>NW_027077600.1:0-300000 GCF_963924675.1 Phocoena phocoena | reverse complement strand
AATCCCTTGAACCTGAAGAGTTGGGACCCATGGAATAGGTACCATACAGTATGACTTCAAAGGGTGTGCATTTGCTCACCTAAACTCACCAATGCTATCAGCCTGAAGTGTCCAGCCTTATGTCTCAACCAGCTCTGGGTGTAGATGTGGTCAATCCCGGTTGCATCACATGCCCTGAGTGAATTATTTAAGAATTGCTCTCTATTTCACTGTCTTTGTGTTTTGTTTTCGAAATTTATTTTGATAATGGGATTTATCGGATTTTCACTGCTGCCTTTCGGCCGCTGTACACACCCTTGATTCTCTTACGGAGACATATATATCCATGGGTTTTAAGATTCTTCCTAGTCAGGTATATTCCTAGGCGTTGAATATGTGGTGTTGGGTCCATTTCGTTGAGCAAGGAGTAGGTCTTGTCTATTACATATTGGGCTTATGGAAAGTTATCTGTGCTAATTTCAGTCTCTGGTTTTATGCAGCACCCCAAGGCACCTTTCCCCATAAGCAAGCACTAGTTGGTTTTCTAAATTTGAGGCCCTGTTCTGTTTTGTAATTCAGTTCATGTGTAGTCAAGTTTACATTCCGTGTATTAGTGATATCTTATGATGTTTCTTTTTCTGTGTGACGTAGTTCACGTAGAATCACCGTACCTGCATCCACTCACTATGCCGCTATGGGCCTGATGACACAGATTTCATTGCTGAGTGATATTGCATTGTACGTACGTGCCACAAGTTCTTTATCCATTTTTTGCTTTCTGGGATATTTACCTGATACTGTAGACGAGCTTCTTGTGAACACAGCCGTCTCAAATATTGGGGTGGCTGTCTGTTTTTGATTTTAATTTCCGTAAGCTATAGGACCATAAGTGGAAGTGCCATAGGCTGTGTTGCTTTGTTTCTTTCGTGTTTCAGGAAACACCATACACTTCTCCAGGGTGGCTGCTGGCAATTTACATCCTGCCAATCAGCATAACAAGGCTCCCTGTTCTCCATATCCTGTCCTACCTTTCTGGATTTTACACTTTTTTCAGATGGCCCTTTTGCCAGGGGGGCAGTGAGACTTCATTGTAGTGCAGATTTCATTTACAGGCTTGCTTGTTTGGCCAAAAAGGGCGTATGCGTTTTTTCCTGAATATATTCAGGAAAAAACGCATACGCCCTTTTTGGCCAAGTGCATCATTGTCGACGTTCTGCCTCTTTTCCTATGCTTTCAGGGCAATTCCAGTCTACCCCCTGCAATCGTTTTCCTGAAATTCTGCCCCGCTTTCAAGTCCCCTTCGCAGGCTTACTTCAATATATTTTTGGAGGATAGCTGTCATTTATAACTCTGCAGGTTTGTGAATTACAGTGCCCCTGAGCTCCTTTCTTCAACTCGCTTTCTTGTGAACTGGGCACAAAACCGCAGGATTGCTTCAGGCCCTAATCTGTTTCGGGCAGGGCATGCTGAGCCTTTGGTAAATTCCTCTTCCTGGTGGGAAATGAGCGTTACATTTGCCCGTGCAGACACCTACAGCTAGTCTCTCATTGGTTCTCCCTATTCCTGTTCATCTTGCACAGAAATTGCAAGCTGTGCCAAACAGGAGGTTAAAGGCACTGACTCTCCAAGCAGGGAGACTGTTAGTAAATCATCTGGAATGGTGATCCCGAGGACCAGGATACGAAAACTGAGATGCATTTTAAATCATTTCGCCATAACACGGTGGACCATACTGTGGGTTTCACATGCATGTTTTAGCTGGAGGAAGAATCCCTTGAACCTGAAGAGTTGGGACCCATGGAATAGGTACCATACAGTATGACTTCAAAGGGTGTGCATTTGCTCACCTAAACTCACCAATGCTATCAGCCTGAAGTGTCCAGCCTTATGTCTCAACCAGCTCTGGGTGTAGATGTGGTCAATCCCGGTTGCATCACATGCCCTGAGTGAATTATTTAAGAATTGCTCTCTATTTCACTGTCTTTGTGTTTTGTTTTCGAAATTTATTTTGATAATGGGATTTATCGGATTTTCACTGCTGCCTTTCGGCCGCTGTACACACCCTTGATTCTCTTACGGAGACATATATATCCATGGGTTTTAAGATTCTTCCTAGTCAGGTATATTCCTAGGCGTTGAATATGTGGTGTTGGGTCCATTTCGTTGAGCAAGGAGTAGGTCTTGTCTATTACATATTGGGCTTATGGAAAGTTATCTGTGCTAATTTCAGTCTCTGGTTTTATGCAGCACCCCAAGGCACCTTTCCCCATAAGCAAGCACTAGTTGGTTTTCTAAATTTGAGGCCCTGTTCTGTTTTGTAATTCAGTTCATGTGTAGTCAAGTTTACATTCCGTGTATTAGTGATATCTTATGATGTTTCTTTTTCTGTGTGACGTAGTTCACGTAGAATCACCGTACCTGCATCCACTCACTATGCCGCTATGGGCCTGATGACACAGATTTCATTGCTGAGTGATATTGCATTGTACGTACGTGCCACAAGTTCTTTATCCATTTTTTGCTTTCTGGGATATTTACCTGATACTGTAGACGAGCTTCTTGTGAACACAGCCGTCTCAAATATTGGGGTGGCTGTCTGTTTTTGATTTTAATTTCCGTAAGCTATAGGACCATAAGTGGAAGTGCCATAGGCTGTGTTGCTTTGTTTCTTTCGTGTTTCAGGAAACACCATACACTTCTCCAGGGTGGCTGCTGGCAATTTACATCCTGCCAATCAGCATAACAAGGCTCCCTGTTCTCCATATCCTGTCCTACCTTTCTGGATTTTACACTTTTTTCAGATGGCCCTTTTGCCAGGGGGGCAGTGAGACTTCATTGTAGTGCAGATTTCATTTACAGGCTTGCTTGTTTGGCCAAAAAGGGCGTATGCGTTTTTTCCTGAATATATTCAGGAAAAAACGCATACGCCCTTTTTGGCCAAGTGCATCATTGTCGACGTTCTGCCTCTTTTCCTATGCTTTCAGGGCAATTCCAGTCTACCCCCTGCAATCGTTTTCCTGAAATTCTGCCCCGCTTTCAAGTCCCCTTCGCAGGCTTACTTCAATATATTTTTGGAGGAAAGCTGTCATTTATAACTCTGCAGGTTTGTGAATTACAGTGCCCCTGAGCTCCTTTCTTCAACTCGCTTTCTTGTGAGCTGGGCACAAAACCGCAGGATTGCTTCAGGCCCTAATCTGTTTCCGGCAGGGCACACTGAGCCTTTGTTTAATTCCTCTTCCTGGTGGGCAATGAGCGTTACATTTGCCCGTGCAGACACCTACAGCTAGTCTCTCATTGGTTCTCCCTATTCCTGTTCATTTTGCACAGAAATTGCAAGCTGTGCCAAAGAGGAGGTTAAAGGCACTGACTCTCCAAGCGGGGAGAGTGTTAGTAAGGCATCTGGAATGGTGAACCCGAGGACCAGGATACGAAAACTGAGATGCATTTTAAATCATTTCCCAATCACATGGTGGACGATACTCTTGGTTTCCCATGCATGTTTTAGCTGGAGGAAGAATCCCTTGAACCTGGAGAGTTGGGACCCATGGAATGGGTACCATGCAGTATGACTTCAAAGGGTCTGCATTTGCTCACCGAAACTCACCAATGCTATCAGCCTGAAGTGTCCAGCCTTATGTCTCAACCAGCTCTGGGTGTAGATGTGTTAAATCCCGGTTGCATCACATGCCCTGAGTGAATTATTTAAGAATTGCTCTCTATTTCACTGTCTTTATGATTTTTTTTGAAATTTATTTTGATAATGGGATTTATCGGATTTTCACTGCTGCGTTTATGCCGCTTTACACACGCTTGATTCTCTTATGGAGACATATATATCCATGGGTTTTAAGATTCTTCCTAGTCAGGTATATTCCTAGGCGTTGAATATGTGGTGTTGGGTCCATTTCGTTGAGCAAGGAGTAGGTCTTGTCTATTACATATTTGGCTTATGGAAAGTTATCTGTGCTAATTTCAGTCTCTGGTTTTATGAAGCACCCCAACGCACCTTTCCCCATAAGCAAGCACTAGTTGGTTTTCTAAATTTGAGACCCTGTTCTGTTTTGTATTTCAGTTCATGTGTAGTCAAGTTTACATTCCGTGTATTAGTGATATCTTATGATGTTTCTTTTTCTGTGTGACGTAGTTCACGTAGAATCACCGTACCTGCATCCACTCACTATGCCACTACGGGCCTGATGACACAGATTTCATTGCTGAGTGATATTGCATTGTACGTACGTGCCACAACTTCTTTATCCATATTTTGCTTTCTGGGATATTTACCTGTTACTGTAGACGAGCTTCTTGTGAACACAGCCGTCCCAAATATTGGGGTGGCTGTCTGTTTTTGATTTTAATTTCCGTAAGCTATAGGACCATAAGTGGAAGTGCCATAGACTGTGTTGCTTTGTTTCTTATGTGTTTCAGGAAACACCATACACTTCTCCAGGCTGGCTGCTGGCAATTTACATCCTGCCAATCAGCATAACAAGGCTCCCTGTTCTCCATATCCTGTCCTACCTTTCTGGATTTTACACTTTTTTCAGATGGCCCTCTTGCCCGGGGGGCAGTGAGACTTCATTGTAGTGCAGATTTCCTTTACAGGCTTGCTTGGTTGGCCAAAAAGGGCGTATGCGTTTTTTCCTGAATATATTCAGGAAAAAACGCATACGCCCTTTTTGGCCAAGTGCATCATTGTCGACGTTCTGCCTCTTTTCCTATGCTTTCAGGGCAATTCCAGTCTACCCCCTGCAATCGTTTTCCTGAAATTCTGCCCCGCTTTCAAGTCCCCTTCGCAGGCTTACTTCAATATATTTTTGGAGGATAGCTGTCATTTATAACTCTGCAGGTTTGTGAATTACAGTGCCCCTGAGCTCCTTTCTTCAACTCGCTTTCTTGTGAACTGGGCACAAAACCGCAGGATTGCTTCAGGCCCTAATCTGTTTCGGGCAGGGCATGCTGAGCCTTTGGTAAATTCCTCTTCCTGGTGGGAAATGAGCGTTACATTTGCCCGTGCAGACACCTACAGCTAGTCTCTCATTGGTTCTCCCTATTCCTGTTCATCTTGCACAGAAATTGCAAGCTGTGCCAAACAGGAGGTTAAAGGCACTGACTCTCCAAGCAGGGAGACTGTTAGTAAATCATCTGGAATGGTGAACCCGAGGACCAGGATACGAAAACTGAGATGCATTTTAAATCATTTCCCCATAACACGGTGGACCATACTGTGGGTTTCACATGCATGTTTTAGCTGGAGGAAGAATCCCTTGAACCTGAAGAGTTGGGACCCATGGAATAGGTACCATACAGTATGACTTCAAAGGGTGTGCATTTGCTCACCTAAACTCACCAATGCTATCAGCCTGAAGTGTCCAGCCTTATGTCTCAACCAGCTCTGGGTGTAGATGTGGTCAATCCCGGTTGCATCACATGCCCTGAGTGAATTATTTAAGAATTGCTCTCTATTTCACTGTCTTTGTGTTTTGTTTTCGAAATTTATTTTGATAATGGGATTTATCGGATTTTCACTGCTGCCTTTCGGCCGCTGTACACACCCTTGATTCTCTTACGGAGACATATATATCCATGGGTTTTAAGATTCTTCCTAGTCAGGTATATTCCTAGGCGTTGAATATGTGGTGTTGGGTCCATTTCGTTGAGCAAGGAGTAGGTCTTGTCTATTACATATTGGGCTTATGGAAAGTTATCTGTGCTAATTTCAGTCTCTGGTTTTATGCAGCACCCCAAGGCACCTTTCCCCATAAGCAAGCACTAGTTGGTTTTCTAAATTTGAGACCCTTTTCTATTTTGTAATTCAGTTCATGTGTAGTCAAGTTTACATTCCGTGTATTCGTGATATCTTATGATGTTTCTTTTTCTGTGTGACGTAGTTCACGTAGAATCACCGTACCTGCATCCACTCACTATGCCGCTATGGGCCTGATGACACAGATTTCATTGCTGAGTGATATTGCATTGTACGTACGTGCCACAAGTTCTTTATCCATTTTTTGCTTTCTGGGATATTTACCTGATACTGTAGACGAGCTTCTTGTGAACACAGCCGTCTCAAATATTGGGGTGGCTGTCTGTTTTTGATTTTAATTTCCGTAAGCTATAGGACCATAAGTGGAAGTGCCATAGGCTGTGTTGCTTTGTTTCTTTCGTGTTTCAGGAAACACCATACACTTCTCCAGGGTGGCTGCTGGCAATTTACATCCTGCCAATCAGCATAACAAGGCTCCCTGTTCTCCATATCCTGTCCTACCTTTCTGGATTTTACACTTTTTTCAGATGGCCCTTTTGCCAGGGGGGCAGTGAGACTTCATTGTAGTGCAGATTTCATTTACAGGCTTGCTTGGTTGGCCAAAAAGGGCGTATGCGTTTTTTCCTGAATATATTCAGGAAAAAACGCATACGCCCTTTTTGGCCAAGTGCATCATTGTCGACGTTCTGCCTCTTTTCCTATGCTTTCAGGGCAATTCCAGTCTACCCCCTGCAATCGTTTTCCTGAAATTCTGCCCCGCTTTCAAGTCCCCTTCGCAGGCTTACTTCAATATATTTTTGGAGGAAAGCTGTCATTTATAACTCTGCAGGTTTGTGAATTACAGTGCCCCTGAGCTCCTTTCTTCAACTCGCTTTCTTGTGAGCTGGGCACAAAACCGCAGGTTTGCTTCAGGCCCTAATCTGTTTCCAGCAGGGCACACTGAGCCTTTGTTTAATTCCTCTTCCTGGTGGGCAATGAGCGTTACATTTGCCCGTGCAGACACCTACAGCTAGTCTCTCATTGGTTCTCCCTATTCCTGTTCATTTTGCACAGAAATTGCAAGCTGTGCCAAAGAGGAGGTTAAAGGCACTGACTCTCCAAGCGGGGAGAGTGTTAGTAAAGCATCTGGAATGGTGAACCCGAGGACCAGGATACGAAAACTGAGATGCATTTTAAATCATTTCCCAATCACATGGTGGACGATACTCTTGGTTTCCCATGCATGTTTTAGCTGGAGGAAGAATCCCTTGAACCTGGAGAGTTGGGACCCATGGAATGGGTACCATGCAGTATGACTTCAAAGGGTCTGCATTTGCTCACCGAAACTCACCAATGCTATCAGCCTGAAGTGTCCAGCCTTATGTCTCAACCAGCTCTGGGTGTAGATGTGTTAAATCCCGGTTGCATCACATGCCCTGAGTGAATTATTTAAGAATTGCTCTCTATTTCACTGTCTTTATGATTTTTTTTTGAAATTTATTTTGATAATGGGATTTATCGGATTTTCACTGCTGCGTTTATGCCGCTGTACACACGCTTGATTCTCTTACGGAGACATATATATCCATGGGTTTTAAGATTCTTCCTAGTCAGGTATATTCCTAGGCGTTGAATATGTGGTGTTGGGTCCATTTCGTTGAGCAAGGAGTAGGTCTTGTCTATTACATATTTGGCTTATGGAAAGTTATCTGTGCTAATTTCTGTCTCTGGTTTTATGAAGCACCCCAACGCACCTTTCCCCATAAGCAAGCACTAGTTGGTTTTCTAAATTTGAGACCCTGTTCTGTTTTGTAATTCAGTTCATGTGTAGTCAAGTTTACATTCCGTGTATTAGTGATATCTTATGATGTTTCTTTTTCTGTGTGACGTAGTTCACGTAGAATCACCGTACCTGCATCCACTCACTATGCCGCTACGGGCCTGATGACACAGATTTCATTGCTGAGTGATATTGCATTGTACGTACGTGCCACAACTTCTTTATCCATATTTTGCTTTCTGGGATATTTACCTGTTACTGTAGACGAGCTTCTTGTGAACACAGCCGTCCCAAATATTGGGGTGGCTGTCTGTTTTTGATTTTAATTTCCGTAAACTATAGGACCATAAGTGGAAGTGCCATAGACTGTGTTGCTTTGTTTCTTATGTGTTTCAGGAAACACCATACACTTCTCCAGGCTGGCTGCTGGCAATTTACATCCTGCCAATCAGCATAACAAGGCTCCCTGTTCTCCATATCCTGTCCTACCTTTCTGGATTTTACACTTTTTTCAGATGGCCCTCTTGCCCGGGGGGCAGTGAGACTTCATTGTAGTGCAGATTTCCTTTACAGGCTTGCTTGGTTGGCCAAAAAGGGCGTATGCGTTTTTTCCTGAATATATTCAGGAAAAAACGCATACGCCCTTTTTGGCCAAGTGCATCATTGTCGACGTTCTGCCTCTTTTCCTATGCTTTCAGGGCAATTCCAGTCTACCCCCTGCAATCGTTTTCCTGAAATTCTGCCCCGCTTTCAAGTCCCCTTCGCAGGCTTACTTCAATATATTTTTGGAGGAAAGCTGTCATTTATAACTCTGCAGGTTTGTGAATTACAGTGCCCCTGAGCTCCTTTCTTCAACTCGCTTTCTTGTGAACTGGGCACAAAACCGCAGGATTGCTTCAGGCCCTAATCTGTTTCGGGCAGGGCATGCTGAGCCTTTGGTAAATTCCTCTTCCTGGTGGGAAATGAGCGTTACATTTGCCCGTGCAGACACCTACAGCTAGTCTCTCATTGGTTCTCCCTATTCCTGTTCATCTTGCACAGAAATTGCAAGCTGTGCCAAACAGGAGGTTAAAGGCACTGACTCTCCAAGCAGGGAGACTGTTAGTAAATCATCTGGAATGGTGAACCCGAGGACCAGGATACGAAAACTGAGATGCATTTTAAATCATTTCCCCATAACACGGTGGACCATACTGTGGGTTTCACATGCATGTTTTAGCTGGAGGAAGAATCCCTTGAACCTGAAGAGTTGGGACCCATGGAATAGGTACCATACAGTATGACTTCAAAGGGTGTGCATTTGCTCACCTAAACTCACCAATGCTATCAGCCTGAAGTGTCCAGCCTTATGTCTCAACCAGCTCTGGGTGTAGATGTGGTCAATCCCGGTTGCATCACATGCCCTGAGTGAATTATTTAAGAATTGCTCTCTATTTCACTGTCTTTGTGTTTTGTTTTCGAAATTTATTTTGATAATGGGATTTATCGGATTTTCACTGCTGCCTTTCGGCCGCTGTACACACCCTTGATTCTCTTACGGAGACATATATATCCATGGGTTTTAAGATTCTTCCTAGTCAGGTATATTCCTAGGCGTTGAATATGTGGTGTTGGGTCCATTTCGTTGAGCAAGGAGTAGGTCTTGTCTATTACATATTGGGCTTATGGAAAGTTATCTGTGCTAATTTCAGTCTCTGGTTTTATGCAGCACCCCAAGGCACCTTTCCCCATAAGCAAGCACTAGTTGGTTTTCTAAATTTGAGACCCTTTTCTATTTTGTAATTCAGTTCATGTGTAGTCAAGTTTACATTCCGTGTATTCGTGATATCTTATGATGTTTCTTTTTCTGTGTGACGTAGTTCACGTAGAATCACCGTACCTGCATCCACTCACTATGCCGCTATGGGCCTGATGACACAGATTTCATTGCTGAGTGATATTGCATTGTACGTACGTGCCACAAGTTCTTTATCCATTTTTTGCTTTCTGGGATATTTACCTGATACTGTAGACGAGCTTCTTGTGAACACAGCCGTCTCAAATATTGGGGTGGCTGTCTGTTTTTGATTTTAATTTCCGTAAGCTATAGGACCATAAGTGGAAGTGCCATAGGCTGTGTTGCTTTGTTTCTTTCGTGTTTCAGGAAACACCATACACTTCTCCAGGGTGGCTGCTGGCAATTTACATCCTGCCAATCAGCATAACAAGGCTCCCTGTTCTCCATATCCTGTCCTACCTTTCTGGATTTTACACTTTTTTCAGATGGCCCTTTTGCCAGGGGGGCAGTGAGACTTCATTGTAGTGCAGATTTCATTTACAGGCTTGCTTGGTTGGCCAAAAAGGGCGTATGCGTTTTTTCCTGAATATATTCAGGAAAAAACGCATACGCCCTTTTTGGCCAAGTGCATCATTGTCGACGTTCTGCCTCTTTTCCTATGCTTTCAGGGCAATTCCAGTCTACCCCCTGCAATCGTTTTCCTGAAATTCTGCCCCGCTTTCAAGTCCCCTTCGCAGGCTTACTTCAATATATTTTTGGAGGAAAGCTGTCATTTATAACTCTGCAGGTTTGTGAATTACAGTGCCCCTGAGCTCCTTTCTTCAACTCGCTTTCTTGTGAGCTGGGCACAAAACCGCAGGATTGCTTCAGGCCCTAATCTGTTTCCAGCAGGGCACACTGAGCCTTTGTTTAATTCCTCTTCCTGGTGGGCAATGAGCGTTACATTTGCCCGTGCAGACACCTACAGCTAGTCTCTCATTGGTTCTCCCTATTCCTGTTCATTTTGCACAGAAATTGCAAGCTGTGCCAAAGAGGAGGTTAAAGGCACTGACTCTCCAAGCGGGGAGAGTGTTAGTAAAGCATCTGGAATGGTGAACCCGAGGACCAGGATACGAAAACTGAGATGCATTTTAAATCATTTCCCAATCACATGGTGGACGATACTCTTGGTTTCCCATGCATGTTTTAGCTGGAGGAAGAATCCCTTGAACCTGGAGAGTTGGGACCCATGGAATGGGTACCATGCAGTATGACTTCAAAGGGTCTGCATTTGCTCACCGAAACTCACCAATGCTATCAGCCTGAAGTGTCCAGCCTTATGTCTCAACCAGCTCTGGGTGTAGATGTGTTAAATCCCGGTTGCATCACATGCCCTGAGTGAATTATTTAAGAATTGCTCTCTATTTCACTGTCTTTATGATTTTTTTTTGAAATTTATTTTGATAATGGGATTTATCGGATTTTCACTGCTGCGTTTATGCCGCTGTACACACGCTTGATTCTCTTACGGAGACATATATATCCATGGGTTTTAAGATTCTTCCTAGTCAGGTATATTCCTAGGCGTTGAATATGTGGTGTTGGGTCCATTTCGTTGAGCAAGGAGTAGGTCTTGTCTATTACATATTTGGCTTATGGAAAGTTATCTGTGCTAATTTCAGTCTCTGGTTTTATGAAGCACCCCAACGCACCTTTCCCCATAAGCAAGCACTAGTTGGTTTTCTAAATTTGAGACCCTGTTCTGTTTTGTAATTCAGTTCATGTGTAGTCAAGTTTACATTCCGTGTATTAGTGATATCTTATGATGTTTCTTTTTCTGTGTGACGTAGTTCACGTAGAATCACCGTACCTGCATCCACTCACTATGCCGCTACGGGCCTGATGACACAGATTTCATTGCTGAGTGATATTGCATTGTACGTACGTGCCACAACTTCTTTATCCATATTTTGCTTTCTGGGATATTTACCTGTTACTGTAGACGAGCTTCTTGTGAACACAGCCGTCCCAAATATTGGGGTGGCTGTCTGTTTTTGATTTTAATTTCCGTAAGCTATAGGACCATAAGTGGAAGTGCCATAGACTGTGTTGCTTTGTTTCTTATGTGTTTCAGGAAACACCATACACTTCTCCAGGCTGGCTGCTGGCAATTTACATCCTGCCAATCAGTATAACAAGGCTCCCTGTTCTCCATATCCTGTCCTACCTTTCTGGATTTTACACTTTTTTCAGATGGCCCTCTTGCCCGGGGGGCAGTGAGACTTCATTGTAGTGCAGATTTCCTTTACAGGCTTGCTTGGTTGGCCAAAAAGGGCGTATGCGTTTTTTCCTGAATATATTCAGGAAAAAACGCATACGCCCTTTTTGGCCAAGTGCATCATTGTCGACGTTCTGCCTCTTTTCCTATGCTTTCAGGGCAATTCCAGTCTACCCCCTGCAATCGTTTTCCTGAAATTCTGCCCCGCTTTCAAGTCCCCTTCGCAGGCTTACTTCAATATATTTTTGGAGGATAGCTGTCATTTATAACTCTGCAGGTTTGTTAATTACAGTGCCCCTGAGCTCCTTTCTTCAACTCGCTTTCTTGTGAACTGGGCACAAAACCGCAGGATTGCTTCAGGCCCTAATCTGTTTCGGGCAGGGCATGCTGAGCCTTTGGTAAATTCCTCTTCCTGGTGGGAAATGAGCGTTACATTTGCCCGTGCAGACACCTACAGCTAGTCTCTCATTGGTTCTCCCTATTCCTGTTCATCTTGCACAGAAATTGCAAGCTGTGCCAAACAGGAGGTTAAAGGCACTGACTCTCCAAGCAGGGAGACTGTTAGTAAATCATCTGGAATGGTGAACCCGAGGACCAGGATACGAAAACTGAGATGCATTTTAAATCATTTCCCCATAACACGGTGGACCATACTGTGGGTTTCACATGCATGTTTTAGCTGGAGGAAGAATCCCTTGAACCTGAAGAGTTGGGACCCATGGAATAGGTACCATACAGTATGACTTCAAAGGGTGTGCATTTGCTCACCTAAACTCACCAATGCTATCAGCCTGAAGTGTCCAGCCTTATGTCTCAACCAGCTCTGGGTGTAGATGTGGTCAATCCCGGTTGCATCACATGCCCTGAGTGAATTATTTAAGAATTGCTCTCTATTTCACTGTCTTTGTGTTTTGTTTTCGAAATTTATTTTGATAATGGGATTTATCGGATTTTCACTGCTGCCTTTCGGCCGCTGTACACACCCTTGATTCTCTTACGGAGACATATATATCCATGGGTTTTAAGATTCTTCCTAGTCAGGTATATTCCTAGGCGTTGAATATGTGGTGTTGGGTCCATTTCGTTGAGCAAGGAGTAGGTCTTGTCTATTACATATTGGGCTTATGGAAAGTTATCTGTGCTAATTTCAGTCTCTGGTTTTATGCAGCACCCCAAGGCACCTTTCCCCATAAGCAAGCACTAGTTGGTTTTCTAAATTTGAGACCCTTTTCTATTTTGTAATTCAGTTCATGTGTAGTCAAGTTTACATTCCGTGTATTCGTGATATCTTATGATGTTTCTTTTTCTGTGTGACGTAGTTCACGTAGAATCACCGTACCTGCATCCACTCACTATGCCGCTATGGGCCTGATGACACAGATTTCATTGCTGAGTGATATTGCATTGTACGTACGTGCCACAAGTTCTTTATCCATTTTTTGCTTTCTGGGATATTTACCTGATACTGTAGACGAGCTTCTTGTGAACACAGCCGTCTCAAATATTGGGGTGGCTGTCTGTTTTTGATTTTAATTTCCGTAAGCTATAGGACCATAAGTGGAAGTGCCATAGGCTGTGTTGCTTTGTTTCTTTCGTGTTTCAGGAAACACCATACACTTCTCCAGGGTGGCTGCTGGCAATTTACATCCTGCCAATCAGCATAACAAGGCTCCCTGTTCTCCATATCCTGTCCTACCTTTCTGGATTTTACACTTTTTTCAGATGGCCCTTTTGCCAGGGGGGCAGTGAGACTTCATTGTAGTGCAGATTTCATTTACAGGCTTGCTTGGTTGGCCAAAAAGGGCGTATGCGTTTTTTCCTGAATATATTCAGGAAAAAACGCATACGCCCTTTTTGGCCAAGTGCATCATTGTCGACGTTCTGCCTCTTTTCCTATGCTTTCAGGGCAATTCCAGTCTACCCCCTGCAATCGTTTTCCTGAAATTCTGCCCCGCTTTCAAGTCCCCTTCGCAGGCTTACTTCAATATATTTTTGGAGGAAAGCTGTCATTTATAACTCTGCAGGTTTGTGAATTACAGTGCCCCTGAGCTCCTTTCTTCAACTCGCTTTCTTGTGAGCTGGGCACAAAACCGCAGGTTTGCTTCAGGCCCTAATCTGTTTCCAGCAGGGCACACTGAGCCTTTGTTTAATTCCTCTTCCTGGTGGGCAATGAGCGTTACATTTGCCCGTGCAGACACCTACAGCTAGTCTCTCATTGGTTCTCCCTATTCCTGTTCATTTTGCACAGAAATTGCAAGCTGTGCCAAAGAGGAGGTTAAAGGCACTGACTCTCCAAGCGGGGAGAGTGTTAGTAAAGCATCTGGAATGGTGAACCCGAGGACCAGGATACGAAAACTGAGATGCATTTTAAATCATTTCCCAATCACATGGTGGACGATACTCTTGGTTTCCCATGCATGTTTTAGCTGGAGGAAGAATCCCTTGAACCTGGAGAGTTGGGACCCATGGAATGGGTACCATGCAGTATGACTTCAAAGGGTCTGCATTTGCTCACCGAAACTCACCAATGCTATCAGCCTGAAGTGTCCAGCCTTATGTCTCAACCAGCTCTGGGTGTAGATGTGTTAAATCCCGGTTGCATCACATGCCCTGAGTGAATTATTTAAGAATTGCTCTCTATTTCACTGTCTTTATGATTTTTTTTTGAAATTTATTTTGATAATGGGATTTATCGGATTTTCACTGCTGCGTTTATGCCGCTGTACACACGCTTGATTCTCTTACGGAGACATATATATCCATGGGTTTTAAGATTCTTCCTAGTCAGGTATATTCCTAGGCGTTGAATATGTGGTGTTGGGTCCATTTCGTTGAGCAAGGAGTAGGTCTTGTCTATTACATATTTGGCTTATGGAAAGTTATCTGTGCTAATTTCTGTCTCTGGTTTTATGAAGCACCCCAACGCACCTTTCCCCATAAGCAAGCACTAGTTGGTTTTCTAAATTTGAGACCCTGTTCTGTTTTGTAATTCAGTTCATGTGTAGTCAAGTTTACATTCCGTGTATTAGTGATATCTTATGATGTTTCTTTTTCTGTGTGACGTAGTTCACGTAGAATCACCGTACCTGCATCCACTCACTATGCCGCTACGGGCCTGATGACACAGATTTCATTGCTGAGTGATATTGCATTGTACGTACGTGCCACAACTTCTTTATCCATATTTTGCTTTCTGGGATATTTACCTGTTACTGTAGACGAGCTTCTTGTGAACACAGCCGTCCCAAATATTGGGGTGGCTGTCTGTTTTTGATTTTAATTTCCGTAAACTATAGGACCATAAGTGGAAGTGCCATAGACTGTGTTGCTTTGTTTCTTATGAGTTTCAGGAAACACCATACACTTCTCCAGGCTGGCTGCTGGCAATTTACATCCTGCCAATCAGCATAACAAGGCTCCCTGTTCTCCATATCCTGTCCTACCTTTCTGGATTTTACACTTTTTTCAGATGGCCCTCTTGCCCGGGGGGCAGTGAGACTTCATTGTAGTGCAGATTTCCTTTACAGGCTTGCTTGGTTGGCCAAAAAGGGCGTATGCGTTTTTTCCTGAATATATTCAGGAAAAAACGCATACGCCCTTTTTGGCCAAGTGCATCATTGTCGACGTTCTGCCTCTTTTCCTATGCTTTCAGGGCAATTCCAGTCTACCCCCTGCAATCGTTTTCCTGAAATTCTGCCCCGCTTTCAAGTCCCCTTCGCAGGCTTACTTCAATATATTTTTGGAGGAAAGCTGTCATTTATAACTCTGCAGGTTTGTGAATTACAGTGCCCCTGAGCTCCTTTCTTCAACTCGCTTTCTTGTGAACTGGGCACAAAACCGCAGGATTGCTTCAGGCCCTAATCTGTTTCGGGCAGGGCATGCTGAGCCTTTGGTAAATTCCTCTTCCTGGTGGGAAATGAGCGTTACATTTGCCCGTGCAGACACCTACAGCTAGTCTCTCATTGGTTCTCCCTATTCCTGTTCATCTTGCACAGAAATTGCAAGCTGTGCCAAACAGGAGGTTAAAGGCACTGACTCTCCAAGCAGGGAGACTGTTAGTAAATCATCTGGAATGGTGAACCCGAGGACCAGGATACGAAAACTGAGATGCATTTTAAATCATTTCCCCATAACACGGTGGACCATACTGTGGGTTTCACATGCATGTTTTAGCTGGAGGAAGAATCCCTTGAACCTGAAGAGTTGGGACCCATGGAATAGGTACCATACAGTATGACTTCAAAGGGTGTGCATTTGCTCACCTAAACTCACCAATGCTATCAGCCTGAAGTGTCCAGCCTTATGTCTCAACCAGCTCTGGGTGTAGATGTGGTCAATCCCGGTTGCATCACATGCCCTGAGTGAATTATTTAAGAATTGCTCTCTATTTCACTGTCTTTGTGTTTTGTTTTCGAAATTTATTTTGATAATGGGATTTATCGGATTTTCACTGCTGCCTTTCGGCCGCTGTACACACCCTTGATTCTCTTACGGAGACATATATATCCATGGGTTTTAAGATTCTTCCTAGTCAGGTATATTCCTAGGCGTTGAATATGTGGTGTTGGGTCCATTTCGTTGAGCAAGGAGTAGGTCTTGTCTATTACATATTGGGCTTATGGAAAGTTATCTGTGCTAATTTCAGTCTCTGGTTTTATGCAGCACCCCAAGGCACCTTTCCCCATAAGCAAGCACTAGTTGGTTTTCTAAATTTGAGACCCTTTTCTATTTTGTAATTCAGTTCATGTGTAGTCAAGTTTACATTCCGTGTATTCGTGATATCTTATGATGTTTCTTTTTCTGTGTGACGTAGTTCACATAGAATCACCGTACCTGCATCCACTCACTATGCCGCTATGGGCCTGATGACACAGATTTCATTGCTGAGTGATATTGCATTGTACGTACGTGCCACAAGTTCTTTATCCATTTTTTGCTTTCTGGGATATTTACCTGATACTGTAGACGAGCTTCTTGTGAACACAGCCGTCTCAAATATTGGGGTGGCTGTCTGTTTTTGATTTTAATTTCCGTAAGCTATAGGACCATAAGTGGAAGTGCCATAGGCTGTGTTGCTTTGTTTCTTTCGTGTTTCAGGAAACACCATACACTTCTCCAGGGTGGCTGCTGGCAATTTACATCCTGCCAATCAGCATAACAAGGCTCCCTGTTCTCCATATCCTGTCCTACCTTTCTGGATTTTACACTTTTTTCAGATGGCCCTTTTGCCAGGGGGGCAGTGAGACTTCATTGTAGTGCAGATTTCATTTACAGGCTTGCTTGGTTGGCCAAAAAGGGCGTATGCGTTTTTTCCTGAATATATTCAGGAAAAAACGCATACGCCCTTTTTGGCCAAGTGCATCATTGTCGACGTTCTGCCTCTTTTCCTATGCTTTCAGGGCAATTCCAGTCTACCCCCTGCAATCGTTTTCCTGAAATTCTGCCCCGCTTTCAAGTCCCCTTCGCAGGCTTACTTCAATATATTTTTGGAGGAAAGCTGTCATTTATAACTCTGCAGGTTTGTGAATTACAGTGCCCCTGAGCTCCTTTCTTCAACTCGCTTTCTTGTGAGCTGGGCACAAAACCGCAGGATTGCTTCAGGCCCTAATCTGTTTCCAGCAGGGCACACTGAGCCTTTGTTTAATTCCTCTTCCTGGTGGGCAATGAGCGTTACATTTGCCCGTGCAGACACCTACAGCTAGTCTCTCATTGGTTCTCCCTATTCCTGTTCATTTTGCACAGAAATTGCAAGCTGTGCCAAAGAGGAGGTTAAAGGCACTGACTCTCCAAGCGGGGAGAGTGTTAGTAAAGCATCTGGAATGGTGAACCCGAGGACCAGGATACGAAAACTGAGATGCATTTTAAATCATTTCCCAATCACATGGTGGACGATACTCTTGGTTTCCCATGCATGTTTTAGCTGGAGGAAGAATCCCTTGAACCTGGAGAGTTGGGACCCATGGAATGGGTACCATGCAGTATGACTTCAAAGGGTCTGCATTTGCTCACCGAAACTCACCAATGCTATCAGCCTGAAGTGTCCAGCCTTATGTCTCAACCAGCTCTGGGTGTAGATGTGTTAAATCCCGGTTGCATCACATGCCCTGAGTGAATTATTTAAGAATTGCTCTCTATTTCACTGTCTTTATGATTTTTTTTTGAAATTTATTTTGATAATGGGATTTATCGGATTTTCACTGCTGCGTTTATGCCGCTGTACACACGCTTGATTCTCTTACGGAGACATATATATCCATGGGTTTTAAGATTCTTCCTAGTCAGGTATATTCCTAGGCGTTGAATATGTGGTGTTGGGTCCATTTCGTTGAGCAAGGAGTAGGTCTTGTCTATTACATATTTGGCTTATGGAAAGTTATCTGTGCTAATTTCAGTCTCTGGTTTTATGAAGCACCCCAACGCACCTTTCCCCATAAGCAAGCACTAGTTGGTTTTCTAAATTTGAGACCCTGTTCTGTTTTGTAATTCAGTTCATGTGTAGTCAAGTTTACATTCCGTGTATTAGTGATATCTTATGATGTTTCTTTTTCTGTGTGACGTAGTTCACGTAGAATCACCGTACCTGCATCCACTCACTATGCCGCTACGGGCCTGATGACACAGATTTCATTGCTGAGTGATATTGCATTGTACGTACGTGCCACAACTTCTTTATCCATATTTTGCTTTCTGGGATATTTACCTGTTACTGTAGACGAGCTTCTTGTGAACACAGCCGTCCCAAATATTGGGGTGGCTGTCTGTTTTTGATTTTAATTTCCGTAAGCTATAGGACCATAAGTGGAAGTGCCATAGACTGTGTTGCTTTGTTTCTTATGTGTTTCAGGAAACACCATACACTTCTCCAGGCTGGCTGCTGGCAATTTACATCCTGCCAATCAGTATAACAAGGCTCCCTGTTCTCCATATCCTGTCCTACCTTTCTGGATTTTACACTTTTTTCAGATGGCCCTCTTGCCCGGGGGGCAGTGAGACTTCATTGTAGTGCAGATTTCCTTTACAGGCTTGCTTGGTTGGCCAAAAAGGGCGTATGCGTTTTTTCCTGAATATATTCAGGAAAAAACGCATACGCCCTTTTTGGCCAAGTGCATCATTGTCGACGTTCTGCCTCTTTTCCTATGCTTTCAGGGCAATTCCAGTCTACCCCCTGCAATCGTTTTCCTGAAATTCTGCCCCGCTTTCAAGTCCCCTTCGCAGGCTTACTTCAATATATTTTTTGAGGATAGCTGTCATTTATAACTCTGCAGGTTTGTGAATTACAGTGCCCCTGAGCTCCTTTCTTCAACTCGCTTTCTTGTGAACTGGGCACAAAACCGCAGGATTGCTTCAGGCCCTAATCTGTTTCGGGCAGGGCATGCTGAGCCTTTGGTAAATTCCTCTTCCTGGTGGGAAATGAGCGTTACATTTGCCCGTGCAGACACCTACAGCTAGTCTCTCATTGGTTCTCCCTATTCCTGTTCATCTTGCACAGAAATTGCAAGCTGTGCCAAACAGGAGGTTAAAGGCACTGACTCTCCAAGCAGGGAGACTGTTAGTAAATCATCTGGAATGGTGAACCCGAGGACCAGGATACGAAAACTGAGATGCATTTTAAATCATTTCCCCATAACACGGTGGACCATACTGTGGGTTTCACATGCATGTTTTAGCTGGAGGAAGAATCCCTTGAACCTGAAGAGTTGGGACCCATGGAATAGGTACCATACAGTATGACTTCAAAGGGTGTGCATTTGCTCACCTAAACTCACCAATGCTATCAGCCTGAAGTGTCCAGCCTTATGTCTCAACCAGCTCTGGGTGTAGATGTGGTCAATCCCGGTTGCATCACATGCCCTGAGTGAATTATTTAAGAATTGCTCTCTATTTCACTGTCTTTGTGTTTTGTTTTCGAAATTTATTTTGATAATGGGATTTATCGGATTTTCACTGCTGCCTTTCGGCCGCTGTACACACCCTTGATTCTCTTACGGAGACATATATATCCATGGGTTTTAAGATTCTTCCTAGTCAGGTATATTCCTAGGCGTTGAATATGTGGTGTTGGGTCCATTTCGTTGAGCAAGGAGTAGGTCTTGTCTATTACATATTGGGCTTATGGAAAGTTATCTGTGCTAATTTCAGTCTCTGGTTTTATGCAGCACCCCAAGGCACCTTTCCCCATAAGCAAGCACTAGTTGGTTTTCTAAATTTGAGACCCTTTTCTATTTTGTAATTCAGTTCATGTGTAGTCAAGTTTACATTCCGTGTATTCGTGATATCTTATGATGTTTCTTTTTCTGTGTGACGTAGTTCACGTAGAATCACCGTACCTGCATCCACTCACTATGCCGCTATGGGCCTGATGACACAGATTTCATTGCTGAGTGATATTGCATTGTACGTACGTGCCACAAGTTCTTTATCCATTTTTTGCTTTCTGGGATATTTACCTGATACTGTAGACGAGCTTCTTGTGAACACAGCCGTCTCAAATATTGGGGTGGCTGTCTGTTTTTGATTTTAATTTCCGTAAGCTATAGGACCATAAGTGGAAGTGCCATAGGCTGTGTTGCTTTGTTTCTTTCGTGTTTCAGGAAACACCATACACTTCTCCAGGGTGGCTGCTGGCAATTTACATCCTGCCAATCAGCATAACAAGGCTCCCTGTTCTCCATATCCTGTCCTACCTTTCTGGATTTTACACTTTTTTCAGATGGCCCTTTTGCCAGGGGGGCAGTGAGACTTCATTGTAGTGCAGATTTCATTTACAGGCTTGCTTGGTTGGCCAAAAAGGGCGTATGCGTTTTTTCCTGAATATATTCAGGAAAAAACGCATACGCCCTTTTTGGCCAAGTGCATCATTGTCGACGTTCTGCCTCTTTTCCTATGCTTTCAGGGCAATTCCAGTCTACCCCCTGCAATCGTTTTCCTGAAATTCTGCCCCGCTTTCAAGTCCCCTTCGCAGGCTTACTTCAATATATTTTTGGAGGAAAGCTGTCATTTATAACTCTGCAGGTTTGTGAATTACAGTGCCCCTGAGCTCCTTTCTTCAACTCGCTTTCTTGTGAGCTGGGCACAAAACCGCAGGATTGCTTCAGGCCCTAATCTGTTTCCAGCAGGGCACACTGAGCCTTTGTTTAATTCCTCTTCCTGGTGGGCAATGAGCGTTACATTTGCCCGTGCAGACACCTACAGCTAGTCTCTCATTGGTTCTCCCTATTCCTGTTCATTTTGCACAGAAATTGCAAGCTGTGCCAAAGAGGAGGTTAAAGGCACTGACTCTCCAAGCGGGGAGAGTGTTAGTAAAGCATCTGGAATGGTGAACCCGAGGACCAGGATACGAAAACTGAGATGCATTTTAAATCATTTCCCAATCACATGGTGGACGATACTCTTGGTTTCCCATGCATGTTTTAGCTGGAGGAAGAATCCCTTGAACCTGGAGAGTTGGGACCCATGGAATGGGTACCATGCAGTATGACTTCAAAGGGTCTGCATTTGCTCACCGAAACTCACCAATGCTATCAGCCTGAAGTGTCCAGCCTTATGTCTCAACCAGCTCTGGGTGTAGATGTGGTCAATCCCGGTTGCATCACATGCCCTGAGTGAATTATTTAAGAATTGCTCTCTATTTCACTGTCTTTATGATTTTTTTTTGAAATTTATTTTGATAATGGGATTTATCGGATTTTCACTGCTGCGTTTATGCCGCTGTACACACGCTTGATTCTCTTACGGAGACATATATATCCATGGGTTTTAAGATTCTTCCTAGTCAGGTATATTCCTAGGCGTTGAATATGTGGTGTTGGGTCCATTTCGTTGACCAAGGAGTAGGTCTTGTCTATTACATATTTGGCTTATGGAAAGTTATCTGTGCTAATTTCAGTCTCTGGTTTTATGAAGCACCCCAACGCACCTTTCCCCATAAGCAAGCACTAGTTGGTTTTCTAAATTTGAGACCCTGTTCTGTTTTGTAATTCAGTTCATGTGTAGTCAAGTTTACATTCCGTGTATTAGTGATATCTTATGATGTTTCTTTTTCTGTGTGACGTAGTTCACGTAGAATCACCGTACCTGCATCCACTCACTATGCCGCTACGGGCCTGATGACACAGATTTCATTGCTGAGTGATATTGCATTGTACGTACGTGCCACAACTTCTTTATCCATATTTTGCTTTCTGGGATATTTACCTGTTACTGTAGACGAGCTTCTTGTGAACACAGCCGTCCCAAATATTGGGGTGGCTGTCTGTTTTTGATTTTAATTTCCGTAAGCTATAGGACCATAAGTGGAAGTGCCATAGACTGTGTTGCTTTGTTTCTTATGTGTTTCAGGAAACACCATACACTTCTCCAGGCTGGCTGCTGGCAATTTACATCCTGCCAATCAGCATAACAAGGCTCCCTGTTCTCCATATCCTGTCCTACCTTTCTGGATTTTACACTTTTTTCAGATGGCCCTCTTGCCCGGGGGGCAGTGAGACTTCATTGTAGTGCAGATTTCCTTTACAGGCTTGCTTGGTTGGCCAAAAAGGGCGTATGCGTTTTTTCCTGAATATATTCAGGAAAAAACGCATACGCCCTTTTTGGCCAAGTGCATCATTGTCGACGTTCTGCCTCTTTTCCTATGCTTTCAGGGCAATTCCAGTCTACCCCCTGCAATCGTTTTCCTGAAATTCTGCCCCGCTTTCAAGTCCCCTTCGCAGGCTTACTTCAATATATTTTTGGAGGATAGCTGTCATTTATAACTCTGCAGGTTTGTGAATTACAGTGCCCCTGAGCTCCTTTCTTCAACTCGCTTTCTTGTGAACTGGGCACAAAACCACAGGATTGCTTCAGGCCCTAATCTGTTTCGGGCAGGGCATGCTGAGCCTTTGGTAAATTCCTCTTCCTGGTGGGCAATGAGCGTTACATTTGCCCGTGCAGACACCTACAGCTAGTCTCTCATTGGTTCTCCCTATTCCTGTTCATCTTGCACAGAAATTGCAAGCTGTGCCAAACAGGAGGTTACAGGCACTGACTCTCCAAGCAGGGAGACTGTTAGTAAATCATCTGGAATGGTGAACCCGAGGACCAGGATACGAAAACTGAGATGCATTTTAAATCATTTCCCCATAACACGGTGGACCATACTGTGGGTTTCACATGCATGTTTTAGCTGGAGGAAGAATCCCTTGAACCTGAAGAGTTGGGACCCATGGAATAGGTACCATACAGTATGACTTCAAAGGGTGTGCATTTGCTCACCTAAACTCACCAATGCTATCAGCCTGAAGTGTCCAGCCTTATGTCTCAACCAGCTCTGGGTGTAGATGTGGTCAATCCCGGTTGCATCACATGCCCTGAGTGAATTATTTAAGAATTGCTCTCTATTTCACTGTCTTTGTGTTTTGTTTTCGAAATTTATTTTGATAATGGGATTTATCGGATTTTCACTGCTGCCTTTCGGCCGCTGTACACACCCTTGATTCTCTTACGGAGACATATATATCCATGGGTTTTAAGATTCTTCCTAGTCAGGTATATTCCTAGGCGTTGAATATGTGGTGTTGGGTCCATTTCGTTGAGCAAGGAGTAGGTCTTGTCTATTACATATTGGGCTTATGGAAAGTTATCTGTGCTAATTTCAGTCTCTGGTTTTATGCAGCACCCCAAGGCACCTTTCCCCATAAGCAAGCACTAGTTGGTTTTCTAAATTTGAGACCCTTTTCTATTTTGTAATTCAGTTCATGTGTAGTCAAGTTTACATTCCGTGTATTCGTGATATCTTATGATGTTTCTTTTTCTGTGTGACGTAGTTCACGTAGAATCACCGTACCTGCATCCACTCACTATGCCGCTATGGGCCTGATGACACAGATTTCATTGCTGAGTGATATTGCATTGTACGTACGTGCCACAAGTTCTTTATCCATTTTTTGCTTTCTGGGATATTTACCTGATACTGTAGACGAGCTTCTTGTGAACACAGCCGTCTCAAATATTGGGGTGGCTGTCTGTTTTTGATTTTAATTTCCGTAAGCTATAGGACCATAAGTGGAAGTGCCATAGGCTGTGTTGCTTTGTTTCTTTCGTGTTTCAGGAAACACCATACACTTCTCCAGGGTGGCTGCTGGCAATTTACATCCTGCCAATCAGCATAACAAGGCTCCCTGTTCTCCATATCCTGTCCTACCTTTCTGGATTTTACACTTTTTTCAGATGGCCCTTTTGCCAGGGGGGCAGTGAGACTTCATTGTAGTGCAGATTTCATTTACAGGCTTGCTTGGTTGGCCAAAAAGGGCGTATGCGTTTTTTCCTGAATATATTCAGGAAAAAACGCATACGCCCTTTTTGGCCAAGTGCATCATTGTCGACGTTCTGCCTCTTTTCCTATGCTTTCAGGGCAATTCCAGTCTACCCCCTGCAATCGTTTTCCTGAAATTCTGCCCCGCTTTCAAGTCCCCTTCGCAGGCTTACTTCAATATATTTTTGGAGGAAAGCTGTCATTTATAACTCTGCAGGTTTGTGAATTACAGTGCCCCTGAGCTCCTTTCTTCAACTCGCTTTCTTGTGAGCTGGGCACAAAACCGCAGGATTGCTTCAGGCCCTAATCTGTTTCCAGGAGGGCACACTGAGCCTTTGTTTAATTCCTCTTCCTGGTGGGCAATGAGTGTTACATTTGCCCGTGCAGACACCTACAGCTAGTCTCTCATTGGTTCTCCCTATTCCTGTTCATTTTGCACAGAAATTGCAAGCTGTGCCAAAGAGGAGGTTAAAGGCACTGACTCTCCAAGCGGGGAGAGTGTTAGTAAAGCATCTGGAATGGTGAACCCGAGGACCAGGATACGAAAACTGAGATGCATTTTAAATCATTTCCCAATCACATGGTGGACGATACTCTTGGTTTCCCATGCATGTTTTAGCTGGAGGAAGAATCCCTTGAACCTGGAGAGTTGGGACCCATGGAATGGGTACCATGCAGTATGACTTCAAAGGGTCTGCATTTGCTCACCGAAACTCACCAATGCTATCAGCCTGAAGTGTCCAGCCTTATGTCTCAACCAGCTCTGGGTGTAGATGTGGTCAATCCCGGTTGCATCACATGCCCTGAGTGAATTATTTAAGAATTGCTCTCTATTTCACTGTCTTTATGATTTTTTTTTGAAATTTATTTTGATAATGGGATTTATCGGATTTTCACTGCTGCGTTTATGCCGCTGTACACACGCTTGATTCTCTTACGGAGACATATATATCCATGGGTTTTAAGATTCTTCCCAGTCAGGTATATTCCTAGGCGTTGAATATGTGGTGTTGGGTCCATTTCGTTGAGCAAGGAGTAGGTCTTGTCTATTACATATTTGGCTTATGGAAAGTTATCTGTGCTAATTTCAGTCTCTGGTTTATGAAGCACCCCAACGCACCTTTCCCCATAAGCAAGCACTAGTTGGTTTTCTAAATTTGAGACCCTGTTCTGTTTTGTAATTCAGTTCATGTGTAGTCAAGTTTACATTCCGTGTATTAGTGATATCTTATGATGTTTCTTTTTCTGTGTGACGTAGTTCACGTAGAATCACCGTACCTGCATCCACTCACTATGCCGCTACGGGCCTGATGACACAGATTTCATTGCTGAGTGATATTGCATTGTACGTACGTGCCACAACTTCTTTATCCATATTTTGCTTTCTGGGATATTTACCTGTTACTGTAGACGAGCTTCTTGTGAACACAGCCGTCCCAAATATTGGGGTGGCTGTCTGTTTTTGATTTTAATTTCCGTAAGCTATAGGACCATAAGTGGAAGTGCCATAGACTGTGTTGCTTTGTTTCTTATGTGTTTCAGGAAACACCATACACTTCTCCAGGCTGGCTGCTGGCAATTTACATCCTGCCAATCAGCATAACAAGGCTCCCTGTTCTCCATATACTGTCCTACCTTTCTGGATTTTACACTTTTTTCAGATGGCCCTCTTGCCCGGGGGGCAATGAGACTTCATTGTAGTGCAGATTTCCTTTACAGGCTTTCTTGGTTGGCCAAAAAGGGCGTATGCGTTTTTTCCTGAATATATTCAGGAAAAAACGCATACGCCCTTTTTGGCCAAGTGCATCATTGTCGACGTTCTGCCTCTTTTCCTATGCTTTCAGGGCAATTCCAGTCTACCCCCTGCAATCGTTTTCCTGAAATTCTGCCCCGCTTTCAAGTCCCCTTCGCAGGCTTACTTCAATATATTTTTGGAGGATAGCTGTCATTTATAACTCTGCAGGTTTGTGAATTACAGTGCCCCTGAGCTCCTTTCTTCAACTCGCTTTCTTGTGAACTGGGCACAAAACCGCAGGATTGCTTCAGGCCCTAATCTGTTTCGGGCAGGGCATGCTGAGCCTTTGGTAAATTCCTCTTCCTGGTGGGAAATGAGCGTTACATTTGCCCGTGCAGACACCTACAGCTAGTCTCTCATTGGTTCTCCCTATTCCTGTTCATCTTGCACAGAAATTGCAAGCTGTGCCAAACAGGAGGTTAAAGGCACTGACTCTCCAAGCAGGGAGACTGTTAGTAAATCATCTGGAATGGTGAACCCGAGGACCAGGATACGAAAACTGAGACGCATTTTAAATCATTTCCCCATAACACGGTGGACCATACTGTGGGTTTCACATGCATGTTTTAGCTGGAGGAAGAATCCCTTGAACCTGAAGAGTTGGGACCCATGGAATAGGTACCATACAGTATGACTTCAAAGGGTGTGCATTTGCTCACCTAAACTCACCAATGCTATCAGCCTGAAGTGTCCAGCCTTATGTCTCAACCAGCTCTGGGTGTAAATGTGGTCAATCCCGGTTGCATCACATGCCCTGAGTAAATTATTTAAGAATTGCTCTCTATTTCACTGTCTTTGTGTTTTGTTTTCGAAATTTATTTTGATAATGGGATTTATCGGATTTTCACTGCTGCCTTTCGGCCGCTGTACACACCCTTGATTCTCTTACGGAGACATATATATCCATGGGTTTTAAGATTCTTCCTAGTCAGGTATATTCCTAGGCGTTGAATATGTGGTGTGGGGTCCATTTCGTTGAGCAAGGAGTAGGTCTTGTCTATTACATATTGGGCTTATGGAAAGTTATCTGTGCTAATTTCAGTCTCTGGTTTTATGCAGCACCCCAAGGCACCTTTCCCCATAAGCAAGCACTAGTTGGTTTTCTAAATTTGAGACCCTTTTCTATTTTGTAATTCAGTTCATGTGTAGTCAAGTTTACATTCCGTGTATTCGTGATATCTTATGATGTTTCTTTTTCTGTGTGACGTAGTTCACGTAGAATCACCGTACCTGCATCCACTCACTATGCCGCTATGGGCCTGATGACACAGATTTCATTGCTGAGTGATATTGCATTGTACGTACGTGCCACAAGTTCTTTATCCATTTTTTGCTTTCTGGGATATTTACCTGATACTGTAGACGAGCTTCTTGTGAACACAGCCGTCTCAAATATTGGGGTGGCTGTCTGTTTTTGATTTTAATTTCCGTAAGCTATAGGACCAAAAGTGGAAGTGCCATAGGCTGTGTTGCTTTGTTTCTTTCGTGTTTCAGGAAACACCATACACTTCTCCAGGGTGGCTGCTGGCAATTTACATCCTGCCAATCAGCATAACAAGGCTCCCTGTTCTCCATATCCTGTCCTACCTTTCTGGATTTTACACTTTTTTCAGATGGCCCTTTTGCCAGGGGGGCAGTGAGACTTCATTGTAGTGCAGATTTCATTTACAGGCTTGCTTGGTTGGCCAAAATGGGCGTATGCGTTTTTTCCTGAATATATTCAGGAAAAAACGCATACGCCCTTTTTGGCCAAGTGCATCATTGTCGACGTTCTGCCTCTTTTCCTATGCTTTCAGGGCAATTCCAGTCTACCCCCTGCAATCGTTTTCCTGAAATTCTGCCCCGCTTTCAAGTCCCCTTCGCAGGCTTACTTCAATATATTTTTGGAGGAAAGCTGTCATTTATAACTCTGCAGGTTTGTGAATTACAGTGCCCCTGAGCTCCTTTCTTCAACTCGCTTTCTTGTGAGCTGGGCACAAAACCGCAGGATTGCTTCAGGCCCTAATCTGTTTCCAGCAGGGCACACTGAGCCTTTGTTTAATTCCTCTTCCTGGTGGGCAATGAGCGTTACATTTGCCCGTGCAGACACCTACAGCTAGTCTCTCATTGGTTCTCCCTATTCCTGTTCATTTTGCACAGAAATTGCAAGCTGTGCCAAAGAGGAGGTTAAAGGCACTGACTCTCCAAGCGGGGAGAGTGTTAGTAAAGCATCTGGAATGGTGAACCCGAGGACCAGGATACGAAAACTGAGATGCATTTTAAATCATTTCCCAATCACATGGTGGACGATACTCTTGGTTTCCCATGCATGTTTTAGCTGGAGGAAGAATCCCTTGAACCTGGAGAGTTGGGACCCATGGAATGGGTACCATGCAGTATGACTTCAAAGGGTCTGCATTTGCTCACCGAAACTCACCAATGCTATCAGCCTGAAGTGTCCAGCCTTATGTCTCAACCAGCTCTGGGTGTAGATGTGTTAAATCCCGGTTGCATCACATGCCCTGAGTGAATTATTTAAGAATTGCTCTCTATTTCACTGTCTTTATGATTTTTTTTTGAAATTTATTTTGATAATGGGATTTATCGGATTTTCACTGCTGCGTTTATGCCGCTGTACACACGCTTGATTCTCTTACGGAGACATATATATCCATGGGTTTTAAGATTCTTCCTAGTCAGGTATATTCCTAGGCGTTGAATATGTGGTGTTGGGTCCATTTCGTTGAGCAAGGAGTAGGTCTTGTCTATTACATATTTGGCTTATGGAAAGTTATCTGTGCTAATTTCAGTCTCTGGTTTTATGAAGCACCCCAACGCACCTTTCCCCATAAGCAAGCACTAGTTGGTTTTCTAAATTTGAGACCCTGTTCTGTTTTGTAATTCAGTTCATGTGTAGTCAAGTTTACATTCCGTGTATTAGTGATATCTTATGATGTTTCTTTTTCTGTGTGACGTAGTTCACGTAGAATCACCGTACCTGCATCCACTCACTATGCCGCTACGGGCCTGATGACACAGATTTCATTGCTGAGTGATATTGCATTGGACGTACGTGCCACAACTTCTTTATCCATATTTTGCTTTCTGGGATATTTACCTGTTACTGTAGACGAGCTTCTTGTGAACACAGCCGTCCCAAATATTGGGGTGGCTGTCTGTTTTTGATTTTAATTTCCGTAAGCTATAGGACCATAAGTGGAAGTGCCATAGACTGTGTTGCTTTGTTTCTTATGTGTTTCAGGAAACACCATACACTTCTCCAGGCTGGCTGCTGGCAATTTACATCCTGCCAATCAGCATAACAAGGCTCCCTGTTCTCCATATCCTGTCCTACCTTTCTGGATTTTACACTTTTTTCAGATGGCCCTCTTGCCCGGGGGGCAGTGAGACTTCATTGTAGTGCAGATTTCCTTTACAGGCTTGCTTGGTTGGCCAAAAAGGGCGTATGCGTTTTTTCCTGAATATATTCAGGAAAAAACGCATACGCCCTTTTTGGCCAAGTGCATCATTGTCGACGTTCTGCCTCTTTTCCTATGCTTTCAGGGCAATTCCAGTCTACCCCCTGCAATCGTTTTCCTGAAATTCTGCCCCGCTTTCAAGTCCCCTTCGCAGGCTTCCTTCAATATATTTTTGGAGGATAGCTGTCATTTATAACTCTGCAGGTTTGTGAATTACAGTGCCCCTGAGCTCCTTTCTTCAACTCGCTTTCTTGTGAACTGGGCACAAAACCGCAGGATTGCTTCAGGCCCTAATCTGTTTCGGGCAGGGCATGCTGAGCCTTTGGTAAATTCCTCTTCCTGGTGGGAAATGAGCGTTACATTTGCCCGTGCAGACACCTACAGCTAGTCTCTCATTGGTTCTCCCTATTCCTGTTCATCTTGCACAGAAATTGCAAGCTGTGCCAAACAGGAGGTTAAAGGCACTGACTCTCCAAGCAGGGAGACTGTTAGTAAATCATCTGGAATGGTGAACCCGAGGACCAGGATACGAAA
This sequence comes from Phocoena phocoena, assembly GCF_963924675.1. Classification (NCBI taxonomy): domain Eukaryota; kingdom Metazoa; phylum Chordata; class Mammalia; order Artiodactyla; family Phocoenidae; genus Phocoena; species Phocoena phocoena. The sequence goes on along the minus strand of NW_027077600.1, from coordinate 270,385 downwards.
ACTGAGATGCATTTTAAATCATTTCCCCATAACACGGTGGACCATACTGTGGGTTTCACATGCATGTTTTAGCTGGAGGAAGAATCCCTTGAACCTGAAGAGTTGGGACCCATGGAATAGGTACCATACAGTATGACTTCAAAGCGTGTGCATTTGCTCACCTAAACTCACCAATGCTATCAGCCTGAAGTGTCCAGCCTTATGTCTCAAGCAGCTCTGGGTGTAGATGTGGTCAATCCCGGTTGCATCACATGCCCTGAGTGAATTATTTAAGAATTGCTCTCTATTTCACTGTCTTTGTGTTTTGTTTTCGAAATTTATTTTGATAATGGGATTTATCGGATTTTCACTGCTGCCTTTCGGCCGCTGTACACACCCTTGATTCTCTTACGGAGACATATATATCCATGGGTTTTAAGATTCTTCCTAGTCAGGTATATTCCTAGGCGTTGAATATGTGGTGTTGGGTCCATTTCGTTGAGCAAGGAGTAGGTCTTGTCTATTACATATTGGGCTTATGGAAAGTTATCTGTGCTAATTTCAGTCTCTGGTTTTATGCAGCACCCCAAGGCACCTTTCCCCATAAGCAAGCACTAGTTGGTTTTCTAAATTTGCGACCCTTTTCTATTTTGTAATTCAGTTCATGTGTAGTCAAGTTTACATTCCGTGTATTCGTGATATCTTATGATGTTTCTTTTTCTGTGTGACGTAGTTCACGTAGAATCACCGTACCTGCATCCACTCACTATGCCGCTACGGGCCTGATGACACAGATTTCATTGCTGAGTGATATTGCATTGTACGTACGTGCCACAAGTTCTTTATCCATTTTTTGCTTTCTGGGATATTTACCTGATACTGTAGACGAGCTTCTTGTGAACACAGCCGTCTCAAATATTGGGGTGGCTGTCTGTTTTTGATTTTAATTTCCGTAAGCTATAGGACCATAAGTGGAAGTGCCATAGGCTGTGTTGCTTTGTTTCTTTCGTGTTTCAGGAAACACCATACACTTCTCCAGGGTGGCTGCTGGCAATTTACATCCTGCCAATCAGCATAACAAGGCTCCCTGTTCTCCATATCCTGTCCTACCTTTCTGGATTTTACACTTTTTTCAGATGGCCCTTTTGCCAGGGGGGCAGTGAGACTTCATTGTAGTGCAGATTTCATTTACAGGCTTGCTTGGTTGGCCAAAAAGGGCGTATGCGTTTTTTCCTGAATATATTCAGGAAAAAACGCATACGCCCTTTTTGGCCAAGTGCATCATTGTCGACGTTCTGCCTCTTTTCCTATGCTTTCAGGGCAATTCCAGTCTACCCCCTGCAATCGTTTTCCTGAAATTCTGCCCCGCTTTCAAGTCCCCTTCGCAGGCTTACTTCAATATATTTTTGGAGGAAAGCTGTCATTTATAACTCTGCAGGTTTGTGAATTACAGTGCCCCTGAGCTCCTTTCTTCAACTCGCTTTCTTGTGAGCTGGGCACAAAACCGCAGGATTGCTTCAGGCCCTAATCTGTTTCCAGCAGGGCACACTGAGCCTTTGTTTAATTCCTCTTCCTGGTGGGCAATGAGCGTTACATTTGCCCGTGCAGACACCTACAGCTAGTCTCTCATTGGTTCTCCCTATTCCTGTTCATTTTGCACAGAAATTGCAAGCTGTGCCAAAGAGGAGGTTAAAGGCACTGACTCTCCAAGCGGGGAGAGTGTTAGTAAAGCATCTGGAATGGTGAACCCGAGGACCAGGATACGAAAACTGAGATGCATTTTAAATCATTTCCCAATCACATGGTGGACGATACTCTTGGTTTCCCATGCATGTTTTAGCTGGAGGAAGAATCCCTTGAACCTGGAGAGTTGGGACCCATGGAATGGGTACCATGCAGTATGACTTCAAAGGGTCTGCATTTGCTCACCGAAACTCACCAATGCTATCAGCCTGAAGTGTCCAGCCTTATGTCTCAACCAGCTCTGGGTGTAGATGTGGTCAATCCCGGTTGCATCACATGCCCTGAGTGAATTATTTAAGAATTGCTCTCTATTTCACTGTCTTTATGATTTTTTTTTGAAATTTATTTTGATAATGGGATTTATCGGATTTTCACTGCTGCGTTTATGCCGCTGTACACACGCTTGATTCTCTTACGGAGACATATATATCCATGGGTTTTAAGATTCTTCCTAGTCAGGTATATTCCTAGGCATTGAATATGTGGTGTTGGGTCCATTTCGTTGAGCAAGGAGTAGGTCTTGTCTATTACATATTTGGCTTATGGAAAGTTATCTGTGCTAATTTCAGTCTCTGGTTTTATGAAGCACCCCAACGCACCTTTCCCCATAAGCAAGCACTAGTTGGTTTTCTAAATTTGAGACCCTGTTCTGTTTTGTAATTCAGTTCATGTGTAGTCAAGTTTACATTCCGTGTATTAGTGATATCTTATGATGTTTCTTTTTCTGTGTGACGTAGTTCACGTAGAATCACCGTACCTGCATCCACTCACTATGCCGCTACGGGCCTGATGACACAGATTTCATTGCTGAGTGATATTGCATTGGACGTACGTGCCACAACTTCTTTATCCATATTTTGCTTTCTGGGATATTTACCTGTTACTGTAGACGAGCTTCTTGTGAACACAGCCGTCCCAAATATTGGGGTGGCTGTCTGTTTTTGATTTTAATTTCCGTAAGCTATAGGACCATAAGTGGAAGTGCCATAGACTGTGTTGCTTTGTTTCTTATGTGTTTCAGGAAACACCATACACTTCTCCAGGCTGGCTGCTGGCAATTTACATCCTGCCAATCAGCATAACAAGGCTCCCTGTTCTCCATATCCTGTCCTACCTTTCTGGATTTTACACTTTTTTCAGATGGCCCTCTTGCCCGGGGGGCAGTGAGACTTCATTGTAGTGCAGATTTCCTTTACAGGCTTGCTTGGTTGGCCAAAAAGGGCGTATGCGTTTTTTCCTGAATATATTCAGGAAAAAACGCATACGCCCTTTTTGGCCAAGTGCATCATTGTCGACGTTCTGCCTCTTTTCCTATGCTTTCAGGGCAATTCCAGTCTACCCCCTGCAATCGTTTTCCTGAAATTCTGCCCCGCTTTCAAGTCCCCTTCGCAGGCTTACTTCAATATATTTTTGGAGGATAGCTGTCATTTATAACTCTGCAGGTTTGTGAATTACAGTGCCCCTGAGCTCCTTTCTTCAACTCGCTTTCTTGTGAACTGGGCACAAAACCACAGGATTGCTTCAGGCCCTAATCTGTTTCGGGCAGGGCATGCTGAGCCTTTGGTAAATTCCTCTCCCTGGTGGGAAATGAGCGTTACATTTGCCCGTGCAGACACCTACAGCTAGTCTCTCATTGGTTCTCCCTATTCCTGTTCATCTTGCACAGAAATTGCAAGCTGTGCCAAACAGGAGGTTACAGGCACTGACTCTCCAAGCAGGGAGACTGTTAGTAAATCATCTGGAATGGTGAACCCGAGGACCAGGATACGAAAACTGAGATGCATTTTAAATCATTTCCCCATAACACGGTGGACCATACTGTGGGTTTCACATGCATGTTTTAGCTGGAGGAAGAATCCCTTGAACCTGAAGAGTTGGGACCCATGGAATAGGTACCATACAGTATGACTTCAAAGGGTGTGCATTTGCTCACCTAAACTCACCAATGCTATCAGCCTGAAGTGTCCAGCCTTATGTCTCAACCAGCTCTGGGTGTAGATGTGGTCAATCCCGGTTGCATCACATGCCCTGAGTGAATTATTTAAGAATTGCTCTCTATTTCACTGTCTTTGTGTTTTGTTTTCGAAATTTATTTTGATAATGGGATTTATCGGATTTTCACTGCTGCCTTTCGGCCGCTGTACACACCCTTGATTCTCTTACGGAGACATATATATCCATGGGTTTTAAGATTCTTCCTAGTCAGGTATATTCCTAGGCGTTGAATATGTGGTGTTGGGTCCATTTCGTTGAGCAAGGAGTAGGTCTTGTCTATTACATATTGGGCTTATGGAAAGTTATCTGTGCTAATTTCAGTCTCTGGTTTTATGCAGCACCCCAAGGCACCTTTCCCCATAAGCAAGCACTAGTTGGTTTTCTAAATTTGAGACCCTTTTCTATTTTGTAATTCAGTTCATGTGTAGTCAAGTTTACATTCCGTGTATTCGTGATATCTTATGATGTTTCTTTTTCTGTGTGACGTAGTTCACGTAGAATCACCGTACCTGCATCCACTCACTATGCCGCTATGGGCCTGATGACACAGATTTCATTGCTGAGTGATATTGCATTGTACGTACGTGCCACAAGTTCTTTATCCATTTTTTGCTTTCTGGGATATTTACCTGATACTGTAGACGAGCTTCTTGTGAACACAGCCGTCTCAAATATTGGGGTGGCTGTCTGTTTTTGATTTTAATTTCCGTAAGCTATAGGACCATAAGTGGAAGTGCCATAGGCTGTGTTGCTTTGTTTCTTTCGTGTTTCAGGAAACACCATACACTTCTCCAGGGTGGCTGCTGGCAATTTACATCCTGCCAATCAGCATAACAAGGCTCCCTGTTCTCCATATCCTGTCCTACCTTTCTGGATTTTACACTTTTTTCAGATGGCCCTTTTGCCAGGGGGGCAGTGAGACTTCATTGTAGTGCAGATTTCATTTACAGGCTTGCTTGGTTGGCCAAAAAGGGCGTATGCGTTTTTTCCTGAATATATTCAGGAAAAAACGCATACGCCCTTTTTGGCCAAGTGCATCATTGTCGACGTTCTGCCTCTTTTCCTATGCTTTCAGGGCAATTCCAGTCTACCCCCTGCAATCGTTTTCCTGAAATTCTGCCCCGCTTTCAAGTCCCCTTCGCAGGCTTACTTCAATATATTTTTGGAGGAAAGCTGTCATTTATAACTCTGCAGGTTTGTGAATTACAGTGCCCCTGAGCTCCTTTCTTCAACTCGCTTTCTTGTGAGCTGGGCACAAAACCGCAGGATTGCTTCAGGCCCTAATCTGTTTCCAGCAGGGCACACTGAGCCTTTGTTTAATTCCTCTTCCTGGTGGGCAATGAGCGTTACATTTGCCCGTGCAGACACCTACAGCTAGTCTCTCATTGGTTCTCCCTATTCCTGTTCATTTTGCACAGAAATTGCAAGCTGTGCCAAAGAGGAGGTTAAAGGCACTGACTCTCCAAGCGGGGAGAGTGTTAGTAAAGCATCTGGAATGGTGAACCCGAGGACCAGGATACGAAAACTGAGATGCATTTTAAAACATTTCCCAATCACATGGTGGACGATACTCTTGGTTTCCCATGCATGTTTTAGCTGGAGGAAGAATCCCTTGAACCTGGAGAGTTGGGACCCATGGAATGGGTACCATGCAGTATGACTTCAAAGGGTCTGCATTTGCTCACCGAAACTCACCAATGCTATCAGCCTGAAGTGTCCAGCCTTATGTCTCAACCAGCTCTGGGTGTAGATGTGTTAAATCCCGGTTGCATCACATGCCCTGCGTGAATTATTTAAGAATTGCTCTCTATTTCACTGTCTTTATGATTTTTTTTTGAAATTTATTTTGATAATGGGATTTATCGGATTTTCACTGCTGCGTTTCGGCCGCTGTACACACGCTTGATTCTCTTACGGAGACATATATATCCATGGGTTTTAAGATTCTTCCTAGTCAGGTATATTCCTAGGCGTTGAATATGTGGTGTTGGGTCCATTTCGTTGAGCAAGGAGTAGGTATTGTCTATTACATATTTGGCTTATGGAAAGTTATCTGTGCTAATTTCAGTCTCTGGTTTTATGAAGCACCCCAACGCACCTTTCCCCATAAGCAAGCACTAGTTGGTTTTCTAAATTTGAGACCCTTTTCTATTTTGTAATTCAGTTCATGTGTAGTCAAGTTTACATTCCGTGTATTCGTGATATCTTATGATGTTTCTTTTTCTGTGTGACGTAGTTCACGTAGAATCACCGTACCTGCATCCACTCACTATGCCGCTACGGGCCTGATGACACAGATTTCATTGCTGAGTGATATTGCATTGTACGTACGTGCCACAACTTCTTTATCCATATTTTGCTTTCTGGGATATTTACCTGTTACTGTAGACGAGCTTCTTGTGAACACAGCCGTCCCAAATATTGGGGTGGCTGTCTGTTTTTGATTTTAATTTCCGTAAGCTATAGGACCATAAGTGGAAGTGCCATAGACTGTGTTGCTTTGTTTCTTATGTGTTTCAGGAAACACCATACACTTCTCCAGGCTGGCTGCTGGCAATTTACATCCTGCCAATCAGCATAACAAGGCTCCCTGTTCTCCATATCCTGTCCTACCTTTCTGGATTTTACACTTTTTTCAGATGGCCCTCTTGCCCGGGGGGCAGTGAGACTTCATTGTAGTACAGATTTCCTTTACAGGCTTGCTTGGTTGGCCAAAAAGGGCGTATGCGTTTTTTCCTGAATATATTCAGGAAAAAACGCATACGCCCTTTTTGGCCAAGTGCATCATTGTCGACGTTCTGCCTCTTTTCCTATGCTTTCAGGGCAATTCCAGTCTACCCCCTGCAATCGTTTTCCTGAAATTCTGCCCCGCTTTCAAGTCCCCTTCGCAGGCTTACTTCAATATATTTTTGGAGGATAGCTGTCATTTATAACTCTGCAGGTTTGTGAATTACAGTGTCCCTGAGCTCCTTTCTTCAACTCGATTTCTTGTGAACTGGGCACAAAACCGCAGGATTGCTTCAGGCCCTAATCTGTTTCGGGCAGGGCATGCTGAGCCTTTGGTAAATTCCTCTTCCTGGTGGGAAATGAGCGTTACATTTGCCCGTGCAGACACCTACAGCTAGTCTCTCATTGGTTCTCCCTATTCCTGTTCATCTTGCACAGAAATTGCAAGCTGTGCCAAACAGGAGGTTACAGGCACTGACTCTCCAAGCAGGGAGACTGTTAGTAAATCATCTGGAATGGTGAACCCGAGGACCAGGATACGAAAACTGAGATGCATTTTAAATCATTTCCCCATAACACGGTGGACCATACTGTGGGTTTCACATGCATGTTTTAGCTGGAGGAAGAATCCCTTGAACCTGAAGAGTTGGGACCCATGGAATAGGTACCATACAGTATGACTTCAAAGGGTGTGCATTTGCTCACCTAAACTCACCAATGCTATCAGCCTGAAGTGTCCAGCCTTATGTCTCAAGCAGCTCTGGGTGTAGATGTGGTCAATCCCGGTTGCATCACATGCCCTGAGTGAATTATTTAAGAATTGCTCTCTATTTCACTGTCTTTGTGTTTTGTTTTCGAAATTTATTTTGATAATGGGATTTATCGGATTTTCACTGCTGCCTTTCGGCCGCTGTACACACCCTTGATTCTCTTACGGAGACATATATATCCATGGGTTTTAAGATTCTTCCTAGTCAGGTATATTCCTAGGCGTTGAATATGTGGTGTTGGGTCCATTTCGTTGAGCAAGGAGTAGGTCTTGTCTATTACATATTGGGCTTATGGAAAGTTATCTGTGCTAATTTCAGTCTCTGGTTTTATGCAGCACCCCAAGGCACCTTTCCCCATAAGCAAGCACTAGTTGGTTTTCTAAATTTGCGACCCTTTTCTATTTTGTAATTCAGTTCATGTGTAGTCAAGTTTACATTCCGTGTATTCGTGATATCTTATGATGTTTCTTTTTCTGTGTGACGTAGTTCACGTAGAATCACCGTACCTGCATCCACTCACTATGCCGCTACGGGCCTGATGACACAGATTTCATTGCTGAGTGATATTGCATTGTACGTACGTGCCACAAGTTCTTTATCCATTTTTTGCTTTCTGGGATATTTACCTGATACTGTAGACGAGCTTCTTGTGAACACAGCCGTCTCAAATATTGGGGTGGCTGTCTGTTTTTGATTTTAATTTCCGTAAGCTATAGGACCATAAGTGGAAGTGCCATAGGCTGTGTTGCTTTGTTTCTTTCGTGTTTCAGGAAACACCATACACTTCTCCAGGGTGGCTGCTGGCAATTTACATCCTGCCAATCAGCATAACAAGGCTCCCTGTTCTCCATATCCTGTCCTACCTTTCTGGATTTTACACTTTTTTCAGATGGCCCTTTTGCCAGGGGGGCAGTGAGACTTCATTGTAGTGCAGATTTCATTTACAGGCTTGCTTGGTTGGCCAAAAAGGGCGTATGCGTTTTTTCCTGAATATATTCAGGAAAAAACGCATACGCCCTTTTTGGCCAAGTGCATCATTGTCGACGTTCTGCCTCTTTTCCTATGCTTTCAGGGCAATTCCAGTCTACCCCCTGCAATCGTTTTCCTGAAATTCTGCCCCGCTTTCAAGTCCCCTTCGCAGGCTTACTTCAATATATTTTTGGAGGAAAGCTGTCATTTATAACTCTGCAGGTTTGTGAATTACAGTGCCCCTGAGCTCCTTTCTTCAACTCGCTTTCTTGTGAGCTGGGCACAAAACCGCAGGATTGCTTCAGGCCCTAATCTGTTTCCAGCAGGGCACACTGAGCCTTTGTTTAATTCCTCTTCCTGGTGGGCAATGAGCGTTACATTTGCCCGTGCAGACACCTACAGCTAGTCTCTCATTGGTTCTCCCTATTCCTGTTCATTTTGCACAGAAATTGCAAGCTGTGCCAAAGAGGAGGTTAAAGGCACTGACTCTCCAAGCGGGGAGAGTGTTAGTAAAGCATCTGGAATGGTGAACCCGAGGACCAGGATACGAAAACTGAGATGCATTTTAAATCATTTCCCAATCACATGGTGGACGATACTCTTGGTTTCCCATGCATGTTTTAGCTGGAGGAAGAATCCCTTGAACCTGGAGAGTTGGGACCCATGGAATGGGTACCATGCAGTATGACTTCAAAGGGTCTGCATTTGCTCACCGAAACTCACCAATGCTATCAGCCTGAAGTGTCCAGCCTTATGTCTCAACCAGCTCTGGGTGTAGATGTGTTAAATCCCGGTTGCATCACATGCCCTGAGTGAATTATTTAAGAATTGCTCTCTATTTCACTGTCTTTATGATTTTTTTTTGAAATTTATTTTGATAATGGGATTTATCGGATTTTCACTGCTGCGTTTATGCCGCTGTACACACGCTTGATTCTCTTACGGAGACATATATATCCATGGGTTTTAAGATTCTTCCTAGTCAGGTATATTCCTAGGCGTTGAATATGTGGTGTTGGGTCCATTTCGTTGAGCAAGGAGTAGGTCTTGTCTATTACATATTTGGCTTATGGAAAGTTATCTGTGCTAATTTCAGTCTCTGGTTTTATGAAGCACCCCAACGCACCTTTCCCCATAAGCAAGCACTAGTTGGTTTTCTAAATTTGAGACCCTGTTCTGTTTTGTAATTCAGTTCATGTGTAGTCAAGTTTACATTCCGTGTATTAGTGATATCTTATGATGTTTCTTTTTCTGTGTGACGTAGTTCACGTAGAATCACCGTACCTGCATCCACTCACTATGCCGCTACGGGCCTGATGACACAGATTTCATTGCTGAGTGATATTGCATTGGACGTACGTGCCACAACTTCTTTATCCATATTTTGCTTTCTGGGATATTTACCTGTTACTGTAGACGAGCTTCTTGTGAACACAGCCGTCCCAAATATTGGGGTGGCTGTCTGTTTTTGATTTTAATTTCCGTAAGCTATACGACCATAAGTGGAAGTGCCATAGACTGTGTTGCTTTGTTTCTTATGTGTTTCAGGAAACACCATACACTTCTCCAGGCTGGCTGCTGGCAATTTACATCCTGCCAATCTGCATAACAAGGCTCCCTGTTCTCCATATCCTGCCCTACCTTTCTGGATTTTACACTTTTTTCAGATGGCCCTCTTGCCCGGGGGGCAGTGAGACTTCATTGTAGTGCAGATTTCCTTTACAGGCTTGCTTGGTTGGCCAAAAAGGGCGTATGCGTTTTTTCCTGAATATATTCAGGAAAAAACGCATACGCCCTTTTTGGCCAAGTGCATCATTGTCGACGTTCTGCCTCTTTTCCTATGCTTTCAGGGCAATTCCAGTCTACCCCCTGCAATCGTTTTCCTGAAATTCTGCCCCGCTTTCAAGTCCCCTTCGCAGGCTTACTTCAATATATTTTTGGAGGATAGCTGTCATTTATAACTCTGCAGGTTTGTGAATTACAGTGCCCCTGAGCTCCTTTCTTCAACTCGCTTTCTTGTGAACTGGGCACAAAACCACAGGATTGCTTCAGGCCCTAATCTGTTTCGGGCAGGGCATGCTGAGCCTTTGGTAAATTCCTCTTCCTGGTGGGAAATGAGCGTTACATTTGCCCGTGCAGACACCTACAGCTAGTCTCTCATTGGTTCTCCCTATTCCTGTTCATCTTGCACAGAAATTGCAAGCTGTGCCAAACAGGAGGTTACAGGCACTGACTCTCCAAGCAGGGAGACTGTTAGTAAATCATCTGGAATGGTGAACCCGAGGACCAGGATACGAAAACTGAGATGCATTTTAAATCATTTCCCCATAACACGGTGGACCATACTGTGGGTTTCACATGCATGTTTTAGCTGGAGGAAGAATCCCTTGAACCTGAAGAGTTGGGACCCATGGAATAGGTACCATACAGTATGACTTCAAAGGGTGTGCATTTGCTCACCTAAACTCACCAATGCTATCAGCCTGAAGTGTCCAGCCTTATGTCTCAACCAGCTCTGGGTGTAGATGTGGTCAATCCCGGTTGCATCACATGCCCTGAGTGAATTATTTAAGAATTGCTCTCTATTTCACTGTCTTTGTGTTTTGTTTTCGAAATTTATTTTGATAATGGGATTTATCGGATTTTCACTGCTGCCTTTCGGCCGCTGTACACACCCTTGATTCTCTTACGGAGACATATATATCCATGGGTTTTAAGATTCTTCCTAGTCAGGTATATTCCTAGGCGTTGAATATGTGGTGTTGGGTCCATTTCGTTGAGCAAGGAGTAGGTCTTGTCTATTACATATTGGGCTTATGGAAAGTTATCTGTGCTAATTTCAGTCTCTGGTTTTATGCAGCACCCCAAGGCACCTTTCCCCATAAGCAAGCACTAGTTGGTTTTCTAAATTTGAGACCCTTTTCTATTTTGTAATTCAGTTCATGTGTAGTCAAGTTTACATTCCGTGTATTCGTGATATCTTATGATGTTTCTTTTTCTGTGTGACGTAGTTCACGTAGAATCACCGTACCTGCATCCACTCACTATGCCGCTATGGGCCTGATGACACAGATTTCATTGCTGAGTGATATTGCATTGTACGTACGTGCCACAAGTTCTTTATCCATTTTTTGCTTTCTGGGATATTTACCTGATACTGTAGACGAGCTTCTTGTGAACACAGCCGTCTCAAATATTGGGGTGGCTGTCTGTTTTTGATTTTAATTTCCGTAAGCTATAGGACCATAAGTGGAAGTGCCATAGGCTGTGTTGCTTTGTTTCTTTCGTGTTTCAGGAAACACCATACACTTCTCCAGGGTGGCTGCTGGCAATTTACATCCTGCCAATCAGCATAACAAGGCTCCCTGTTCTCCATATCCTGTCCTACCTTTCTGGATTTTACACTTTTTTCAGATGGCCCTTTTGCCAGGGGGGCAGTGAGACTTCATTGTAGTGCAGATTTCATTTACAGGCTTGCTTGGTTGGCCAAAAAGGGCGTATGCGTTTTTTCCTGAATATATTCAGGAAAAAACGCATACGCCCTTTTTGGCCAAGTGCATCATTGTCGACGTTCTGCCTCTTTTCCTATGCTTTCAGGGCAATTCCAGTCTACCCCCTGCAATCGTTTTCCTGAAATTCTGCCCCGCTTTCAAGTCCCCTTCGCAGGCTTACTTCAATATATTTTTGGAGGAAAGCTGTCATTTATAACTCTGCAGGTTTGTGAATTACAGTGCCCCTGAGCTCCTTTCTTCAACTCGCTTTCTTGTGAGCTGGGCACAAAACCGCAGGATTGCTTCAGGCCCTAATCTGTTTCCAGCAGGGCACACTGAGCCTTTGTTTAATTCCTCTTCCTGGTGGGCAATGAGCGTTACATTTGCCCGTGCAGACACCTACAGCTAGTCTCTCATTGGTTCTCCCTATTCCTGTTCATTTTGCACAGAAATTGCAAGCTGTGCCAAAGAGGAGGTTAAAGGCACTGACTCTCCAAGCGGGGAGAGTGTTAGTAAAGCATCTGGAATGGTGAACCCGAGGACCAGGATACGAAAACTGAGATGCATTTTAAATCATTTCCCAATCACATGGTGGACGATACTCTTGGTTTCCCATGCATGTTTTAGCTGGAGGAAGAATCCCTTGAACCTGGAGAGTTGGGACCCATGGAATGGGTACCATGCAGTATGACTTCAAAGGGTCTGCATTTGCTCACCGAAACTCACCAATGCTATCAGCCTGAAGTGTCCAGCCTTATGTCTCAACCAGCTCTGGGTGTAGATGTGTTAAATCCCGGTTGCATCACATGCCCTGAGTGAATTATTTAAGAATTGCTCTCTATTTCACTGTCTTTATGATTTTTTTTTGAAATTTATTTTGATAATGGGATTTATCGGATTTTCACTGCTGCGTTTATGCCGCTGTACACACGCTTGATTCTCTTACGGAGACATATATATCCATGGGTTTTAAGATTCTTCCTAGTCAGGTATATTCCTAGGCGTTGAATATGTGGTGTTGGGTCCATTTCGTTGAGCAAGGAGTAGGTCTTGTCTATTACATATTTGGCTTATGGAAAGTTATCTGTGCTAATTTCAGTCTCTGGTTTTATGAAGCACCCCAACGCACCTTTCCCCATAAGCAAGCACTAGTTGGTTTTCTAAATTTGAGACCCTGTTCTGTTTTGTAATTCAGTTCATGTGTAGTCAAGTTTACATTCCGTGTATTAGTGATATCTTATGATGTTTCTTTTTCTGTGTGACGTAGTTCACGTAGAATCACCGTACCTGCATCCACTCACTATGCCGCTACGGGCCTGATGACACAGATTTCATTGCTGAGTGATATTGCATTGGACGTACGTGCCACAACTTCTTTATCCATATTTTGCTTTCTGGGATATTTACCTGTTACTGTAGACGAGCTTCTTGTGAACACAGCCGTCCCAAATATTGGGGTGGCTGTCTGTTTTTGATTTTAATTTCCGTAAGCTATAGGACCATAAGTGGAAGTGCCATAGACTGTGTTGCTTTGTTTCTTATGTGTTTCAGGAAACACCATACACTTCTCCAGGCTGGCTGCTGGCAATTTACATCCTGCCAATCAGCATAACAAGGCTCCCTGTTCTCCATATCCTGTCCTACCTTTCTGGATTTTACACTTTTTTCAGATGGCCCTCTTGCCCGGGGGGCAGTGAGACTTCATTGTAGTGCAGATTTCCTTTACAGGCTTGCTTGGTTGGCCAAAAAGGGCGTATGCGTTTTTTCCTGAATATATTCAGGAAAAAACGCATACGCCCTTTTTGGCCAAGTGCATCATTGTCGACGTTCTGCCTCTTTTCCTATGCTTTCAGGGCAATTCCAGTCTACCCCCTGCAATCGTTTTCCTGAAATTCTGCCCCGCTTTCAAGTCCCCTTCGCAGGCTTACTTCAATATATTTTTGGAGGATAGCTGTCATTTATAACTCTGCAGGTTTGTGAATTACAGTGCCCCTGAGCTCCTTTCTTCAACTCGCTTTCTTGTGAACTGGGCACAAAACCACAGGATTGCTTCAGGCCCTAATCTGTTTCGGGCAGGGCATGCTGAGCCTTTGGTAAATTCCTCTTCCTGGTGGGAAATGAGCGTTACATTTGCCCGTGCAGACACCTACAGCTAGTCTCTCATTGGTTCTCCCTATTCCTGTTCATCTTGCACAGAAATTGCAAGCTGTGCCAAACAGGAGGTTACAGGCACTGACTCTCCAAGCAGGGAGACTGTTAGTAAATCATCTGGAATGGTGAACCCGAGGACCAGGATACGAAAACTGAGATGCATTTTAAATCATTTCCCCATAACACGGTGGACCATACTGTGGGTTTCACATGCATGTTTTAGCTGGAGGAAGAATCCCTTGAACCTGAAGAGTTGGGACCCATGGAATAGGTACCATACAGTATGACTTCAAAGGGTGTGCATTTGCTCACCTAAACTCACCAATGCTATCAGCCTGAAGTGTCCAGCCTTATGTCTCAACCAGCTCTGGGTGTAGATGTGGTCAATCCCGGTTGCATCACATGCCCTGAGTGAATTATTTAAGAATTGCTCTCTATTTCACTGTCTTTGTGTTTTGTTTTCGAAATTTATTTTGATAATGGGATTTATCGGATTTTCACTGCTGCCTTTCGGCCGCTGTACACACCCTTGATTCTCTTACGGAGACATATATATCCATGGGTTTTAAGATTCTTCCTAGTCAGGTATATTCCTAGGCGTTGAATATGTGGTGTTGGGTCCATTTCGTTGAGCAAGGAGTAGGTCTTGTCTATTACATATTGGGCTTATGGAAAGTTATCTGTGCTAATTTCAGTCTCTGGTTTTATGCAGCACCCCAAGGCACCTTTCCCCATAAGCAAGCACTAGTTGGTTTTCTAAATTTGAGACCCTTTTCTATTTTGTAATTCAGTTCATGTGTAGTCAAGTTTACATTCCGTGTATTCGTGATATCTTATGATGTTTCTTTTTCTGTGTGACGTAGTTCACGTAGAATCACCGTACCTGCATCCACTCACTATGCCGCTATGGGCCTGATGACACAGATTTCATTGCTGAGTGATATTGCATTGTACGTACGTGCCACAAGTTCTTTATCCATTTTTTGCTTTCTGGGATATTTACCTGATACTGTAGACGAGCTTCTTGTGAACACAGCCGTCTCAAATATTGGGGTGGCTGTCTGTTTTTGATTTTAATTTCCGTAAGCTATAGGACCATAAGTGGAAGTGCCATAGGCTGTGTTGCTTTGTTTCTTTCGTGTTTCAGGAAACACCATACACTTCTCCAGGGTGGCTGCTGGCAATTTACATCCTGCCAATCAGCATAACAAGGCTCCCTGTTCTCCATATCCTGTCCTACCTTTCTGGATTTTACACTTTTTTCAGATGGCCCTTTTGCCAGGGGGGCAGTGAGACTTCATTGTAGTGCAGATTTCATTTACAGGCTTGCTTGGTTGGCCAAAAAGGGCGTATGCGTTTTTTCCTGAATATATTCAGGAAAAAACGCATACGCCCTTTTTGGCCAAGTGCATCATTGTCGACGTTCTGCCTCTTTTCCTATGCTTTCAGGGCAATTCCAGTCTACCCCCTGCAATCGTTTTCCTGAAATTCTGCCCCGCTTTCAAGTCCCCTTCGCAGGCTTACTTCAATATATTTTTGGAGGAAAGCTGTCATTTATAACTCTGCAGGTTTGTGAATTACAGTGCCCCTGAGCTCCTTTCTTCAACTCGCTTTCTTGTGAGCTGGGCACAAAACCGCAGGATTGCTTCAGGCCCTAATCTGTTTCCAGCAGGGCACACTGAGCCTTTGTTTAATTCCTCTTCCTGGTGGGCAATGAGCGTTACATTTGCCCGTGCAGACACCTACAGCTAGTCTCTCATTGGTTCTCCCTATTCCTGTTCATTTTGCACAGAAATTGCAAGCTGTGCCAAAGAGGAGGTTAAAGGCACTGACTCTCCAAGCGGGGAGAGTGTTAGTAAAGCATCTGGAATGGTGAACCCGAGGACCAGGATACGAAAACTGAGATGCATTTTAAATCATTTCCCAATCACATGGTGGACGATACTCTTGGTTTCCCATGCATGTTTTAGCTGGAGGAAGAATCCCTTGAACCTGGAGAGTTGGGACCCATGGAATGGGTACCATGCAGTATGACTTCAAAGGGTCTGCATTTGCTCACCGAAACTCACCAATGCTATCAGCCTGAAGTGTCCAGCCTTATGTCTCAACCAGCTCTGGGTGTAGATGTGTTAAATCCCGGTTGCATCACATGCCCTGAGTGAATTATTTAAGAATTGCTCTCTATTTCACTGTCTTTATGATTTTTTTTTGAAATTTATTTTGATAATGGGATTTATCGGATTTTCACTGCTGCGTTTATGCCGCTGTACACACGCTTGATTCTCTTACGGAGACATATATATCCATGGGTTTTAAGATTCTTCCTAGTCAGGTATATTCCTAGGCGTTGAATATGTGGTGTTGGGTCCATTTCGTTGAGCAAGGAGTAGGTCTTGTCTATTACATATTTGGCTTATGGAAAGTTATCTGTGCTAATTTCAGTCTCTGGTTTTATGAAGCACCCCAACGCACCTTTCCCCATAAGCAAGCACTAGTTGGTTTTCTAAATTTGAGACCCTGTTCTGTTTTGTAATTCAGTTCATGTGTAGTCAAGTTTACATTCCGTGTATTAGTGATATCTTATGATGTTTCTTTTTCTGTGTGACGTAGTTCACGTAGAATCACCGTACCTGCATCCACTCACTATGCCGCTACGGGCCTGATGACACAGATTTCATTGCTGAGTGATATTGCATTGTACGTACGTGCCACAACTTCTTTATCCATATTTTGCTTTCTGGGATATTTACCTGTTACTGTAGACGAGCTTCTTGTGAACACAGCCGTCCCAAATATTGGGGTGGCTGTCTGTTTTTGATTTTAATTTCCGTAAGCTATAGGACCATAAGTGGAAGTGCCATAGACTGTGTTGCTTTGTTTCTTATGTGTTTCAGGAAACACCATACACTTCTCCAGGCTGGCTGCTGGCAATTTACATCCTGCCAATCAGCATAACAAGGCTCCCTGTTCTCCATATCCTGTCCTACCTTTCTGGATTTTACACTTTTTTCAGATGGCCCTCTTGCCCGGGGGGCAGTGAGACTTCATTGTAGTGCAGATTTCCTTTACAGGCTTGCTTGGTTGGCCAAAAAGGGCGTATGCGTTTTTTCCTGAATATATTCAGGAAAAAACGCATACGCCCTTTTTGGCCAAGTGCATCATTGTCGACGTTCTGCCTCTTTTCCTATGCTTTCAGGGCAATTCCAGTCTACCCCCTGCAATCGTTTTCCTGAAATTCTGCCCCGCTTTCAAGTCCCCTTCGCAGGCTTACTTCAATATATTTTGGAGGATAGCTGTCATTTATAACTCTGCAGGTTTGTGAATTACAGTGCCCCTGAGCTCCTTTCTTCAACTCGCTTTCTTGTGAACTGGGCACAAAACCACAGGATTGCTTCAGGCCCTAATCTGTTTCGGGCAGGGCATGCTGAGCCTTTGGTAAATTCCTCTTCCTGGTGGGAAATGAGCGTTACATTTGCCCGTGCAGACACCTACAGCTAGTCTCTCATTGGTTCTCCCTATTCCTGTTCATCTTGCACAGAAATTGCAAGCTGTGCCAAACAGGAGGTTACAGGCACTGACTCTCCAAGCAGGGAGACTGTTAGTAAATCATCTGGAATGGTGAACCCGAGGACCAGGATACGAAAACTGAGATGCATTTTAAATCATTTCCCCATAACACGGTGGACCATACTGTGGGTTTCACATGCATGTTTTAGCTGGAGGAAGAATCCCTTGAACCTGAAGAGTTGGGACCCATGGAATAGGTACCATACAGTATGACTTCAAAGGGTGTGCATTTGCTCACCTAAACTCACCAATGCTATCAGCCTGAAGTGTCCAGCCTTATGTCTCAACCAGCTCTGGGTGTAGATGTGGTCAATCCCGGTTGCATCACATGCCCTGAGTGAATTATTTAAGAATTGCTCTCTATTTCACTGTCTTTGTGTTTTGTTTTCGAAATTTATTTTGATAATGGGATTTATCGGATTTTCACTGCTGCCTTTCGGCCGCTGTACACACCCTTGATTCTCTTACGGAGACATATATATCCATGGGTTTTAAGATTCTTCCTAGTCAGGTATATTCCTAGGCGTTGAATATGTGGTGTTGGGTCCATTTCGTTGAGCAAGGAGTAGGTCTTGTCTATTACATATTGGGCTTATGGAAAGTTATCTGTGCTAATTTCAGTCTCTGGTTTTATGCAGCACCCCAAGGCACCTTTCCCCATAAGCAAGCACTAGTTGGTTTTCTAAATTTGAGACCCTTTTCTATTTTGTAATTCAGTTCATGTGTAGTCAAGTTTACATTCCGTGTATTCGTGATATCTTATGATGTTTCTTTTTCTGTGTGATGTAGTTCATGTAGAATCACCGTACCTGCATCCACTCACTATGCCGCTATGGGCCTGATGACACAGATTTCATTGCTGAGTGATATTGCATTGTACGTACGTGCCACAAGTTCTTTATCCATTTTTTGCTTTCTGGGATATTTACCTGATACTGTAGACGAGCTTCTTGTGAACACAGCCGTCTCAAATATTGGGGTGGCTGTCTGTTTTTGATTTTAATTTCCGTAAGCTATAGGACCATAAGTGGAAGTGCCATAGGCTGTGTTGCTTTGTTTCTTTCGTGTTTCAGGAAACACCATACACTTCTCCAGGGTGGCTGCTGGCAATTTACATCCTGCCAATCAGCATAACAAGGCTCCCTGTTCTCCATATCCTGTCCTACCTTTCTGGATTTTACACTTTTTTCAGATGGCCCTTTTGCCAGGGGGGCAGTGAGACTTCATTGTAGTGCAGATTTCATTTACAGGCTTGCTTGGTTGGCCAAAAAGGGCGTATGCGTTTTTTCCTGAATATATTCAGGAAAAAACGCATACGCCCTTTTTGGCCAAGTGCATCATTGTCGACGTTCTGCCTCTTTTCCTATGCTTTCAGGGCAATTCCAGTCTACCCCCTGCAATCGTTTTCCTGAAATTCTGCCCCGCTTTCAAGTCCCCTTCGCAGGCTTACTTCAATATATTTTTGGAGGAAAGCTGTCATTTATAACTCTGCAGGTTTGTGAATTACAGTGCCCCTGAGCTCCTTTCTTCAACTCGCTTTCTTGTGAGCTGGGCACAAAACCGCAGGATTGCTTCAGGCCCTAATCTGTTTCCAGCAGGGCACACTGAGCCTTTGTTTAATTCCTCTTCCTGGTGGGCAATGAGCGTTACATTTGCCCGTGCAGACACCTACAGCTAGTCTCTCATTGGTTCTCCCTATTCCTGTTCATTTTGCACAGAAATTGCAAGCTGTGCCAAAGAGGAGGTTAAAGGCACTGACTCTCCAAGCGGGGAGAGTGTTAGTAAAGCATCTGGAATGGTGAACCCGAGGACCAGGATACGAAAACTGAGATGCATTTTAAATCATTTCCCAATCACATGGTGGACGATACTCTTGGTTTCCCATGCATGTTTTAGCTGGAGGAAGAATCCCTTGAACCTGGAGAGTTGGGACCCATGGAATGGGTACCATGCAGTATGACTTCAAAGGGTCTGCATTTGCTCACCGAAACTCACCAATGCTATCAGTCTGAAGTGTCCAGCCTTATGTCTCAACCAGCTCTGGGTGTAGATGTGTTAAATCCCGGTTGCATCACATGCCCTGAGTGAATTATTTAAGAATTGCTCTCTATTTCACTGTCTTTATGATTTTTTTTTGAAATTTATTTTGATAATGGGATTTATCGGATTTTCACTGCTGCGTTTATGCCGCTGTACACACGCTTGATTCTCTTACGGAGACATATATATCCATGGGTTTTAAGATTCTTCCTAGTCAGGTATATTCCTAGGCGTTGAATATGTGGTGTTGGGTCCATTTCGTTGAGCAACGAGTAGGTCTTGTCTATTACATATTTGGCTTATGGAAAGTTATCTGTGCTAATTTCAGTCTCTGGTTTTATGAAGCACCCCAACGCACCTTTCCCCATAAGCAAGCACTAGTTGGTTTTCTAAATTTGAGACCCTTTTCTATTTTGTAATTCAGTTCATGTGTAGTCAAGTTTACATTCCGTGTATTCGTGATATCTTATGATGTTTCTTTTTCTGTGTGACGTAGTTCACGTAGAATCACCGTACCTGCATCCACTCACTATGCCGCTACGGGCCTGATGACACAGATATCATTGCTGAGTGATATTGCATTGCCCGTACGTGCCACAACTTCTTTATCCATATTTTGCTTTCTGGGATATTTACCTGTTACTGTAGACGAGCTTCTTGTGAACACAGCCATCCCAAATATTGGGGTGGCTGTCTGTTTTTGATTTTAATTTCCGTAAGCTATAGGACCATAAGTGGAAGTGCCATAGACTGTGTTGCTTTGTTTCTTATGTGTTTCAGGAAACACCATACACTTCTCCAGGCTGGCTGCTGGCAATTTACATCCTGCCAATCAGCATAACAAGGCTCCCTGTTCTCCATATCCTGTCCTACCTTTCTGGATTTTACACTTTTTTCAGATGGCCCTCTTGCCCGGGGGGCAGTGAGACTTCATTGTAGTGCAGATTTCCTTTACAGGCTTGCTTGGTTGGCCAAAAAGGGCGTATGCGTTTTTTCCTGAATATATTCAGGAAAAAACGCATACGCCCTTTTTGGCCAAGTGCATCATTGTCGACGTTCTGCCTCTTTTCCTATGCTTTCAGGGCAATTCCAGTCTACCCCCTGCAATCGTTTTCCTGAAATTCTGCCCCGCTTTCAAGTCCCCTTTGCAGGCTTACTTCAATATATTTTTGGAGGATAGCTGTCATTTATAACTCTGCAGGTTTGTGAATTACAGTGTCCCTGAGCTCCTTTCTTCAACTCGCTTTCTTGTGAACTGGGCACAAAACCGCAGGATTGCTTCAGGCCCTAATCTGTTTCGGGCAGGGCATGCTGAGCCTTTGGTAAATTCCTCTTCCTGGTGGGAAATGAGCGTTACATTTGCCCGTGCAGACACCTACAGCTAGTCTCTCATTGGTTCTCCCTATTCCTGTTCATCTTGCACAGAAATTGCAAGCTGTGCCAAACAGGAGGTTAAAGGCACTGACTCTCCAAGCAGGGAGACTCTTAGTAAATCATCTGGAATGGTGAACCCGAGGACCAGGATACGAAAACTGAGATGCATTTTAAATCATTTCCCCATAACACGGTGGACCATACTGTGGGTTTCACATGCATGTTTTAGCTGGAGGAAGAATCCCTTGAACCTGAAGAGTTGGGACCCATGGAATAGGTACCATACAGTATGACTTCAAAGGGTGTGCATTTGCTCACCTAAACTCACCAATGCTATCAGCCTGAAGTGTCCAGCCTTATGTCTCAACCAGCTCTGGGTGTAGATGTGGTCAATCCCGGTTGCATCACATGCCCTGAGTGAATTATTTATGAATTGCTCTCTATTTCACTGTCTTTGTGTTTTGTTTTCGAAATTTATTTTGATAATGGGATTTATCGGATTTTCACTGCTGCCTTTCGGCCGCTGTACACACCCTTGATTCTCTTACGGAGACATATATATCCATGGGTTTTAAGATTCTTCCTAGTCAGGTATATTCCTAGGCGTTGAATATGTGGTGTTGGGTCCATTTCGTTGAGCAAGGAGTAGGTCTTGTCTATTACATATTGGGCTTATGGAAAGTTATCTGTGCTAATTTCAGTCTCTGGTTTTATGCAGCACCCCAAGGCACCTTTCCCCATAAGCAAGCACTAGTTGGTTTTCTAAATTTGAGACCCTTTTCTATTTTGTAATTCAGTTCATGTGTCGTCAAGTTTACATTCCGTGTATTCGTGATATCTTATGATGTTTCTTTTTCTGTGTGACGTAGTTCACGTAGAATCACCGTACCTGCATCCACTCACTATGCCGCTACGGGCCTGATGACACAGATTTCATTGCTGAGTGATATTGCATTGTACGTACGTGCCACAAGTTCTTTATCCATTTTTTGCTTTCTGGGATATTTACCTGATACTGTAGACGAGCTTCTTGTGAACACAGCCGTCTCAAATATTGGGGTGGCTGTCTGTTTTTGATTTTAATTTCCGTAAGCTATAGGACCATAAGTGGAAGTGCCATAGGCTGTGTTGCTTTGTTTCTTTCGTGTTTCAGGAAACACCATACACTTCTCCAGGGTGGCTGCTGGCAATTTACATCCTGCCAATCAGCATAACAAGGCTCCCTGTTCTCCATATCCTGTCCTACCTTTCTGGATTTTACACTTTTTTCAGATGGCCCTTTTGCCAGGGGGGCAGTGAGACTTCATTGTAGTGCAGATTTCATTTACAGGCTTGCTTGGTTGGCCAAAAAGGGCGTATGCGTTTTTTCCTGAATATATTCAGGAAAAAACGCATACGCCCTTTTTGGCCAAGTGCATCATTGTCGACGTTCTGCCTCTTTTCCTATGCTTTCAGGGCAATTCCAGTCTACCCCCTGCAATCGTTTTCCTGAAATTCTGCCCCGTTTTCAAGTCCCCTTCGCAGGGTTACTTCAATATATTTTTGGAGGATAGCTGTCATTTATAACTCTGCAGGTTTGTGAATTACAGTGCCCCTGAGCTCCTTTCTTCAACTCGCTTTCTTGTGAGCTGGGCACAAAACCGCAGGATTGCTTCAGGCCCTAATCTGTTTCCAGCAGGGCACACTGAGCCTTTGTTTAATTCCTCTTCCTGGTGGGCAATGAGCGTTACATTTGCCCGTGCAGACACCTACAGCTAGTCTCTCATTGGTTCTCCCTATTCCTGTTCATTTTGCACAGAAATTGCAAGCTGTGCCAAAGAGGAGGTTAAAGGCACTGACTCTCCAAGCGGGGAGAGTGTTAGTAAAGCATCTGGAATGGTGAACCCGAGGACCAGGATACGAAAACTGAGATGCATTTTAAATCATTTCCCAATCACATGGTGGACGATACTCTTGGTTTCCCATGCATGTTTTAGCTGGAGGAAGAATCCCTTGAACCTGGAGAGTTGGGACCCATGGAATGGGTACCATGCAGTATGACTTCAAAGGGTCTGCATTTGCTCACCGAAACTCACCAATGCTATCAGCCTGAAGTGTCCAGCCTTATGTCTCAACCAGCTCTGGGTGTAGATGTGTTAAATCCCGGTTGCATCACATGCCCTGAGTGAATTATTTAAGAATTGCTCTCTATTTCACTGTCTTTATGATTTTTTTTTGAAATTTATTTTGATAATGGGATTTATCGGATTTTCACTGCTGCGTTTATGCCGCTGTACACACGCTTGATTCTCTTACGGAGACATATATATCCATGGGTTTTAAGATTCTTCCTAGTCAGGTATATTCCTAGGCGTTGAATATGTGGTGTTGGGTCCATTTCGTTGAGCAAGGAGTAGGTCTTGTCTATTACATATTTGGCTTATGGAAAGTTATCTGTGCTAATTTCAGTCTCTGGTTTTATGAAGCACCCCAACGCACCTTTCCCCATAAGCAAGCACTAGTTGGTTTTCTAAATTTGAGACCCTGTTCTGTTTTGTAATTCAGTTCATGTGTAGTCAAGTTTACATTCCGTGTATTAGTGATATCTTATGATGTTTCTTTTTCTGTGTGACGTAGTTCACGTAGAATCACCGTACCTGCATCCACTCACTATGCCGCTACGGGCCTGATGACACAGATTTCATTGCTGAGTGATATTGCATTGTACGTACGTGCCACAACTTCTTTATCCATATTTTGCTTTCTGGGATATTTACCTGTTACTGTAGACGAGCTTCTTGTGAACACAGCCGTCCCAAATATTGGGGTGGCTGTCTGTTTTTGATTTTAATTTCCGTAAGCTATAGGACCATAAGTGGAAGTGCCATAGACTGTGTTGCTTTGTTTCTTATGTGTTTCAGGAAACACCATACACTTCTCCAGGCTGGCTGCTGGCAATTTACATCCTGCCAATCAGCATAACAAGGCTCCCTGTTCTCCATATCCTGTCCTACCTTTCTGGATTTTACACTTTTTTCAGATGGCCCTCTTGCCCGGGGGGCAGGGAGACTTCATTGTAGTGCAGATTTCCTTTACAGGCTTGCTTGGTTGGCCAAAAAGGGCGTATGCGTTTTTTCCTGAATATATTCAGGAAAAAACGCATACGCCCTTTTTGGCCAAGTGCATCATTGTCGACGTTCTGCCTCTTTTCCTATGCTTTCAGGGCAATTCCAGTCTACCCCCTGCAATCGTTTTCCTGAAATTCTGCCCCGCTTTCAAGTCCCCTTCGCAGGCTTACTTCAATATATTTTTGGAGGATAGCTGTCATTTATAACTCTGCAGGTTTGTGAATTACAGTGCCCCTGAGCTCCTTTCTTCAACTCGCTTTCTTGTGAACTGGGCACAAAACCGCAGGATTGCTTCAGGCCCTAATCTGTTTCGGGCAGGGCATGCTGAGCCTTTGGTAAATTCCTCTTCCTGGTGGGAAATGAGCGTTACATTTGCCCGTGCAGACACCTACAGCTAGTCTCTCATTGGTTCTCCCTATTCCTGTTCATCTTGCACAGAAATTGCAAGCTGTGCCAAACAGGAGGTTAAAGGCACTGACTCTCCAAGCAGGGAGACTGTTAGTAAATCATCTGGAATGGTGAACCCGAGGACCAGGATACGAAAACTGAGATGCATTTTAAATCATTTCCCCATAACACGGTGGACCATACTGTGGGTTTCACATGCATGTTTTAGCTGGAGGAAGAATCCCTTGAACCTGAAGAGTTG
Organism: Phocoena phocoena; assembly: GCF_963924675.1. Lineage (NCBI taxonomy): Eukaryota > Metazoa > Chordata > Mammalia > Artiodactyla > Phocoenidae > Phocoena > Phocoena phocoena. The sequence continues at coordinate 245,823 of NW_027077600.1, read as the reverse complement.
GGACCCATGGAATAGGTACCATACAGTATGACTTCAAAGGGTGTGCATTTGCTCACCTAAACTCACCAATGCTATCAGCCTGAAGTGTCCAGCCTTATGTCTCAACCAGCTCTGGGTGTAGATGTGGTCAATCCCGGTTGCATCACATGCCCTGAGTGAATTATTTAAGAATTGCTCTCTATTTCACTGTCTTTGTGTTTTGTTTTCGAAATTTATTTTGATAATGGGATTTATCGGATTTTCACTGCTGCCTTTCGGCCGCTGTACACACCCTTGATTCTCTTACGGAGACATATATATCCATGGGTTTTAAGATTCTTCCTAGTCAGGTATATTCCTAGGCGTTGAATATGTGGTGTTGGGTCCATTTCGTTGAGCAAGGAGTAGGTCTTGTCTATTACATATTGGGCTTATGGAAAGTTATCTGTGCTAATTTCAGTCTCTGGTTTTATGCAGCACCCCAAGGCACCTTTCCCCATAAGCAAGCACTAGTTGGTTTTCTAAATTTGCGACCCTTTTCTATTTTGTAATTCAGTTCATGTGTAGTCAAGTTTACATTCCGTGTATTCGTGATATCTTATGATGTTTCTTTTTCTGTGTGACGTAGTTCACGTAGAATCACCGTACCTGCATCCACTCACTATGCCGCTACGGGCCTGATGACACAGATTTCATTGCTGAGTGATATTGCATTGTACGTACGTGCCACAAGTTCTTTATCCATTTTTTGCTTTCTGGGATATTTACCTGATACTGTAGACGAGCTTCTTGTGAACACAGCCGTCTCAAATATTGGGGTGGCTGTCTGTTTTTGATTTTAATTTTCGTAAGCTATAGGACCATAAGTGGAAGTGCCATAGGCTGTGTTGCTTTGTTTCTTTCGTGTTTCAGGAAACACCATACAATTCTCCAGGGTGGCTGCTGGCAATTTACATCCTGCCAATCAGCATAACAAGGCTCCCTGTTCTCCATATCCTGTCCTACCTTTCTGGATTTTACACTTTTTTCAGATTGCCCTTTTGCCAGGGGGGCAGTGAGACTTCATTGTAGTGCAGATTTCATTTACAGGCTTGCTTGGTTGGCCAAAAAGGGCGTATGCGTTTTTTCCTGAATATATTCAGGAAAAAACGCATACGCCCTTTTTGGCCAAGTGCATCATTGTCGACGTTCTGCCTCTTTTCCTATGCTTTCAGGGCAATTCCAGTCTACCCCCTGCAATCGTTTTCCTGAAATTCTGCCCCGCTTTCAAGTCCCCTTCGCAGGCTTACTTCAATATATTTTTGGAGGAAAGCTGTCATTTATAACTCTGCAGGTTTGTGAATTACAGTGCCCCTGAGCTCCTTTCTTCAACTCGCTTTCTTGTGAGCTGGGCACAAAACCGCAGGATTGCTTCAGGCCCTAATCTGTTTCCAGCAGGGCACACTGAGCCTTTGTTTAATTCCTCTTCCTGGTGGGCAATGAGCGTTACATTTGCCCGTGCAGACACCTACAGCTAGTCTCTCATTGGTTCTCCCTATTCCTGTTCATTTTGCACAGAAATTGCAAGCTGTGCCAAAGAGGAGGTTAAAGGCACTGACTCTCCAAGCGGGGAGAGTGTTAGTAAAGCATCTGGAATGGTGAACCCGAGGACCAGGATACGAAAACTGAGATGCATTTTAAATCATTTCCCAATCACATGGTGGACGATACTCTTGGTTTCCCATGCATGTTTTAGCTGGAGGAAGAATCCCTTGAACCTGGAGAGTTGGGACCCATGGAATGGGTACCATGCAGTATGACTTCAAAGGGTCTGCATTTGCTCACCGAAACTCACCAATGCTATCAGCCTGAAGTGTCCAGCCTTATGTCTCAACCAGCTCTGGGTGTAGATGTGTTAAATCCCGGTTGCATCACATGCCCTGAGTGAATTATTTAAGAATTGCTCTCTATTTCACTGTCTTTATGATTTTTTTTTGAAATTTATTTTGATAATGGGATTTATCGGATTTTCACTGCTGCGTTTATGCCACTGTACACACGCTTGATTCTCTTACGGAGACATATATATCCATGGGTTTTAAGATTCTTCCTAGTCAGGTATATTCCTAGGCGTTGAATATGTGGTGTTGGGTCCATTTCGTTGAGCAAGGAGTAGGTCTTGTCTATTACATATTTGGCTTATGGAAAGTTATCTGTGCTAATTTCAGTCTCTGGTTTTATGAAGCACCCCAACGCACCTTTCCCCATAAGCAAGCACTAGTTGGTTTTCTAAATTTGAGACCCTTTTCTATTTTGTAATTCAGTTCATGTGTAGTCAAGTTTACATTCCGTGTATTCGTGATATCTTATGATGTTTCTTTTTCTGTGTGACGTAGTTCACGTAGAATCACCGTACCTGCATCCACTCACTATGCCGCTACGGGTCTGATGACACAGATTTCATTGCTGAGTGATATTGCATTGGACGTACGTGCCACAACTTCTTTATCCATATTTTGCTCTCTGGGATATTTACCTGTTACTGTAGACGAGCTTCTTGTGAACACAGCCGTCCCAAATATTGGGGTGGCTGTCTGTTTTTGATTTTAATTTCCGTAAGCTATAGGACCATAAGTGGAAGTGCCATAGACTGTGTTGCTTTGTTTCTTATGTGTTTCAGGAAACACCATACACTTCTCCAGGCTGGCTGCTGGCAATTTACATCCTGCCAATCAGCATAACAAGGCTCCCTGTTCTCCATATCCTGTCCTACCTTTCTGGATTTTACACTTTTTTCAGATGGCCCTCTTGCCCGGGGGGCAGTGAGACTTCATTGTAGTGCAGATTTCCTTTACAGGCTTGCTTGGTTGGCCAAAAAGGGCGTATGCGTTTTTTCCTGAATATATTCAGGAAAAAACGCATACGCCCTTTTTGGCCAAGTGCATCATTGTCGACGTTCTGCCTCTTTTCCTATGCTTTCAGGGCAATTCCAGTCTACCCCCTGCAATCCTTTTCCTGAAATTCTGCCCCGCTTTCAAGTCCCCTTCGCAGGCTTACTTCAATATATTTTTGGAGGATAGCTGTCATTTATAACTCTGCAGGTTTGTGAATTACAGTGTCCCTGAGCTCCTTTCTTCAACTCGCTTTCTTGTGAACTGGGCACAAAACCGCAGGATTGCTTCAGGCCCTAATCTGTTTCGGGCAGGGCATGCTGAGCCTTTGGTAAATTCCTCTTCCTGGTGGGAAATGAGCGTTAAATTTGCCCGTGCAGACACCTACAGCTAGTCTCTCATTGGTTCTCCCTATTCCTGTTCATCTTGCACAGAAATTGCAAGGTGTGTCAAACAGGAGGTTAAAGGCACTGACTCTCCAAGCAGGGAAACTGTTAGTAAATCATCTGGAATGGTGAACCCGAGGACCAGGATACGAAAACTGAGATGCATTTTAAATCATTTCCCCATAACACGGTGGACCATACTGTGGGTTTCACATGCATGTTTTAGCTGGAGGAAGAATCCCTTGAACCTGAAGAGTTGGGACCCATGGAATAGGTACCATACAGTATGACTTCAAAGGGTGTGCATTTGCTCACCTAAACTCACCAATGCTATCAGCCTGAAGTGTCCAGCCTTATGTCTCAACCAGCTCTGGGTGTAGATGTGGTCAATCCCGGTTGCATCACATGCCCTGAGTGAATTATTTAAGAATTGCTCTCTATTTCACTGTCTTTGTGTTTTGTTTTCGAAATTTATTTTGATAATGGGATTTATCGGATTTTCACTGCTGCCTTTCGGCCGCTGTACACACCCTTGATTCTCTTACGGAGACATATATATCCATGGGTTTTAAGATTCTTCCTAGTCAGGTATATTCCTAGGCGTTGAATATGTGGTGTTGGGTCCATTTCGTTGAGCAAGGAGTAGGTCTTGTCTATTACATATTGGGCTTATGGAAAGTTATCTGTGCTAATTTCAGTCTCTGGTTTTATGCAGCACCCCAAGGCACCTTTCCCCATAAGCAAGCACTAGTTGGTTTTCTAAATTTGAGACCCTTTTCTATTTTGTAATTCAGTTCATGTGTAGTCAAGTTTACATTCCGTGTATTCGTGATATCTTATGATGTTTCTTTTTCTGTGTGACGTAGTTCACGTAGAATCACCGTACCTGCATCCACTCACTATGCCGCTACGGGCCTGATGACACAGATTTCATTGCTGAGTGATATTGCATTGTACGTACGTGCCACAAGTTCTTTATCCATTTTTTGCTTTCTGGGATATTTACCTGATACTGTAGACGAGCTTCTTGTGAACACAGCCGTCTCAAATATTGGGGTGGCTGTCTGTTTTTGATTTTAATTTCCGTAAGCTATAGGACCATAAGTGGAAGTGCCATAGGCTGTGTTGCTTTGTTTCTTTCGTGTTTCAGGAAACACCATACACTTCTCCAGGGTGGCTGCTGGCAATTTACATCCTGCCAATCAGCATAACAAGGCTCCCTGTTCTCCATATCCTGTCCTACCTTTCTGGATTTTACACTTTTTTCAGATGGCCCTTTTGCCAGGGGGGCAGTGAGACTTCATTGTAGTGCAGATTTCATTTACAGGCTTGCTTGGTTGGCCAAAAAGGGCGTATGCGTTTTTTCCTGAATATATTCAGGAAAAAACGCATACGCCCTTTTTGGCCAAGTGCATCATTGTCGACGTTCTGCCTCTTTTCCTATGCTTTCAGGGCAATTCCAGTCTACCCCCTGCAATCGTTTTCCTGAAATTCTGCCCCGCTTTCAAGTCCCCTTCGCAGGCTTACTTCAATATATTTTTGGAGGAAAGCTGTCATTTATAACTCTGCAGGTTTGTGAATTACAGTGCCCCTGAGCTCCTTTCTTCAACTCGCTTTCTTGTGAGCTGGGCACAAAACCGCAGGATTGCTTCAGGCCCTAATCTGTTTCCAGCAGGGCACACTGAGCCTTTGTTTAATTCCTCTTCCTGGTGGGCAATGAGCGTTACATTTGCCCGTGCAGACACCTACAGCTAGTCTCTCATTGGTTCTCCCTATTCCTGTTCATTTTGCACAGAAATTGCAAGCTGTGCCAAAGAGGAGGTTAAAGGCACTGACTCTCCAAGCGGGGAGAGTGTTAGTAAAGCATCTGGAATGGTGAACCCGAGGACCAGGATACGAAAACTGAGATGCATTTTAAATCATTTCCCAATCACATGGTGGACGATACTCTTGGTTTCCCATGCATGTTTTAGCTGGAGGAAGAATCCCTTGAACCTGGAGAGTTGGGACCCATGGAATGGGTACCATGCAGTATGACTTCAAAGGGTCTGCATTTGCTCACCGAAACTCACCAATGCTATCAGCCTGAAGTGTCCAGCCTTATGTCTCAACCAGCTCTGGGTGTAGATGTGTTAAATCCCGGTTGCATCACATGCCCTGAGTGAATTATTTAAGAATTGCTCTCTATTTCACTGTCTTTATGATTTTTTTTTGAAATTTATTTTGATAATGGGATTTATCGGATTTTCACTGCTGCGTTTATGCCGCTGTACACACGCTTGATTCTCTTACGGAGACATATATATCCATGGGTTTTAAGATTCTTCCTAGTCAGGTATATTCCTAGGCGTTGAATATGTGGTGTTGGGTCCATTTCGTTGAGCAAGGAGTAGGTCTTGTCTATTACATATTTGGCTTATGGAAAGTTATCTGTGCTAATTTCAGTCTCTGGTTTTATGAAGCACCCCAACGCACCTTTCCCCATAAGCAAGCACTAGTTGGTTTTCTAAATTTGAGACCCTGTTCTGTTTTGTAATTCAGTTCATGTGTAGTCAAGTTTACATTCCGTGTATTAGTGATATCTTATGATGTTTCTTTTTCTGTGTGACGTAGTTCACGTAGAATCACCGTACCTGCATCCACTCACTATGCCGCTACGGGCCTGATGACACAGATTTCATTGCTGAGTGATATTGCATTGTACGTACGTGCCACAACTTCTTTATCCATATTTTGCTTTCTGGGATATTTACCTGTTACTGTAGACGAGCTTCTTGTGAACACAGCCGTCCCAAATATTGGGGTGGCTGTCTGTTTTTGATTTTAATTTCCGTAAGCTATAGGACCATAAGTGGAAGTGCCATAGACTGTGTTGCTTTGTTTCTTATGTGTTTCAGGAAACACCATACACTTCTCCAGGCTGGCTGCTGGCAATTTACATCCTGCCAATCAGCATAACAAGGCTCCCTGTTCTCCATATCCTGTCCTACCTTTCTGGATTTTACACTTTTTTCAGATGGCCCTCTTGCCCGGGGGGCAGTGAGACTTCATTGTAGTGCAGATTTCCTTTACAGGCTTGCTTGGTTGGCCAAAAAGGGCGTATGCGTTTTTTCCTGAATATATTCAGGAAAAAACGCATACGCCCTTTTTGGCCAAGTGCATCATTGTCGACGTTCTGCCTCTTTTCCTATGCTTTCAGGGCAATTCCAGTCTACCCCCTGCAATCGTTTTCCTGAAATTCTGCCCCGCTTTCAAGTCCCCTTCGCAGGCTTACTTCAATATATTTTTGGAGGATAGCTGTCATTTATAACTCTGCAGGTTTGTGAATTACAGTGCCCCTGAGCTCCTTTCTTCAACTCGCTTTCTTGTGAACTGGGCACAAAACCACAGGATTGCTTCAGGCCCTAATCTGTTTCGGGCAGGGCATGCTGAGCCTTTGGTAAATTCCTCTTCCTGGTGGGAAATGAGCGTTACATTTGCCCGTGCAGACACCTACAGCTAGTCTCTCATTGGTTCTCCCTATTCCTGTTCATCTTGCACAGAAATTGCAAGCTGTGCCAAACAGGAGGTTAAAGGCACTGACTCTCCAAGCAGGGAGACTGTTAGTAAATCATCTGGAATGGTGAACCCGAGGACCAGGATACGAAAACTGAGATGCATTTTAAATCATTTCCCCATAACACGGTGGACCATACTGTGGGTTTCACATGCATGTTTTAGCTGGAGGAAGAATCCCTTGAACCTGAAGAGTTGGGACCCATGGAATAGGTACCATACAGTATGACTTCAAAGGGTGTGCATTTGCTCACCTAAACTCACCAATGCTATCAGCCTGAAGTGTCCAGCCTTATGTCTCAACCAGCTCTGGGTGTAGATGTGGTCAATCCCGGTTGCATCACATGCCCTGAGTGAATTATTTAAGAATTGCTCTCTATTTCACTGTCTTTGTGTTTTGTTTTCGAAATTTATTTTGATAATGGGATTTATCGGATTTTCACTGCTGCCTTTCAGCCGCTGTACACACCCTTGATTCTCTTACGGAGACATATATATCCATGGGTTTTAAGATTCTTCCTAGTCAGGTATATTCCTAGGCGTTGAATATGTGGTGTTGGGTCCATTTCGTTGAGCAAGGAGTAGGTCTTGTCTATTACATATTGGGCTTATGGAAAGTTATCTGTGCTAATTTCAGTCTCTGGTTTTATGCAGCACCCCAAGGCACCTTTCCCCATAAGCAAGCACTAGTTGGTTTTCTAAATTTGAGACCCTTTTCTATTTTGTAATTCAGTTCATGTGTAGTCAAGTTTACATTCCGTGTATTCGTGATATCTTATGATGTTTCTTTTTCTGTGTGACGTAGTTCACGTAGAATCACCGTACCTGCATCCACTCACTATGCCGCTACGGGCCTGATGACACAGATTTCATTGCTGAGTGATATTGCATTGTACGTACGTGCCACAAGTTCTTTATCCATTTTTTGCTTTCTGGGATATTTACCTGATACTGTAGACGAGCTTCTTGTGAACACAGCCGTCTCAAATATTGGGGTGGCTGTCTGTTTTTGATTTTAATTTCCGTAAGCTATAGGACCATAAGTGGAAGTGCCATAGGCTGTGTTGCTTTGTTTCTTTCGTGTTTCAGGAAACACCATACACTTCTCCAGGGTGGCTGCTGGCAATTTACATCCTGCCAATCAGCATAACAAGGCTCCCTGTTCTCCATATCCTGTCCTACCTTTCTGGATTTTACACTTTTTTCAGATGGCCCTTTTGCCAGGGGGGCAGTGAGACTTCATTGTAGTGCAGATTTCATTTACAGGCATGCTTGGTTGGCCAAAAAGGGCGTATGCGTTTTTTCCTGAATATATTCAGGAAAAAACGCATACGCCCTTTTTGGCCAAGTGCATCATTGTCGACGTTCTGCCTCTTTTCCTATGCTTTCAGGGCAATTCCAGTCTACCCCCTGCAATCGTTTTCCTGAAATTCTGCCCCGCTTTCAAGTCCCCTTCGCAGGCTTACTTCAATATATTTTTGGAGGAAAGCTGTCATTTATAACTCTGCAGGTTTGTGAATTACAGTGCCCCTGAGCTCCTTTCTTCAACTCGCTTTCTTGTGAGCTGGGCACAAAACCGCAGGATTGCTTCAGGCCCTAATCTGTTTCCAGCAGGGCACACTGAGCCTTTGTTTAATTCCTCTTCCTGGTGGGCAATGAGCGTTACATTTGCCCGTGCAGACACCTACAGCTAGTCTCTCATTGGTTCTCCCTATTCCTGTTCATTTTGCACAGAAATTGCAAGCTGTGCCAAAGAGGAGGTTAAAGGCACTGACTCTCCAAGCGGGGAGAGTGTTAGTAAAGCATCTGGAATGGTGAACCCGAGGACCAGGATACGAAAACTGAGATGCATTTTAAATCATTTCCCAATCACATGGTGGACGATACTCTTGGTTTCCCATGCATGTTTTAGCTGGAGGAAGAATCCCTTGAACCTGGAGAGTTGGGACCCATGGAATGGGTACCATGCAGTATGACTTCAAAGGGTCTGCATTTGCTCACCGAAACTCACCAATGCTATCAGCCTGAAGTGTCCAGCCTTATGTCTCAACCAGCTCTGGGTGTAGATGTGTTAAATCCCGGTTGCATCACATGCCCTGAGTGAATTATTTAAGAATTGCTCTCTATTTCACTGTCTTTATGATTTTTTTTTGAAATTTATTTTGATAATGGGATTTATCGGATTTTCACTGCTGCGTTTATGCCGCTGTACACACGCTTGATTCTCTTACGGAGACATATATATCCATGGGTTTTAAGATTCTTCCTAGTCAGGTATATTCCTAGGCGTTGAATATGTGGTGTTGGGTCCATTTCGTTGAGCAAGGAGTAGGTCTTGTCTATTACATATTTGGCTTATGGAAAGTTATCTGTGCTAATTTCAGTCTCTGGTTTTATGAAGCACCCCAACGCACCTTTCCCCATAAGCAAGCACTAGTTGGTTTTCTAAATTTGAGACCCTGTTCTGTTTTGTAATTCAGTTCATGTGTAGTCAAGTTTACATTCCGTGTATTAGTGATATCTTATGATGTTTCTTTTTCTGTGTGACGTAGTTCACGTAGAATCACCGTACCTGCATCCACTCACTATGCCGCTACGGGCCTGATGACACAGATTTCATTGCTGACTGATACTGCATTGCACGTACGTGCCAAAAATTCTTTATCCATTTTTTGCTTTCTGGGATATTTACCTGGTCCTGTAGACGAGCTGCTTGTGAACAGAGCCGTCCCAAACTTTGGGGTGGCTCTCTGTTTTTGATTTTAATTTCCCTAAGGAATAGGACCATAAATGCAATTGCCATACGCTGTGTTGCTTTATTTCTTACGTGTTTCAGGAAACACCATACACTTCTCCAGGGTGGCTGTTCAAAATTTACATCCTGCCAATCAGCATAACAAGGCTGCCTGTTCTCCATATCCTGTCCTTCCTTTCTGGGTTTTACACTTTTTTCAGATGGCCCTTTTGCCCGGAGGGCAGTGAGATTTCATTGTAATGCAGATTGCTTTACAGGCTTGCTTGATTGGCCAAAAAGTGCGTATGCGTTTTTTCCTGAATATATTCAGGAAAAAACACATACGCACTTTTTGGCCAAGTGCATCATTGTCGACGTTGTGCCTCTTTTCCTATGCTTTCAGGGCAATTCCAGTCTACCCCCTGCAATCGTTTTCCTGAAATTCTGCCCCGCTTTCATGTCCCCTTCGCAGGCTTACTTCAATATACTTTTGGAAGATAGCTGTCATTTATAACTCTGCAGGTTTGTGAATTACAGTGCCCCTGAGCTCCATTCTTCAACTCGCTTTCTTGTGAGCTGGGCACAAAACTACAGGATTGCTTAAGGCCCTACTCTGTTTCCAGCAGGGCACACTGAGCCTTTGTTTAATTCCTCTTCCTGGTGGGCAATGAGGGTTACATTTGCCCGTGCAGACACCTACAGCTAGTCTCTCATTGGTTCTCCCTATTCCTGTTCATTTTGCACAGAAATTGCAAGCTGTGCCAAAGAGGAGGTTAAAGGCACTGACTCTCCAAGCGGGGAGAGTGTTAGTAAAGCATCTGGAATGGTGAACCCGAGGACCAGGATACGAAAACTGAGATGCATTTTAAATCATTTCCCAATCACATGGTGGACGATACTCTTGGTTTCCCATGCATGTTTTAGCTGGAGGAAGAATCCCTTGAACCTGGAGAGTTGGGACCCATGGAATGGGTACCATGCAGTATGACTTCAAAGGGTCTGCATTTGCTCACCGAAACTCACCAATGCTATCAGCCTGAAGTGTCCAGCCTTATGTCTCAACCAGCTCTGGGTGTAGATGTGTTAAATCCCGGTTGCATCACATGCCCTGAGTGAATTATTTAAGAATTGCTCTCTATTTCACTGTCTTTATGATTTTTTTTTGAAATTTATTTTGATAATGGGATTTATCGGATTTTCACTGCTGCGTTTATGCCGCTGTACACACGCTTGATTCTCTTACGGAGACATATATATCCATGGGTTTTAAGATTCTTCCTAGTCAGGTATATTCCTAGGCGTTGAATATGTGGTGTTGGGTCCATTTCGTTGAGCAAGGAGTAGGTCTTGTCTATTACATATTTGGCTTATGGAAAGTTATCTGTGCTAATTTCAGTCTCTGGTTTTATGAAGCACCCCAACGCACCTTTCCCCATAAGCAAGCACTAGTTGGTTTTCTAAATTTGAGACCCTGTTCTGTTTTGTAATTCAGTTCATGTGTAGTCAAGTTTACATTCCGTGTATTAGTGATATCTTATGATGTTTCTTTTTCTGTGTGACGTAGTTCACGTAGAATCAGCGTACCTGCATCCACTCACTATGCCGCTACGGGCCTGATGACACAGATTTCATTGCTGAGTGATATTGCATTGGACGTACGTGCCACTACTTCTTTATCCATATTTTGCTTTCTGGGATATTTACCTGTTACTGTAGACGAGCTTCTTGTGAACACAGCCGTCCCAAATATTGGGGTGGCTGTCTGTTTTTGATTTTAATTTCCGTAAGCTATAGGACCATAAGTGGAAGTGCCATAGACTGTGTTGCTTTGTTTCTTATGTGTTTCAGGAAACACCATACACTTCTCCAGGCTGGCTGCTGGCAATTTACATCCTGCCAATCAGCATAACAAGGCTCCCTGTTCTCCATATCCTGTCCTACCTTTCTGGATTTTACACTTTTTTCAGATGGCCCTCTTGCCCGGGGGGCAGTGAGACTTCATTGTAGTGCAGATTTCCTTTACAGGCTTGCTTGGTTGGCCAAAAAGGGCGTATGCGTTTTTTCCTGAATATATTCAGGAAAAAACGCATACGCCCTTTTTGGCCAAGTGCATCATTGTCGACGTTCTGCCTCTTTTCCTATGCTTTCAGGGCAATTCCAGTCTACCCCCTGCAATCGTTTTCCTGAAATTCTGCCCCGCTTTCAAGTCCCCTTCGCAGGCTTACTTCAATATATTTTTGGAGGATAGCTGTCATTTATAACTCTGCAGGTTTGTGAATTACAGTGCCCCTGAGCTCCTTTCTTCAACTCGCTTTCTTGTGAACTGGGCACAAAACCGCAGGATTGTTTCAGGCCCTAATCTGTTTCGGGCAGGGCATGCTGAGCCTTTGGTAAATTCCTCTTCCTGGTGGGAAATGAGCGTTACATTTGCCCGTGCAGACACCTACAGCTAGTCTCTCATTGGTTCTCCCTATTCCTGTTCATCTTGCACAGAAATTGCAAGCTGTGCCAAACAGGAGGTTAAAGGCACTGACTCTCCAAGCAGGGAGACTGTTAGTAAATCATCTGGAATGGTGAACCCGAGGACCAGGATACGAAAACTGAGATGCATTTTAAATCATTTCCCCATAACACGGTGGACCATACTGTGGGTTTCACATGCATGTTTTAGCTGGAGGAAGAATCCCTTGAACCTGAAGAGTTGGGACCCATGGAATAGGTACCATACAGTATGACTTCAAAGGGTGTGCATTTGCTCACCTAAACTCACCAATGCTATCAGCCTGAAGTGTCCAGCCTTATGTCTCAACCAGCTCTGGGTGTAGATGTGGTCAATCCCGGTTGCATCACATGCCCTGAGTGAATTATTTAAGAATTGCTCTCTATTTCACTGTCTTTGTGTTTTGTTTTCGAAATTTATTTTGATAATGGGATTTATCGGATTTTCACTGCTGCCTTTCAGCCGCTGTACACACCCTTGATTCTCTTACGGAGACATATATATCCATGGGTTTTAAGATTCTTCCTAGTCAGGTATATTCCTAGGCGTTGAATATGTGGTGTTGGGTCCATTTCGTTGAGCAAGGAGTAGGTCTTGTCTATTACATATTGGGCTTATGGAAAGTTATCTGTGCTAATTTCAGTCTCTGGTTTTATGCAGCACCCCAAGGCACCTTTCCCCATAAGCAAGCACTAGTTGGTTTTCTAAATTTGAGACCCTTTTCTATTTTGTAATTCAGTTCATGTGTAGTCAAGTTTACATTCCGTGTATTCGTGATATCTTATGATGTTTCTTTTTCTGTGTGACGTAGTTCACGTAGAATCACCGTACCTGCATCCACTCACTATGCCGCTACGGGCTTGATGACACAGATTTCATTGCTGAGTGATATTGCATTGTACGTACGTGCCACAAGTTCTTTATCCATTTTTTGCTTTCTGGGATATTTACCTGATACTGTAGACGAGCTTCTTGTGAACACAGCCGTCTCAAATATTGGGGTGGCTGTCTGTTTTTGATTTTAATTTCCGTAAGCTATAGGACCATAAGTGGAAGTGCCATAGGCTGTGTTGCTTTGTTTCTTTCGTGTTTCAGGAAACACCATACACTTCTCCAGGGTGGCTGCTGGCAATTTACATCCTGCCAATCAGCATAACAAGGCTCCCTGTTCTCCATATCCTGTCCTACCTTTCTGGATTTTACACTTTTTTCAGATGGCCCTTTTGCCAGGGGGGCAGTGAGACTTCATTGTAGTGCAGATTTCATTTACAGGCATGCTTGGTTGGCCAAAAAGGGCGTATGCGTTTTTTCCTGAATATATTCAGGAAAAAACGCATACGCCCTTTTTGGCCAAGTGCATCATTGTCGACGTTCTGCCTCTTTTCCTATGCTTTCAGGGCAATTCCAGTCTACCCCCTGCAATCGTTTTCCTGAAATTCTGCCCCGCTTTCAAGTCCCCTTCGCAGGCTTACTTCAATATATTTTTGGAGGAAAGCTGTCATTTATAACTCTGCAGGTTTGTGAATTACAGTGCCCCTGAGCTCCTTTCTTCAACTCGCTTTCTTGTGAGCTGGGCACAAAACCGCAGGATTGCTTCAGGCCCTAATCTGTTTCCAGCAGGGCACACTGAGCCTTTGTTTAATTCGTCTTCCTGGTGGGCAATGAGCGTTACATTTGCCCGTGCAGACACCTACAGCTAGTCTCTCATTGGTTCTCCCTATTCCTGTTCATTTTGCACAGAAATTGCAAGCTGTGCCAAAGAGGAGGTTAAAGGCACTGACTCTCCAAGCGGGGAGAGTGTTAGTAAAGCATCTGGAATGGTGAACCCGAGGACCAGGATACGAAAACTGAGATGCATTTTAAATCATTTCCCAATCACATGGTGGACGATACTCTTGGTTTCCCATGCATGTTTTAGCTGGAGGAAGAATCCCTTGAACCTGGAGAGTTGGGACCCATGGAATGGGTACCATGCAGTATGACTTCAAAGGGTCTGCATTTGCTCACCGAAACTCACCAATGCTATCAGCCTGAAGTGTCCAGCCTTATGTCTCAACCAGCTCTGGGTGTAGATGTGTTAAATCCCGGTTGCATCACATGCCCTGAGTGAATTATTTAAGAATTGCTCTCTATTTCACTGTCTTTATGATTTTTTTTTGAAATTTATTTTGATAATGGGATTTATCGGATTTTCACTGCTGCGTTTATGCCGCTGTACACATGCTTGATTCTCTTACGGAGACATATATATCCATGGGTTTTAAGATTCTTCCTAGTCAGGTATATTCCTAGGCGTTGAATATGTGGTGTTGGGTCCATTTCGTTGAGCAAGGAGTAGGTCTTGTCTATTACATATTTGGCTTATGGAAAGTTATCTGTGCTAATTTCAGTCTCTGGTTTTATGAAGCACCCCAACGCACCTTTCCCCATAAGCAAGCACTAGTTGGTTTTCTAAATTTGAGACCCTGTTCTGTTTTGTAATTCAGTTCATGTGTAGTCAAGTTTACATTCCGTGTATTAGTGATATCTTATGATGTTTCTTTTTCTGTGTGACGTAGTTCACGTAGAATCACCGTACCTGCATCCACTCACTATGCCGCTACGGGCCTGATGACATAGATTTCATTGCTGACTGATACTGCATTGCACGTACGTGCCAAAAATTCTTTATCCATTTTTTGCTTTCTGGGATATTTACCTGGTCCTGTAGACGAGCTGCTTGTGAACAGAGCCGTCCCAAACTTTGGGGTGGCTCTCTGTTTTTGATTTTAATTTCCCTAAGGAATAGGACCATAAGTGCAATTGCCATAGGCTGTGTTGCTTTATTTCTTACGTGTTTCAGGAAACACCATACACTTCTCCAGGGTGGCTGTTCAAAATTTACATCCTGCCAATCAGCATAACAAGGCTGCCTGTTCTCCATATCCTGTCCTTCCTTTCTGGGTTTTACACTTTTTTCAGATGGCCCTTTTGCCCGGAGGGCAGTGAGATTTCATTGTAGTGCAGATTGCTTTACAGGCTTGCTTGATTGGCCAAAAAGTGCGTATGCGTTTTTTCCTGAATATATTCAGGAAAAAACACATACGCACTTTTTGGCCAAGTGCATCATTGTCGACGTTCTGCCTCTTTTCCTATGCTTTCAGGGCAATTCCAGTCTACCCCCTGCAATCGTTTTCCTGAAATTCTGCCCCGCTTTCAAGTCCCCTTCGCAGGCTTACTTCAATATACTTTTGGAAGATAGCTGTCATTTATAACTCTGCAGGTTTGTGAATTACAGTGCCCCTGAGCTCCATTCTTCAACTCGCTTTCTTGTGAGCTGGGCACAAAACTACAGGATTGCTTAAGGCCCTACTCTGTTTCCAGCAGGGCACACTGAGCCTTTGTTTAATTCCTCTTCCTGGTGGGCAATGAGGGTTACATTTGCCCGTGCAGACACCTACAGCTAGTCTCTCATTGGTTCTCCCTATTCCTCTTCATCTTGCACAGAAATTGCAAGCTGTGCCAAAGACGAGGTTAAAGGCACTGACTCTCCAAGCGGGGAGAGTGTTAGTAAAGCATCTGGAATCGTGAACCCGAGGACCAGGATACGAAAACTGAGATGCATTTTAAATCGTTTCCCAATCACATGGTGGACGATACTCTGGGTTTCCCATGCATGTTTTAGCTGGAGGAAGAATGCCTTGAACCTGGAGAGTTGGGACCCATGTAATGGGTACCATGCAGTATGACATAAAAGGGTCTGCATTTGCTCACCGAAACTCACCAATGCTATCAGCCTGAAGTGTCCAGCCTTATGTCTCAAACAGCTCTGGGTGTAGATGTGGTCAATCCCGGTTGCATCACATGCCCTGAGTGAATTATTTAAGAATTGCTCTCTATTTCACTGTCTTTGTGTTTTGTTTTCGAAATTTATTTGGATAATGGGATTTATCGGATTTTCACTGCTGCGTTTCGGCCGCTGTACACACGCTTGATTCTCTTACGGAGACATATATATCCATGGGTTTTAAGATTCTTCCTAGTCAGGTATATTCCTAGGCGTTGAATATGTGGTCTTGGGTCCATTTCGTTGAGCAAGGAGTAGGTCTTGTCTATTACATATTTGGCTTATGGAAAGTTAGCTGTGCTAATTTCAGTCTCTGG
Organism: Phocoena phocoena; assembly: GCF_963924675.1. Taxonomy (NCBI): domain Eukaryota; kingdom Metazoa; phylum Chordata; class Mammalia; order Artiodactyla; family Phocoenidae; genus Phocoena; species Phocoena phocoena. The sequence continues at coordinate 229,656 of NW_027077600.1, read as the reverse complement.
TTTTATGCAGCACCCCAAGGCACCTTTCTCCATAAGCAAGCACTAGTTGGTTTTCTAAATTTGAGACCCTGTTCTGTTTTGTAATTCAGTTCATGTGTAGTCAAGTTTACATTCCGTGTATTAGTGATATCTTATGATGTTTCTTTTTCTGTGTGACGTAGTTCACGTAGAGTCACCGTACCCGCATCCACTCACTATGCCCCTATGGGCCTGATGACACAGATTTCATTGCTGAGTGATATTGCATTGTACGTACGTGCCACATCTTCTTTATCCATTTTTTGCTTTCTTGGATATTTACCTGATAATGTAGACGCGCTTCTTCTGAACACAGCTGTCCCAAATATTGGGGTGGCTGTCTGTTTTTGATTTTAATTTCCGTAACCTATAGGACCATAAGTGGAAGTGCCATAGGCTGTGTTGCTTTGTTTCTTACGTGTTTCAGGAAACACCATACACTTCTCCAGGGTGGCTGCTGGCAATTTACATCCTGCCAATCAGCTTAACAAGGCTTCCTGTTCTCCATATCCTGTCCTACCTTTCTGGATTTTACACTTATTTCAGAGGGCCCTTTTGCCTGTGGGGCAGTGAGACTTCATTGTAGTGCAGATTTCCTTTACAGGCTTGCTTGGTTTGCCAAAAAGGGCGTATGCGTTTTTTCCTGAATATATTCAGGAAAAAACGCATACGCCCTTTTTGGCCAAGTGCATCATTGTTGACGTTGTGCCTCTTTTCCTATGCTTTCAGGGCAATTCCAGTCTACCCCCTGCAATCGTTTTCCTGAAATTCTGCCCCGCTTTCAAGTCCCCTTCGCAGGCTTACTTCAATATAATTTTGGAGGATAGCTGTCAATTATAACTCTGCAGGTTTGTGAATTACAGTGCCCCTGAGCTCCTTTCTTCAACTCGCTTTCTTGTGAGCTGGGCACAAATCCGCAGGATTGCTTCAGGCCCTAATCTGTTTCCAGCAGGGCACACTGAGCCTTTGTTTAATTCCTCTTCCTGGTGGGCAATGAGCATTACATATGCCCGTGCAGACACCTACAGCTAGTCTCTCATTGGTTCTCCCTATTCCTGTTCATCTTGCACAGAAATTGCAAGCTGTGCCAAAGAGGAGGTTAAAGGCACTGACTCTCCAAGCCGGTAGAGTGTTAGTAAAGCATCTGGATTGGTGAAACCGAGGACCAGGATACGAAAACTGAGATGCATTTTAAATCGTTTCCCAATCACACGGTGGACGATACTCTGGGTTTCCCATGCATGTTTTAGCTGGAGGAAGAATCCCTTGAACCTGGAGAGTTGGGACCCATGGAATGGGTACCATGCAGTATGACTTCAAAGGGTCTGCATTTGCTCACCGAAACTCACCAATGCTATCAGCCTGAAGTGTCCAGCCTTATGTCTCAACCAGCTCTGGGTGTAGATGTGGTCAATCCCGGTTGCATCACATGCCCTGAGTGAATTATTTAAGAATTGCTCTCTATTTCACTGTCTTTGTGTTTTGTTTTCGAAATTTATTTTGATAATGGGATTTATCGGATTTTCACTGCTGCGTTTGTCCGCTGTACACACGCTTGATTCTCTTACGGAGACATATAAATCAATGGGTTTTAAGATTCTTCCTAGTCAGGTATATTCCTAGGCGTTGAATATGTGGTGTTGGGTCCATTTCGTTGAGCAAGGAGTAGGTCTTGTCTATTACATATTTGGCTTATGGAAAGTTATCTGTGCTAATTTCAGTCTCTGGTTTTATGCAGCACCCCAAGGCACCTTTCCCCATAAGCAAGCACTAGTTGGTTTTCTAAATTTGAGACCCTGTTCTGTTTTGTAATTCAGTTCATGTGTAGTCAAGTTTACATTCCGTGTATTAGTGATATCTTATGATGTTTCTTTTTCTGTGTGACGTAGTTCACGTAGAATCACCGTACCTGCATCCACTCACTATGCCGCTACGGGCCTGATGACACAGATTTCATTGCTGAGTGATATTGCATTGCACGTACGTGCCACAACTTCTTTATCCATTTTCTGCTTTCTGGGATATTTACCTGGTACTGTAGACGAGCTTCTTGGGAACACAGCCGTCCCAAACTTTGGGGTGGCTCTCAGTTTTTGATTTTAATTTCCCTAAGCAATAGGACCATAAGTGCAATTGCCATAGGCTGTGTTGCTTTATTTCTTACGTGTTTCAGGAAACACCATACACTTCTCCAGGGTGGCTGCTGGCAATTTACATCCTGCCAATCAGCATAACAAGGCTCCCTGTTCTCCATATCCTGTCCTACCTTTCTGGATTTTACACTTTTTTCAGATGGCCCTTTTGCCCGGGGGGGCAGGGAGATTTCATTGTAGTGTAGATTTCCTTTACAGGCTTGCTTCGTTGGCCAAGAAGTGCGTATGCATTTTTTCCTGAATATATTCTGGAAAAAACGCATATGCCCTTTTTGGCCAAGTGCATCATTGTCGACGTTTTGCCTCTTTTCCTATGCTTTCAAGGCAATTCCAGTCTACCCCCTGCAATCGTTTTCCTAAAATTTTGGCCCGCCTTCCAGTCCCCTTCGCAGGCTTACTTCAATATGTTTTTGGAGGATAGCTGTCATTTATAACTCTGCAGGTTTGTGAATTACAGTGCCCCTGAGCTCCTTTCTTCAATTCGCTTTCTTGTGAGCTGGGCCCAAAACCGCAGGATTGCTTCAGGCCCTAATCTGTTTCCGGCAGGGCACGCTGAGCCTTTGGTTAATTCCTCTTCCTGGTGGTAAATGAGCGTTACATTTGCCCGTGCAGACACCTACATCTAGTCTCTCATTGCTTCTCCTATTCCTGTTCATCTTGCACAGAAATTGCAAGCTGTGCCAAATACGAGGTTAAAGGCACTGACTCTCCAAGCGGGGAGATTGTTAGTAAAGCATCTGGAATGGTGAACCCGAGGACAAGGATACAAAAACTGAGATGCATTTTAAATTGTTTCCCAATCACACGGGGGACGATACTCTGGGTTTCTCATGCATGTTTTAGCCAGAGGAAGAATCCTTTGAACCTGGAGAGTTGGGACCCATGGAATGGGTACCATGCAGTATGACTTCAAAGGGTCTGCATTTGCTCACCGAAACTCACCAATGCTATCAGCCTGAAGTGTCCAGCCTTATGTCTCAACCAGCTCTGGGTGTAGTTGGTGTCAATCCCGGTTGCATCACATGCCCTGAGTGAATTATTTAAGAATTGCTCTCTATTTCACTGTCTTTGTGTTTTGTTTTTGAAATTTATTTTGATAATGGGATTTATCGGATTTTCACTGCTGCGTTTATGGCGCTGTACACACGCTTGGTTCTCTTACGGAGACATATAAATCCATGGGTTTTAAGATTCTTCCTAGTCAGGTATATTCCTAGGCGTTGAATATGTGGTGTTGCGTCCATTCCGTTGAGCAAGGAGTAGGTCTTGTCTATTACATATTTGGCTTATGGAATGTTATCTGTGCTAATTTCAGTCTCTGGTTTTATGAAGCACCCCAACGCACCTTTCCCCATAAGCAAGCACTAGTTGGTTTTCTAAATTTGAGACCCTGTTCTGTTTTGTAATTCTGTTCATGTGTAGTCAAGTTTACATTCCGTGTATTAGTGATATCTTATGATGTTTCTTTTTCTGTGTGACGTAGTTCACGTAGAATCACCGTACCTGCATCCACTCACTATGCCGCTACGGGCCTGATGACACAGATTTCATTGCTGAGTGATATTGCATTGCACATACGTGCCACAAGTTCTTTATCCATTTTTTGCTTTCTGGGATATTTACCTGGTACTGCAGATGAGCTTCTTGTGAACACAGCCGTCCCAAACATTGGGGTGGCTGTCTGTTTTTGAATTTAATTTCCGTAATCTTTGGGACCATAAGTGGAAGTGCCATAGGCTGTGTTGCTTTGTTTCTTATGGATTTCAGGAAACACCATACACTTCTCCAGGATGGCTGTTGGCAATTTACATCCTGCCAATCAGCATAACCAAGCTCCCTGTTCTCCATATCCTTTCCTAACTTTCTGGATTTTACACTTTTTTCAGATGGCCCTTTTGCCCAGGGGGCAGTTAGACTTCATTGTAGTGCAGATTTCCTTTACAGGCTTGCTTGGTTTGCGAAAAAGGGCGTATGCGTTTTTTCCTGAATATATTCAGGAAAAAATTCATACGCACTTTTTGGCCAAGTGCACCATTGTCGACGTTGTGCCTCTTTTCCTATGCTTTCAGGTCAATTCCTGTCTACCCCCTGCAATCGTTTTCCTGAAATTCTGCCCCGCTTTCACGTCCCCTTCGCAGGCTTACTTCAATATATTTTTGGAGGATAGCTGTCATTTATAACTCAGCAGGTTTGTGAATTACAGTGACCCTGAGCTCCTTTCTTCAACTCGCTTTCTTGTGAGCTGGGCACAAAACCGCAGGATTGCTTCAGGCCCTAATCTGTTTCCGGCAGGGCACGCTGAGCCTTTGGTTAATTCCTCTTCCTGGTGGGAAATGAGCCTTACATTTGACCGTGCAAATACCTATAGCTAGTCTCTCATTGGTTCTCCCTATTCCTGTTCATCTTGCGCAGAAATTGCAAGCTGTGCCAAACAGGAGGTCAAAGGCACTGACTCTCCAAGCGGGGAGAGTGTTAGTAAACCCTCTGGAATGGTGAACCCGAGGACCAGGATACGAAAACTGAGATGCATTTTAAGTCGTTTCCCAATCACACGGTGGACCATACTCGGCGTTTCCCACGCATGTTTCAGCTGAAGAAAGAATCCCTTGAACCTGGAGAGTTGGGACCCTTGGAATGGGTACCATGCAGTATGACTTCAAAGGATCTGCATTTGTTTACTGAAACTCACCAATGCTATCAGCCTGAAGTGTCCAGCCTTATGTCTCAACCAGCTCTGGGTGTAGATGTGGTAAATCCAGGTTGCATCACATGCCCTGAGTGAATTATTTAAGAATTGCTCTCTATTTCACTGTCATTGTGTTTTGTTTTTGAAATTTATTTTAATAATGGGATTTATCGCATTTTTACTGCTTCATTTATGCTGCTGTACACGCGCTTGTTTCTCTTACGGAGACATATAAGCCCATGGGTTTTAAGATTCTTACTAATCCGGTATATTCTTAGGCATTGAATATGGCGTGTTGAGTCCATTTCGTTGAGCAAGGAGTAGGTCTTGACTATTACATATTTGGCTTATGGAATGGTATCTGTGCTAATTTTAATCTCTGGTTTTATGTAGCACCCCAACTCACCTTTCCCCTTAAGGAAGCATAAGTTGGTTTTCTTAATTTGAAACCCTCTTCTCTTTTGTAATTCAGTTCATGTGTAGCCATGTTAACATTCCATGTATTAGTGATATCTTATGTCTTTTTCTTTTTGAATTATGTGACTTCGAATGATCACACGTAACTCCTCTGGAGTTGTTATAACTGGCCGTATTTCATTGATTTCCAGGCTGAGTAATATTCCACTCTACATAATCACCACATCTCTGTCCGTTTTTTCTCTGCAGATACATTTAAGTTATAACCTAGTCGAGGATCTTTTAAACAGAGAGGTGGTAAACATTGGGGTGCCTGTGTCCTCTCGATTTTTGTTTTTCCCAAGATATACGTCCATGAGTGCAAGTGCCCTGTGCTCGGTAGCTCATTTTTTAGATGCTTTAGTAAACACAATAGACTTATCCAGAGTGACCGTTTGCAATATACATTTCCACTATAAGACTCACAGGGCTCCCTTTTCTCCTTGCCCTGTCCTGCATTTCTGGTGTTTACACTTTATGAGGACGGCTCTTCTGACAGATGCAAAGTGATATGTTTTGTAGTATTGATTTCCACTGCCCACCTGTTTGGTTGGCTAAAAAAGTGTATGCCCTTTTCTTGAATATATACAGAAAAAGACACATACACCCTTTTTGGCCAACTGCAATGTTGGCAATGTTCAGCCCCTTTGCTTGTGCTTAATGGCGAGTCCTTTCTACCTCTTCCAATCCCTTTCCTGCCATTCTCCGTTGCTTACAAGTCCTTTTCTCTGACTTTCCTCAAGACATTTTTCAGTGATAGATATTTTCAACTCTGCAGTTTCGTGAATTTTAGTGCCCCTGAGTTCCATTTTCCAACTTGTGTTTATGGGAACTGGCCACAAAGCATCAGGATTCCTCAAGCCCTATTCTGTTTCCATGGGCAACCCTAGCCTTTGGTCAATTCGTCTTCCTGATTGGAAATTAGAGTGGCATGTGCCTGTCCGAACACCTAGGACTTGTCTCTCATTGTTCCTCCTCCTTCTGCTTCATCCTCTGGACAAATTCCAAACTGTATGCAACAGGATGTTGACAGTGCTGACATCTCCAAGTGGGGAGACTGTTAGTAAAGACGCTGGAGTGGTGAACCCTAGCACCAAGAGATGAGGAGATGAGATGCCTTTTCCAAACTTTTCCCGATCAGACGGTATACCATCCTCTGGGTGTGACAGGCATGTTTTAGGTGTAGGAAGGGTCCCATTCATGTGAGGAGAACACCAGGGGATTTTAAATATCAGTGTCTGTCCGCAACCCAAACTGGGGAATTTTTTAAGCTACGGCTACACATATGTTCATTAAGGGCCTTGGGAAGTAGGCAGAGTCCAAACTTTAGATGATTGAAGTCTTCAGGGTCAGAAGCACTCACCACTGTCTTCCCTTAGATTCCATTTTTACTGTCATTGATGGATGATGTCAATAAAAATATCTATTCTTTTTCAGATCATTTCCCCTTATAGGTTATTGCAAAATATTGAGTGTAGTTCCCTGTGCTATACAGTAGTTCCTTGCTGATGATTTCATACATAGCAGTGTGTATGTGTTAATCCCAAACTGTTAATTTATCCCTCCTCCTACCATTTCCCTTTGGTAATAATAAATTATAAGATTTTATGCTTCTCAGAAATGGGGGAGCTGAAAGAGAGGTATCATTTTCAATGCAAAAGCATTTAAAACAAGATTGAAGCTTTAACCAAGATTATTAGATGTACATCCTTGGAAAGAAATCTCTTTGTTTCTCTAATATTGACCTGACAAAGAAGACAAACCTTTTCACTGAACTTGCTTATAAGAAAGTGATGGAAATATCAAATGGAAGTGTTAGAAACATCTTATTTTACCCGAGCCTTATACACTGTTCTATGTTAATTACAGTTTGGCTCACACATCTGTTCATTGAAGTTACAATGTTCTCAATTTCTGTTACTGATCCTCCAGAGTGGACGCCAACAAGTGTCCCCCTGCCCAGTGTCATTGGAGCCAATAGATCGAGACTGAGTTTGGTTCAAAAGCAAAGGAAACTTTATATTTTGATCAGAGAATGGAGAGGTGCTACCCTGTGGGCTGTGGGCTGGGCTGCTGTGTAGAGATCCTGTCAGAGTCACTGGGAGGGAGGGGGCTGAGCTCTCGAGGACCTGGTTGGCTGCAGCTCAGGCTCTATGTCATGGAGTCTGAACTGGGCCCCAGGAGCTGAAGTGTCATCGAGCCATTCTGCTCTAGGAAATGTGGTCTGAAGTGCCGGGTGTGGAACCTCTGTATGCGGGACACTAGGAGCACCTGAAATTAGACAAAGCACAAAGGATAAAAATGGTTAGACTTTATTTTATTGCCCAGATTCTATTTTTATCTCCCAGGCATTTTTAAGGGGCTTTGCCTGGGACAAACTTCTCTTCTGCCTTTTGTCCCTTTCCTCATTCTTGGAGTGCTGCGGGTGCAGACCCTTCTTCTGTAACTGCTGAGTGCTGAGTTAGGAGGCTTCATACCCGTGGGCGAGGGTCAGAACTTCTCCCCAGCAGCCTCCAGGTGACGTTGATTGTCCCCAGGCCTCCTGCCTCCCTGCTCGTCCACCTGAGCACCAGTATTGGAAGTGTTATAGATTCTAATGACCTTTAAGGGTCCAGAAAGGAGATGTGCAGTGGCGCTGTGAGGTCCAGTTTCACTCCGCCCCACATTTGTTCGGCCACCTTAGGCTGACCGTTTCTGCCAGCCTAGATGCTCTGACTGACCGTTTCTGCCAGCCTAGATGCTCTGACCAACAGTCTGCGCTTTCTTCCATTAGGCCCCTGAATTAACGTAAAAACAGCACCAGGTGTCAGGATCCTGCCTGCTCAGCTCCCAGACAGTCCAGGGTCAGTGGTGATGAAGGATCATGATGGTCACTGAGTCAAGAGCCTTTGGAAGTAAACAGGAGTCCAGCCGGTCTTATTGGCCACCATCATCAGGGTGTCTGTAGGCTTTTCTATGGTGACATCATGATATACGGTTCCCCCGCCAAGATTATTAGCTCCCCTCTGGGTACAGTAAGTACTGAAAGCAGTAGTCTACTCTTTTGGGACACACTCTTGTTGTTTTATGAGAGAAACTCCAGGTCAAGTGATGGTCACACGGGTCGTCATGGTGCCCCGTTGCCCCCGGTTATCTCTCTGGAGGTTGGAGTTGGAGGGCCTCCTCAATCGAGGTCAGTGTGCCCACGGAGCAAACCCTGCAACTTCAGGGCATGGTTGGGGGTTAGGATCACCACGTGGGGTCCGTTTCCCTTAGAAGGGAGGTGGCCTTTTGGGCTGCTGATTTCCAGGTTTTCAGATACCACCAGTATCTTGGCCAGATGTGGCGGTGGGCCAAGCCCCTTGGTGACCATAGTTTATCCTACCTGGATGGCATTCTTGCATTGTTCCATTTCAAGTGGTCCCAGTTTTTGCACTAATACTCCAATGGCGATTCACCTTTCACCAGGAATGTAAAGGTCAAAGGGTTTAGCTAAATTAGGGAGTCCCAGGGCAAGGGTCTGAATTGACTGCTCTTTCCATTCTTGAAAGGCCACTTCTGGATTCTATTCAAAAGGATCATCATCTTTTCCTTTCAGTGTTTCATATAGAGGCCCAGCTAGTAGACTGTAGTTAGGGATCCAGAGGCAGGAAACCCTGGCTTCCCCAGGAACCCCTAAGCTGTCTTCTAGTTTCAGAAAGGGGTAAGGCTGTAAATTGTTTCTTCCCTTTCCTGGGATGGGCTTCTCCGACCTTCTGTGAGAATGAAGCCCAGGCAGGTCACCGTAGTCTGTGATACTTGAGCTTTTTCGTGGACAACTTCTATCCTTTATTGGCTTGGTAGTTCTGAGGCCTCCTTAGTAGGGCTGGCGATCAGAATGTCGTCTGAATATTGAAGGAGTGTTTCCTTTTCCAGAGGTAGAACTTTTAGGTCTTTAGCTGAGCTTTCCCCAAAGATGGTGTGGGAATTTTTGAACCCTTGGGGCAAGACAGCCTGGAAGTATTGTTTTAGTTGTATGTTGAGTCCTGTCACTCACAAGCCAAAATTTCTTGTGACTCTGGGACTAATGGAATACAAAAGAAGGCATCAGTGAAGACTAATACAGAATACCAAGTCCTGGTGGTTGGTAGAATGACCAGCAGGGTGTAGGATTTAGGAACTACTGGAGGTATATCCTCAGTGGCTTCACTGACTGTCCTGACATCCTTTACCAGGACTCCAGCAGCCCATGGGGCTCTCGAGGTCAGGCCAATCCCAGGATATGGAGCTCACCTGGGCAGGTACCCTACCCCCACCCCAGCCCACGGGGCTCTCGTGTTCAGGCCCCTCCCAGGATATGGGATTCCCTGGGCAGGTCCTCTGCAGTCCATGGGGCTCCCGTGGTCAGGCCCCTCCCAGGATACAGAGCTACCCTTGCAGGTACCTTGGCAGGGCTGGGCACACAGGAACCGTGCACATAGCCCTCATTGCAGAGCACTCCCAGCTCACCTGTCGCTCAGATCTGACACAGAGCACCTCAGAGCAGGACTTGAACTAACAAACAGCAGCTCTGACAGGTCTGTGACCCTGGGCATCACTCTGTGCGGCCTCCTCCACCTGATCTTCCAGAGACTTCCACTGCACCCGGGGCACCAGGCCTCTGTCTCCAACCACCACCCACCCCTCCTCTCCCTGACTCCTGGGTTCCTCTCATTAGGAGAGGGTTTTCTTGAAGTTGTCTCCCACTCATGGGCCAGATAATATAATTAGAAAACAAGCCAGAGCTGCAGCCCCTTGTCTATCCTGACTCTCAGGAGCCCACACCTGTTCCTTGGACCTGGCCAATTCAGCAAGTTCCATTTTCAGCAACTGTGAGCCCCTGAGGGGTGATTATTGGCTGGCTTGGGAAGCCTGACCGTGCCGGCCAGCCCTCCCCAGGTGTGCCTGGGTTGAGATCAATATAAACACCGCTCCAGGCAGCAAGAGCCCCTGCAGCTGTGCCTGACGCCATTTTCTCTGCCCTGTCAGCAGTCTCGGGGCTGGGCTGGTGGGAGGGAGTGAGAAGCCACGGCTTTGTGGGTGTCCCAGTGTGAGTGGGGCTCTGCTGGACTTTCTGCAGCAGTTGCCAAGATGCTACCTGCTAAAGAAGAGGATGTGTCACCCACACCTGCCGCTGGAATTTCTCCCTGGGCACAGGTGAGGAAGGAAGAAAGCAGTGGGGGCCGGGACAGCAGGGGTATCTCAGGCAGGGAAATGGAGAGCTTCCAGAAGAGCACCCAGGGCCAGGACCATCCTGGCTGGCCTGCAGGCACCAAGTCGGCTGGCATGCTGTCCCTCATGTGGCTCCATGGCCCTTCCTCTAGGTTTTCAAGTCCTTGTACATATTCAGGTGTTTAGCCTTGGAAGGGTGGGAACATTTCAGCAGCAGCTGGCCTGGGGCTCGGCCCACGTTTACTCACAGATACCTCGGCACGGTCCCCCAGCTTTGCAGTGAGGACGCTTGTTGCGAGGAGCATGCTGGCTGAGTGGGAGATGATTCCCCACCACTGACCAACTTCAGAATTGTTTGCAATTGGAGCAAGTGCCCTGAAACGGTTTTCCTCTGTGTAACTGGTGGGTTCTGTTCTTTTTTATCTTTTTTTCGTTTTTGGTTCAAGGTAGATTTTATTCCTCTTTTGTGTATTTACAGATATAAGCATGGAAATAATTTATTCATATAAATACATGTATGTGAAGGGAAGAATATTTTTTCTGTTTTACTTTTTTTAATTTTATTTTTTTATTTTGAATTTAATTTTATATTTTTATACAGCAGGTTGTTTTTGGTTATCTACTTTATACATATAAATGTATACATACCAATCCCAATATCTCAACTCCTCCCACCACCATCCCCAACAGCTTTCCCCCCTTGTTGTCCATACGTTTGTTGTATACATGTGTTGCTCTATTTCTGCCTTGCAAAACGGTTCATCTGTACAATTTTTCTAGGTTCCACATATATGCATTAATATACAAGATTTGTTTTTCTCTTTCTGACTTACTTCACTCTGTATGACAGTCTCTAGATCCATCAACGTCTCTACAAATGTCCCAATTTCATTCCTTTTTATGGCTTAGTAATATTCCATTTTATATATGTACCACATCTTTATGCATTCGTCTGTCTGTGGGCATTTAGGTTGCTTCCATTTCCTGGATAGTGTAAATAGTGATGCAATGAACATTGTGGTGAATGTCTCTTTTTGATTTATGGTTTTGTCTGGGTATATGCCCAGTAGAGGGATTGCTGTATCATATGGTAATTCTATTCTTAGTTTTATAAGAAACTCCATAATGTTCTCCACAGTGACTGTATCAATTTACGTTCCCAACAATAGTGGAAGAGGATTCCTTATCTCCACACCGTTTCCAGCATTTGTTGTTTGTAGATTTTCTGATGATGCCCATTCTAATAGGTGTGAGGTGATACACCATGGATGAGTCTATTTCGTTGAGCAAAGAGTAGGTCTTGTTTATTACGTATTTGGCTTATGGAATGGTATGTGTGCTAATTTCAATCTGTTTTTATACAGCAGCCCAACTCAACTTTCCCCTTAAGCAAGCATAAGGTTTTTATCTAAATGTGAGACTCTGTTCGGTTTTGTAATTCAGTTTATGTGTAGCCAAGTTTACACTCCCTCTATTAGTGATATCTTATGATAATTATCTTTCTTTGTGTGACATATTTCTCTTAGAATCATCATAATTAAATCCACTCAATTTGCTGCTACAGGCCTGATGACATTGATTTCACTGCTGAGTGATATTCCGTTGTACGTAAGTAGCACAACTTCTTTATCCATTTTTTTCTTTCTGGGATATTTAATTTGTACTGGACTCGAGGTTCTTGTAAACACAGCAGCCCTAAATTTTGTGTTGGCTGTGTCTTGTTGATTTTAATTTTCCTAAGCTATAGGGCCAAAAGTGGAAGTGCCCTAGGCTCTGTAGCTTTGTTTTTTAGATGTTTCAGGATACACCATGAACATCTCCAGAGTGTCTGCTGGCAATTTACATCCCGCCCATCAGCATAACACGGCTCCCTGTTCTCCATGGCCTGTCCTGTGTTTCTGGTTTTTACACTTTATTCAGATGGCCTTTTTGACGAATGGGAAATGTGACTTCATTGTAGTGTGGATTTCCATTGCTGGAGTGCTTGGTTGGCCAAAATGTTCATATGCGTTTTTTCCTGAATATATTCAGGAAAAATGTATACGCACTTTTTGTCCATGTGCATCACTGTCAAAGATCTGCCGCTTTTCATATGCTTTAAATGCAATTCCAATCTACCTCTTGAAATATGATTCCTGCAATTCTGCCTCGTTTTCAAGTCCTCTTTGCAGACTTACTTCGATATATTTTTGCCAATAGCTGTCATTTATCTCTGCAGGTTTGTGAATTACAGTGCCCCTGAGCTCCTTTCTTAACTCGCTTCCTTGTAAGCTGGCCACAAAACTGCAGGTTTGCTTCAGGCCATAATCAGGGTCCGGCACGGCACTCTGAGCCTTTGGTTAATTCCTCTTCCTGGTGGGAAATTAGAGTTAAATGTGCCCCTCCAGATACCTGCCTCACTCCCAGCCACATGGTGATGTATGTCCTCAGGTTTGAGGCCATATGTGATGGGTTCCTCATCTTTTGATGATGTGGCCCCACTGGTGTGTGGACACTCCTGCCTGGTTCCCATCCCTTTGGTGATGTGGGTCCTCTGGTGAGACTCTGATCCTGGTTGGGTTCCTCACACATCCGTGAGGTGAGCCCTCTTCTCTGAGGTCACTCCTGCCTGGCTGGCACAACCCGCCTTGTTGACTTCGGCACCCTGGTGGCAGTTGGAGCCTGCTGGGAGCCTCCTTCCCGCGGTGATGAGGCCCTCTGGCGTCAGACCCTAATGGCGGGGTTCCCACATTTTCTGATACGTGCTAAGTGGTACGAGGGCACTCCTGCCAGGTTCCCATCCTCATGAGCGTGTGGGCCTTCTGTTCTGAGGTCCTAACGGCTGGGTTGCTCACACTTTCATGATGTGGGCTCTCTGCTGTGAGGTCAATCCTGCCTGGCTGGCGCACGTCGCCTTGGCGACGTGGACCCTCTGGTGGCAGTTGGAGCGTGCTGGGGCCTCCTCCCCTCAGTGATGAGGGCCTTCTGGTGTCAGGCCCTAAGTGCTGGGCTCCACACATTTTCTGATGTGTGCCCAGTGGTGCGAGTCACTCCTGCCAGGTTCCCATCCCCATGGGCATGTGGGACTTCTGTTCTGTGGTCCCAACTGCTGGGTTGCTCACAGTTTCATGATGTGGGCCCTTTGCTGTGTGTTCACTCTGGCCTGTATCCCATAGTGTCAGTGCTCTGGGCCTCCAGCTTGGAGTTTCCAACTTCTCGATTCCTCACCTTTTTTATTCTATGGGCCCTCGGTTGTGCGTCTCCTCCTGCATGCCTCACTCCCAGCCCCTTCGTGATGTGTGTCCCCTTGTTTGAGGCCACATGTGCTGTGTTCCTCACCTTTCTATAATGTGGCCACACTGGTGTGAGGACACTCTTGCCTGGTTCCCATTCCCTTGGTGATGTTGGCCCCACTGCTGTTAGGACAGTCTTGCCTGGTTCCCATCACCTTGGTGATGTTGGCCCTCTGGTGAGAGTCTGATCCTGGTTAGGTTCCTCACCCTTCTGTGAGGTGGGCCCTCTGCTCTGAGGTCACTCCTGCCTGGCTGGCACACCCCGCCTTGGCAACGTTGGCCATATGGTGGCAGTTGGAGCCTGCTGGGAGCCTCCTCCCCTCGGTGATGAGGGCCCTCTGGCCTCAGGCCCTAACTGCTGGGTTCCCACATTTTCTGATTCGTGCTAAGTGGTGCAAGGACACTCCTGCCAGGTTCCCATCCCCATGGGGATGTGAGCCTTCTGCTCTGAGGTCCCAACGGCTGTGTTGCTCACAGTTTCATGATGAGGGCCCTCTGGTGTGAGTTCACTCCTGCCTAGATCCCATAGCCTCGCTGCTCCTGGCTGCCTGCTGGAGGTTCCAACTGTGGGATTCCTCACCTTTTTTATTCTATGGTCCCTCTGTTTTGAGGATCCTCTGGCCTGCCTCACTCCCAGCCCCTTGGTGATGTGTGTCCTCAGGTTTGAGGCCACGTGTGCTGGGTCCCTCAAATTATGGTGATGTAGCCCCACTGGTGTGAGGACACTCCTGCCTGGTTCCCATTCCCTTGGTGATGTTGGCCCTCTGGTGACAGTCTGATCCTTGTTGGGTTCCTCACACTTCTGTGAGGTGGGCTTTCTGCTCTGAGGTCACTCCTGCCTGGTTGGCACACCCCTCCTTGGTGACATCGGCCTTATGGTGGCAGTTGGAGCCTGCTGGGAGCCTCCTCCCTTCGGTGATGAGGGTCCTCTGGCCTCAGGTCCTAACTGCTGGGTTCCCACATTTTCTGATTCGTGGAAGTGGGCCGAGGACACTCCTGTCAGGTTCCCATCCCCATAGGGATGTGGGCCTTCTGCTCTGAGGTCCCATCCGCTGGGTTGCTCACAGTTTCATGATGTGGGACCTCTGCTGTGAGTTTGCTGTGGCCTGGATCCCATAGACTCTGTGCTCTGGGCGGCCTACTGGCCGGTTCCAACTGCTGGATTCCTCACAACTTTTATTCTGTGGGCTCTGTTTTGTGAGGATACTCCTGCTTGCCTCACTCCTAGCCCCTTGGAGATGTGGGTCCCCTGTTTTAGGCCACATGTTCTGGGTTCCTCACCTTTCTATAATGTGGCCACACTTGTGTGAGGACCCTCCTGCCTGGTTCCGATCCCCTTGGTGATGTGGGCCCTCTGGTGAGAGTCTTATCCTGGCTGGTTTCCTCACCCTTCTGTGAGGTAGGCCCTCTGCGGTGAGGTCACTCCTGCCTGGCTGGCACACATCACCTTGGTGACGTGGGCCCTCAGTTGGGAGTTGGTGTCTGCTGCGAGTCTCTGTCCCTCGGTAATGAGGGCCCTCTTGCGTCAGACCCTAACTCCTGGGCTCCCAAAATTTGCAGATGTGCGACCTGTGGTGCGAGTACACTCCTGTCAGGTTCCCAACCACATGGGAATTTGGGCCTTCTGCTCTGAGGTCCCAAAGGCTGGGGTGCTCACAGTTTCATGATGAGGGCCCTCTGATGTGCGTTCATTCCGGCCTAGATCCCATAGGCTTGCTGCTCCTGGGCGCCTGCTGGGAGGTTCCAACTGCGGGATTCCTCACCTTTTTTATTCTATGGGCCCTCTGTTTTGAGGCTCCTCCTGCCTGCCTCAATCCCAGCCCCGTTGTGATGTGTGTCCTCTGGTGTGAGGCCACGTGTGCTGGGTCCCTCACCTTTCGATGATGTGGCCCCAATGGTGTGAGGACACTCGTGCCTGTTTCCCAGCCCCTTGGTGATGTGGCCCCTCTGGTGAGAGTCTGATCCTGGCTGGGTTCCTTACCGTTCTGTGAGGTGGGCCCTGTGCTCTGAGGTAACTCCTGCCTGGCTTGCTCCCATTGCCTTGGTGACGTCGGCCCTCTGGTGGCAGTTCGATCCTTTTGGAGACTCCTGTCCTCGGTGATGAGGTCCCTCTGGCGTCAGGCTCTAACTGCTGGGCTCCCCAGGTTTTCTGATGTGAGCCCAGTGATGCCAGGACACTCGTGAAATGTTCCCATCCCCATGGCGATATGGGCCTTCTGGTCTGAGGTTCCAACGACTGGGTTGCTCACAGTTTCCTGATGTTAGCTCTCTGGTGTTAGTTCACTCATTCCTAGATCCCATAGCCTCTGTACTCTGGGCCGCCTGCTGGGAAGTTCCAACTGCTGGGTTCCTCACCTTTTTTATTCTTTGGGCCCTGTGTTGGGAGGCTCCTCCTGCCTGTGTCACTCCCAGCCCCTTGGTGATATAGGTCCTCTGGTTTGTGGCCACATGTGCCAGTTTCCTCATCTTTTAGTGATGTGGCCCCACTGGTGTGAGGACACTCGTGCCTGGTTCCCGTCCCCTTGGTGATATGGGCCCTCTGGTGAGAGTCTGATCCTGGTTGGGTTCCTCACACTTCTTTGAGGTGGGCCGTCTGCTGTGAGGTCACTCCTGCCTGGCTGGCACACCCCGCCTTGGCGACGTGGGCCCTCTTGTGGTAGTTGGAACATGCTGGGAGCCTCCTCCCCTCAGTGATGAGGGCCCTCTGGCGTCAGGCCCTAACTGCTGGGTACCCACATTTTCTGATATGTGCTAAGTGGTGCGAGGACACTCCTGCCATGCTCCCAACACCTTGGGGATGTGGACCTTCTGCTCTGAGGTCCAAATGGCTGGGTTGCTCGCATTTTCATGATGTGGACCCTCTGCTGTGAGTTTACTGCGGCCTGAATCGCATAGACTTGGTGCTCTTGGCCGCCTGCTGGGAGGTTCCCATTGCTGGATTCCTCAGCTTTTTTATTCTATGGGCCCTGTGTTGTGAGGCTACTCCTGCCTGCCTCATTCCGAGCCCCTTGGAGATGTGGGTCTTCTTGTTTAGGCCACATGTGCTGGGTTCCTCACCTTTCTATGATGTGGCCACACTGGTGTGAAGACTCTCCTGCCTGGTTCTGATCACCTTGGTGATGTGGGCCCTCTGGTGAGAGTCTTATCCTGGCTGTGTTCCTCACCCTTCTGTGAGGTAGGCCCTCTGCGGTGAGGTCACTCCTACCTGGCTGTCACACGTCACCTTGGCGACGTGGGACCTCAGTTGGGTGTTGGTGCCTGATTGGAGTCTCCTCCCCTTGGTAATGAGGGCCCTCTGGCATCAGGCCCTAACTCCTGGGTTCCCTAAATTCTCTGATGTGTGCCCTGTGGTGCGAGTACACTTCTGACAGGTTCCCAACCCCATGGGAATGTGGGCCTTCTGCTCTGAGATCCCAACGCCTAGGTTGCTCACAGTTTCATGATGACGGCCCTCTGGTGTGAGATCACTCCGGCCTGGATCCCATAGTCTCGCTGCTCCTGGCCGCCTGCTGGGAGGTTCCAACTGCGGGATTCTTCACCTCTTTAATTCTATGGTCCCTCTGTTTTGAGGCTCCTCCTGCCTGCCTCAATCCCAGCTCCCTTGTGATGTGTGTCCTCTGGTTTGAGGCCACGTGTGCTGGGTCCCTCACTTTTCGGTGATGTGGCCCCACTAGTGTGAGGACACTCCTGCCTGGTTCCCATTCCCTTGGTGATGTGGGCCCTCTGGTGAGAATCTGATCCTCTTTGGTTCTTCACACTTCTGTGAGGTTGACCCTCTGCTCTGAGGTCACTCCTGCCTGGTTGTCGCACTCCGCATTGGCGACGTCGCCCTGCTGGTAGCAGTCAGAGCTGGCTGGGAGCCACCGCCCCTCGGTGATGAGGGCCCTCTGGCATCAGGCACTAATTGCTGGGCTCCCCACATTTTTTCATGTGTGCCCACTCTTGCGATGACACTCCTGCTTGTTTCCCTTCCCCATGGGGATGTGGGCCTTCTGCTCTGAGGTCACAATGGCTGGGTTGCTTACAGAATCACAATGAGGGCCCTCTGTTGTGAGTTCATGCCGGCCTGGATCTCATAGCCTCAGTGCTCTGGGCCGCCTGCTAGGAAGATCCAACTGCTGGTTTCCACACCTTTTGTATACAATGGGACATGTGTTGTGAGGTTAATCCTGCCTGCCTCACTCCGAAACCCATGGTGATGTGGGTCCTCTGGTTTGAGGCCACATGTGCTGGGTACCTCAACTTTTGATGATGTGGCCCCACGGGTGTGAGGACACTCCTGCCTGGTTCCCATCACCTTGGTGATGTGGGCCCTCTGGGGAGAGTCTGATCCTGGCTGGGTTCCCTACCATTCTGTGAGGTGAGCCCTCTGATGTCAGGTCACTCCTGCCTGGCTAGCTCACATCGCCTTGGCGACGTGGGCCCTCTGTTGGCCACTGGAGCATGCTGGGAGCCTCCTACTCCCGTGAATGATGGCCCTGGAAAAAATGCATATGCCCTTTTTGGCCAAGTGCTTCATTGACGAGGTTCTGCCACTTCTCTTATGCTTTCAGAGCAATTCACGTCTACCTCCTGAAATCGGATTCCAGCAATTCTGCCCCACTTTCAAGTCCTCTTCGCAGCCTTAATTCAATATATTTTTGTACGATTTCTGTCATTTATAAGTCTGCAGGTATGTGAATGACAGTGCCCCTGAGCTCCTTTCCTCAACTCGCTTTCTTGTGAGCTGGCCACAAAACCGCAGGATTGCTTCAGGCCCTAATCTTGTTCCAGCACAGCATGCTGAGCCTTTGGTTAATTCCTTTTCCTGTTGGGAAATGAGTGTTAAAATTGCCCGTGCATACTGGGCATATACCCTGAGAAAACCAAAATTCAAAAAGAGTCATGTACCAAAATGTTCATTGCAGCTCTATTTACAATAGCCCGGAGATGGAAAGAACCTAAGCGCCCATCATCGGACGAATGGATAAAGAAGATGTGGCACATATACACAATGGAATATTACTCAGCCTTAAAAAGAAATGAAACTGAGTTATTTGTAATGAGATGGATAGACCTAGAGTCTGTCATACAGAGTGAAGTAAGTCAGAAAGAAAAAGACAAATAGCGTATGCTAACACATATATATGGAATTTAAAGGAAAAAAATGTCATGAAGAACCTAGGGATAAGACAGGAATAGAGGCGCAGACCTACTGGAGAACGGAATTGAGGATATGGGGAGGGGGAATGGTGAGTTCTGACAGGGCGAGAGAGAGTCATGGACATATACACACTAACAAATGTAGTAAGGTAGATAGCAAGGGGGAAGCAGCCGCAAGGCACAGGGATATTAGCTCGGGGCGTTGGGACAGCCTGGAGGGGTGGAAGGGGGAGAGAGGGAGGGAGGGAGACACAAGAGGGAAGACACAGGGAGCATATGTATATGTATGGCTGATTCACTTTGTTATAAAGCAAAAACTAACACACCATTGTAAAGCAATTATACCCCAATAAAGATGTTAAAAAAAATATTTGCCCGTGCACACACCTACAGATAGTCTCCCATTGGTTCTCCGTATTCCTGTTCATCTTGCGCAGAAATTGCAAACAGTGCCAAACAGGAGGTTAAAGACACTGACTCTCCAAATGGGGAGAGTGTAAGAAAAGGGTCTGGAATGGTGAACCTGAGTACCAGGGGACGAAAACAGACATGCATGTAAAAAGGTTTCCCAGTCACACGGTGGAGCATACTCTGGGTTTCCCATGCAAATTTTAGCAGAAGGAAGAATCCCTAGAACCTGGAGAGTTGGGAACCATGGAATGGGTACCAGGCAGTATGACATCAAAGGGTCTGCATTTGCTCACTGAACCTCACCAATGCTATCAGCCCAAAGGGTCCAGCCTTATCTCTCACCCAGCTCTGGGTGTAGATGTGGTAAACCAGGTTGCATCACATGCCATGTGTGAGTTATTTAACAATTGCTCTCTATTTCACTGTCATTGTGTTTTGTTTTTGAAATTTTTTTTTGACACTGGGATTTATCGGATTTTCACTGCTGCGTTAATGCCGCTGTACACACTCTTGATTCTCTTACGGAGACATAAATATCCACGGGTTTTAAGATTCTTCCTAGTCAGGTATAATCCTAGGCGTTGAATATGTGGTGTTGAGTCCATTTCGTTGAGCAAGGAGTAGGTCTTGTCTATTACATATTTGGCTTATGGAACGGTATCTGTGCTAATTTCAGTCTCTGGTTTTATGCAGCACGCCAACGCACCTTTCTCCATAAGAAAGCACAAGTTGGTTTTCTAAATTTGAGACTGTTCTGTTTTGTAATTCAGTTCATGTATAGTCAAGTTTACATACTGTGTATTAGTGATATTTTATGATGTTTCTTTTTATGTGTGACTTATTTCACGTAGAATCACCATACCTGAATCCACTCACTATGCCGTTATGGGCCTGATGACACAGATTTCATTGCTGAGTGATATTCCATTGTACGTACGTACCACAACTTCTTTATCCATTGTTTGCTCTCTGAGATATTTACCTTGTACTGTAAACGAGGTTCTTGTGAACAGAGAGGTCCCAAACTTTGAGGTGGCTGGGTGTTTTTGATTTTAATTTCCCTAAGCTGTAGGACCATAAGTGGAAGTGCCATAGGCTGTGTTGCTTTGTTTCTTACGTGTTACAGGAAACACATAACACTTCTCCAGAATGGCTGTCGGCAATTTACATCATATGCATCAGCATAATAAGGATCCCTGTTTTCCATTGCCTGTCCTCCGTTTCTGGATTTTACAATTTTTTTAAATGGCCCTTTTGCCCTGGGGGGCACTGAGACTTCATTGTAGTGCAGGTTTATTTACAAGCTTGCTTGGTTGGCCAAAAAGTGCGTATGCGTTTTTTCCTTAATATATTTAAGGAAAAAAGCATCCGCACTTTTTGGACAAGTGCATCATTATCGACGTTCTGCCTCTTTTCCTATTCTTTAAGTGCAATTCCAGTTTAACCCTTCAATCGTTTTCCTGAATTTCTGCCCCGCTTTCAAGTCCCCTTTGCAGGCTTACTTCAATATATTTTTGGAGGATAGCTGTCATTTATAACTCTGCAGGTTTGTGAATTACAGTGCCCCTGAGCTCCTTTCTTCAACTCGCTTTCTTGTGAGCTGGGCACAAAAACGCAGGATTGCTTCAGGCACTAATCTCTTTCCAGCAGGGCACGCTGAGCCTTTGGTTAATTCCTATTCCTGGTGGGAAATGAGCATTACATTTGCCCGTGCAGACAACTACAGCTAGTCTCTCATTGGTTCTCCCTATTCCTGTTCATCTTGCACAGAAATTGCAAGCTGTGCCAAAGAGGAGGTTAAAGGCACTGACTCTCCAAGCGGGGAGAGTGTTAGTAAAGCATCTGGAATGGTGAACCCGAGGACCAGGATACGAAAACTGAGATGCATTTTAAATCATTTCCCAATCACACGGTGGACGATACTCTGGGTTTCCCATGCATGTTTTAGCTGGAGGAAGAATCTCTTGAACCTGGAGAGTTGGGACCCATGGAATGGGTACCATGCAGTATGACTTCAAAGGGTCTGCATTTGCTCACCGAAACTCACCAATGCTATCAGCCTGAAGTGTCCAGCCTTATGTCTCAACCAGCTGTGGGTGTAGATGTGGTCAATCCCGGTTGCATCAGAGGCCCTGAGTGAATTGTTTAAGAATTGCTCTCTATTTCACTGTCTTTGTGTTTTGTTTTTGAAATTTATTTTGATAATAGGATTTATCAGATTTTCCCTGCTGCGTTTATGTCGCTGTACACACACTTGATTCTCTTACGGAGACATATAAATCCATGGGTTTTAAGATTCTTCCTAGTCAGGTATATTCCTAGGCGTTGAATATGTGGTGTTGAGTCCATTGCGGTGAGCAAGGAGTAGGTCTTGTCTATTACATATTTGGCTTATGGAAAGTTATCTGTGCTAATTTCAGTCTCTGGATTTATGCAGCATCCCAACGCACATTTCCCCATAAGCAAGCACTAGTTGGTTTTCAAAATTTGAGACCCTGTTCTGTTTTGTAATTCAGTTCATGTGTAGTTAAATTTACACTCCGTGTATTAGTGATATCTTATGATGTTTCTATTTCTGTGTGATGTAGTTCACGTAGAATCACCATACCTGCATCCACTCACTATGCCGCTACGGGCCTGATGACACAGATTTCATTGCTGAGTGATATTGCATTGCACGTACGTGCCACAACTTCTTTATCCATTTTTTGCTTTCTGGGATATTTACCTGGTACTGTAGACGAGCTTCTTGGGAACACAGCCGTCCCAAATTTTGGGGTGGATCTCTGTTTTTGATTTTAATTTCCCTAAGCAAGAGGACCATAAGTGCAATTGCCATAAGCTGTGTTCCTTTATTTCTTACGTGTTTCAGGAAACACCATACACTTCTCCAGGGTGGCTGTTGGCAATTTACATCATCCCAATCAGCATAACAAGGCTCCCTGTTCTCCATATCCTGTCTTACCTTTCTGGATTTTACACTTTTTTCAGATGGCCCTTTTGCCAGGGGGGCAGTGAGACTACATTGTAGTGCAGATTTCCTTTACAGTCTTGCTTGGTTGGCCAAAAAGTGCATATGCGTTTTTTCCTGAATATATTCAGGAAAAAACGCATACGCCCTTTTTGGCCAAGTGCATCATTGTCCACTTTGTGCCTCTTTTCCTATGCTTTCAGGGCAATTCCAATCTACCACCTGCAATCGTTTTCCTGAAATTCTGCCCCGCTTTCAAGTCCCCTTCGCAGGCTTACTTCAATATACTTTTGGAAGATAGCTGTCATTTATAACTCTGCAGGTTTGTGAATTACAGTGCCACTGAGCTCCTTTCTTCAACTCGCTTTCTTGTGAGCTGGGCACAAAACCACAGGATTGTTTCAGGCACTAATCTGTTACCAGCAGGGCACGCTGAGCCTTTGGTTAATTCCTCTTCCTGGTGGGAAATGAGCATTACATTTGCCCGTGCAGACACCTACAGCTAGTCTCTCATTGGTTCTCCCTATTCCTGTTCATCTTGCACAGAAATTGCAAGCTGTGCCAAACAGGACGTTAAAGGCACTGACTCTCCAAGCGGGGAGAGTGTTAGTAAAGCATCTGGAATGGTGAACCCGAGGACCAGGATACGAAAACTGAGATGCATTTTAAATCGATTCCCAATCACTCGGTGGACCATACTGTGGGTTTCCCATGCATGTTTTAGCTGGAGGAAGAATCCCTTGAACCTGAAGTGTTGGGACCCATGGAATAGGTACCATGCAGTATGACTTCAAAGGGTGTGCATTTGCTCACCTAAACTCACCAATGCTATCAGCCTGAAGTGTCCAGCCTTATGTCTCAACCAGCTGTGGGTGTAGATGTGGTCAATCCCGGTTGCATCACATGCCCTGAGTGAATTATTTAAGAATTGCTCTCTATTTCACTGTCTTTGTGTTTTGTTTTCGAAATTTATTTTGATAATGGGATTTATCGGATTTTCACTGCTGCGTTTCGGCCGCTGTACACACGCTTGATTTTCTTACAGAGACATATATATCCATGGGTTTTAAGATTCTTCCTAGTCAGGTATATTCTTAGGCGTTGAATATGTGGTGTTGAGTCCATTTCGTTGAGCAAGGAGTAGGTCTTGTCTATTACATATTTGGCTTATGGAATGTTATCTGTGCTAATTTCAGTCTCTGGTTTTATGCAGCACCCCAAGGCACCTTTCCCCATAAGCAAGCACTACTTTGTTTTCTAAATTTGAGACCCTGTTCTGTTTTGTAATTCAGTTCATGTGTAGTCAAGTTTACATTCCGTGTATTAGTGATATCTTATGATGTTTCTTTTTCTGTGTGACGTAGTTCACGTAGAATCACCGTACCTGCATCCACTCACTATGCCGCTATGGGCCTGATGACACAGATTTCATTGCTGAGTGATACTGCATTGCACGTACGTGCCACAACTTCTTTATCCATTTTTTGCTTTCTGGGATATTTACCTGGTACTGTAGACGAGCTTCTTGGGAACACAGCCGTCCCAAACTGTGGGGTGGCTCTCTGTTTTTGATTTTAATTTCCCTAAGGAATAGGACCATAAGTGCAATTGCCATAGGCTGTGTTGCTTTATTTCTTACATTTTTCAGGAAACACCATACACTTCTCCAGGGTGGCTGTTGGCAATTTACATCCTGCCAATCAGCATAACAAGGCTCCCTGTTCTCCATATCCTGTCCTACCTTTCTGGATTTTACACTTTTTTCAGATGGCCCTCTTGCCCGGGGGGCAGTGAGACTTCATTGTAGTGCAGATTTCCTTTACAGGCTTGCTTGGTTGGCCAAAAAGTGCGTATGCGTTTTTTCCTGAATATATTCAGGAAAATACGCATACGCACTTTTTGGCCAAGTGCATCATTGACGACGTTCTGCCTCTTTTCCTATGCTTTCAGGGCAATTCCAGTCTACCCCCTGCAATCGTTTTCCTGAAATTCTGCTCCGCTTTCAAGTCCCCTTCGCAGGCTTACTTCAATATATTTTTGGAGGATAGCTGCCATTTATAACTCTGCAGTTTTGTGAATTACAGTGCCCCTGAGCTCCTTTCTTCAACTCGCTTTCTTGTGAGCTGGGCAGAAAACCGCAGGATTGCTTCAGGCCCTAATTTTTTTCCAGCAGGGCACACTGAGCCTTTGTTTAATTCCTCTTCCTGGTGGGCAATGAGCGTTACATTTGCCCGTGCAGACACCTACAGCTAGTCTCTCATTGCTTCTCCCTATTCCTGTTCATCTTGCACAGCAATTGCAAGCTGTGCCTAAGAGGAGGTTAAAGGCACTGACTCTCCAAGCGGGGAGAGTGTTAGTAAAGCATCTGGAATGGTGAACCCGAGGACCAGGATACGAAAACTGAGATGCATTTTAAATCGTTTCCCAATCACACGGTGGACCATACTGTGGGTTTCCCATGCATGTTTTAGCTGGAGGACGAATCCCTTGAACCTGAAGTGTTGGGACCCATGGAATAGGTACCATGCAGTATGACTTCAAAGTGTCTGCATTTGCTCACCGAAACTCACCAATGCTATCATCCTGAAGTGTCCAGCCTTATGTCTCAACCAGCTCTGGGTGTAGATGTGGTCAATCCCGGTTGAATCACATGCCCTGAGTGAATTATTTAAGAATTGCTCTCTATTTCACTGTCTTTGTGTTTTGTTTTCGAAATTTATTTTGATAATAGGATTTATCGGATTTTCACTGCTGCGTTTCGGCCGCTGTACACACGCTTGATTCTCTTACGGAGACATATATATCCATGGGTTTTAAGATTCTTCCTAGTCATGTATATTCCTAGGCGTTGAATATGTGGTGTTGAGTCCATTTCGTTGAGCAAGGAGTAGGTCTTTTCTATTACATATTTGGCTTATGGAATGTTATCTGTGCTAATTTCAGTCTCTGGTTTTATGCAGCACCCCAAGGCACCTTTCCCCATAAGCAAGCACTAGTTTGTTTTCTAAATTTGAGACCCTGTTCTGTTTTGTAATTCAGTTCATGTGTAGTCAAGTTTACATTCCGTGTATTAGTGATATCTTATGATGTTTCTTTTTCTGTGTGACGTAGTTCACGTAGAATCACCGTACCTGCATCCACTCACTATGCCGCTATGGGCCTGATGACACAGATTTCATTGCTGAGTGATACTGCATTGCACGTACGTGCCACAACTTCTTTATCCATTTTTTGCTTTCTGGGATATTTACCTGGTACTGTAGACGAGCTTCTTGGGAACACAGCCGTCCCAAACTGTGGGGTGGCTCTCTGTTTTGATTTTAATTTCCCTAAGGAATAGGACCATAAGTGCAATTGCCATAGGCTGTGTTGCTTTATTTCTTACGTTTTTCAAGAAACACCATACACTTCTCCAGGGTGGCTGTTGGCAATTTACATCCTGCCAATCAGCATAACAAGGCTCCCTGTTCTCCATATCCTGTCCTACCTTTCTGGATTTTACACATTTTTCAGATGGCCCTTTTGCCCGGGGGGCAGTGAGACTTCATTGTAGTGCAGATTTCCTTTACAGGCTTGCTTGGTTGGCCAAAAAGGGCGTATGCGTTTTTTCCTGAATATATTCAGGAAAAAACGCATACGCCCTTTTTGGCCAAGTGCATCATTGTCAACATTCTGCCTCTTTTCCTATGCTTTCTGGGCAATTCCAGTCTACCCCCTGCAATCGTTTTCCTGAAATTCTGCCCCGCTTTCCAGTCCCCTTCGCAGGCTTACTTCAATATACTTTTGGGAGATAGCTGTCATTTATAACTGTGCAGGTTTGTGAATTACAGTGCCACTGAGCTCCTTTCTTCAACTCGCTTTCTTGTGAGCTGGGCACAAAACCGCAGGAATGCTTCAGGCCCTAATCTGTTTCCAGCAGGGCACACTGAGCCTTTGTTTAATTCCTCTTCCTGGTGGGCAATGAGCGTTACATTTGCCCGTGCAGACACCTACAGCTAGTCTCTCATTGGTTCTCCCTATTCCTGTTCATCTTGCACAGAAATTGCAAGCTGTGCCAAAGAGGAGGTTAAAGGCACTGACTCTCCAAGCGGGGAGAGTGTTAGTAAAGCATCTGGAATGGTGAACCCGAGGACCAGGATACGAAAACGGAGATGCATTTTAAATCGTTTCCCAATCACACGGTGGACGATACTCTGGGTTTCCCATGCATGTTTTAGCTGGAGGAAGAATCCCTTGAACCTGGAGAGTTGGGACCCATGGAATGGGTACCATGCAGTATGACTTCAAAGGGCCTGAATTTGCTCACCGAAACTCACCAATGCTATCAGCCTGAAGTGTCCAGCCTTATGTCTCAACCAGCTCTGGGTGTAGATGTGGTCAATCCCGGTTGCATCACATGCCCTGAGTGAATTATTTAAGAATTGCTCTCTATTTCACTGTCTTTGTGTTTTGGTTTCGAAATTTATTTTGATAATGGGATTTATCGGATTTTCCCTGCTGCGTTTCGGCCGCTGTACACACGCTTGATTCTCTTACGGAGACATATATATCCATGGGTTTTAAGATTCTTCCTAGTCAGGTATATTCCTAGGCGTTGAATATGTGGTGTTGGGTCCATTTCGTTGAGCAAGGAGTAGGTCTTGTCTATTACATATTTGGCTTATGGAAAGTTATCTGTGCTAATTTCAGTCTCTGGTTTTATGCAGCACCCAAACGCACCTTTCCCCATAAGCAAGCACTAGTTGGTTTTCTAAATTTGAGACCCTGTTCTGTTTTGTAATTCAGTTCATGTGTAGTCAAGTTTACATTCCGTGTATTAGTGATATCTTATGATGTTTCTTTTTCTGTGTGACGTAGTTCACGTAGAATCACCGTATCTGCATCCACACACTATGCCGCTACGGGCCTGATGACACAGATTTCATTGCTGAGTGATATTGCATTGTACGTACGTGCCACAACTTCTTTATCCATTTTTTGCTTTCTGGGATATTTACCTGATAATGTAGACGAGCTTCTTGTGAACACAGCCGTCCCAAATATTGGGGTGGCTGTCTGTTTTTGATTTTAATTTCCGTAAGCTATAGGACCATAAGTGGAAGTGCCATAGGCTGTGTTGCTTTGTTTCTTACGTGTTTCAGGAAACACCATACACTTCTCCAGGGTGGCTGCTGGCAATTTACATCCTGCCAATCAGCATAACAAGGCTCCCTGTTCTCCATATCCTGTCCTACCTTTCTGGATTTTACACTTTTTTCAGATGGCCGTTTTGCCCGGGGGGCAGTGAGACTTCATTGTAGTGCAGATTTCCTTTACAGGCTTGCTTGGTTGGCCAAAAAGGGCGTATGCGTTTTTTCCTGAATATATTCAGGAAAAAACGCATACGCACTTTTTGGCCAAGTGCATCATTGTCGACGTTCTGCCTCTTTTCGTATGCTTTCAGCGCAATTCCAGTCTACCCCCTGCAATCGTTTTCCTGAAATTCTGCCCCGCTTTCAAGTCCCCTTCGCAGGCTTACTTCAATATATTTTTGGAGGATAGCTGTCATTTATAACTCTGCAGGTTTGTGAATTACAGTGCCCCTGAGCTCCTTTCTTCAACACGCTTTCTTGTGAGCTGGGCACAAAACCGCAGGATTGCTTCAGGCCCTAATCTGTTTCCAGCAGGGCACACTGAGCCTTTGTTTAATTTCTCTTCCTGGTGGGCAATGAGCGTTACATTTACCCGTGCAGACACCTACAGCTAGTCTCTCATTGGTTCTCCCTATTCCTGTTCATCTTGCACAGAAATTGCAAGCTGTGCCAAAGAGGAGGTTAAAGGCATTGACTCTCCAAGCGGGGAGAGTGTTAGTAAAGCATCTGGAATGGTGAACCCGAGGACCAGGATACGAAAACGGAGATGCATTTTAAATCGTTTCCCAATCACACGGTGGACGATACTCTGGGTTTCCCATGCACGTTTTAGCTGGAGGTAGAATCCCATGAACCTGGAGAGTTGGGACCCATGGAATGGGTACCATGCAGTATGACTTCAAAGGGTCTGCATTTGCTCATCGAAACTCACCAATGCTATCAGCCTGAAGTGTCCAGCCTTATGTCTCAACCAGCTCTGGGTGTAGATGTGGTCAATCCCGGTTGCATCACATGCCCTGAGTGAATTATTTAAGAATTGCTCTCTATTTCACTGTCTTTGTGTTTTGTTTTCGAAATTTATTTGGATAATGGGATTTATCGGATTTTCACTGCTGCGTTTCGGCCGCTGTACACATGCTTGATTCTCTTACGGAGACATATATATCCATGGGTTTTAAGATTCTTCCTAGTCAGGTATATTCCTAGGCGTTGAATATGTGGTGTTGGGTCCATTTCGTTGAGCAAGGAGTAGGTCTTGTCTATTACATATTTGGCTTATGGAAAGTTATCTCTGCTAATTTCAGTCTCTGGTTTTATGCAGCACCCCAACGCACCTTTCCCCATAAGCAAGCACTATTTGGTTTTCTAAATTTGAGACCCTGTTCTGTTTTGTAATTCAGTTCATGTGTAGTCAAGTTTACATTCCGTGTATTAGTGATATCTTATGATGTTTCTTTTTCTGTGTGACGTAGTTCACGTAGAATCACCGTACCTGCATCCACTCACTATGCCGCTATGGGCCTGATGACACAGATTTCATTGCTGAGTGATACTGCATTGCACGTACCTGCCACAACTTCTTTATCCATTTTTTGCTTTCTGGGATATTTACCTGGTACTGTAGACGAGCTTCTTGGGAACACAGCCGTCCCAAACTGTGGGGTGGCTCTCTGTTTTTGATTTTAATTTCCCTAAGGAATAGGACCATAAGTGCAATTGCCATAGGCTGTGTTGCTTTATTTCTTACATTTTTCAGGAAACACCATACACTTCTCCAGGGTGGCTGTTGGCAATTTACATCCTGCCAATCAGCATAAGAAGGCTCCCTGTTCTCCATATCCTGTCCTACCTTTCTGGATTTTACACTTTTTTCAGATGGCCCTCTTGCCCAGGGGGCAGTGAGACTTCATTGTAGTGCAGATTTCCTTTACAGGCTTGCTTGGTTGGCCAAAAAGGGCGTATGCGTTTTTTCCTGAATATATTCAGGAAAAAACGCATACGCCCTTTTTGGCCAAGTGCATCATTGTCGACGTTCTGCCTCTTTTCCTATGCTTTCAGGGCAATTCCAGTCTACCCCCTGCAATCGTTTTCCTGAAATTCTGCCCCGCTTTCAAGTCCCCTTCGCAGGCTTACTTCAATATATTTTTGGAGGAAAGCTGTCATTTATAACTCTGCAGGTTTGTGAATTACAGTGCCCCTGAGCTCGTTCTTCAACTCGCTTTCTTGTGAGCTGGGCACAAAACCGCAGGATTGCTTCAGGCCCTAATCTGTTTCCAGCAGGGCACACTGAGCCTTTGATTAATTCCTCTTCCTGGTGGGCAATGAGCGTTACATTTGCCCGTGCAGACACCTACAGCTAGTCTCTCATTGGTTCTCCCTATTCCTGTTCATCTTGCACAGAAATTGCAAGCTGTGCCAAAGAGGAGGTTAAAGGCTCTGACTCTCCAAGCGGGGAGAGTGTTAGTAAAGCATCTGGAATGGTGAACCCGAGGACCAGGATACGAAAACTGAGATGCATTTTAAATCGTTTCCCAATCACACGGTGGACGATACTCTGGGTTTCCCATGCATGTTTTAGCTGGAGGAAGAATGCCTTGAACCTGGAGAGTTGGGACCCATGGAATGGGTACCATGCAGTATGACTTCAAAGGGTCTGCATTTGCTCACCGAAACTCACCAATGCTATCAGCCTGGAGTGTCCAGCCTTATGTCTCAATCAGCTCTGGGTGTAGATGTGGTCAATCCCGGTTGCATCACATGCCCTGAGTGAATTATTTAAGAATTGCTCTCTATTTCACTGTCTTTGTGTTTTGTTTTCGAAATTTATTTTGATAATGGGATTTATCGGATTTTCACTGCTGCGTGTCGGCCGCTGTACACACGCTTGATTCTCTTACGGAGACATATATATCCATGGGTTTTAAGATTCTTCCTAGTCAGGTATATTCCTAGGCGTTGAATATGTGGTGTTGGGTCCATTTCGTTGAGCAAGGAGTAGGTCTTGTCTATTACATATTTAGCTTATGGAAAGTTATCTGTGCTAATTTCAGACTCTGGTTTTATGCAGCACCCCAAGGCACCTTTCCCCATAAGCAAGCACTAGTTGGTTTTCTAAATTTGAGACCCTGTTCTGTTTTGTAATTCAGTTCATGTGTAGTCAAGTTTACATTCCGTGTATTAGTGATATCTTATGATGTTTCTTTTTCTGTGTGACGTAGTTCACGTAGAATCACCGTACCTGCATCCACTCACTATGCCGCTACGGGCCTGATGACACAGATTTCATTGCTGAGTGATATTGCATTGTACGTACGTGCCACAACTTCTTTATCCATTTTTTGCTTTCTGGGATATTTACCTGATACTGTAGACGAGCTTCTTCTGAACACAGCCGTCCCAAATATTGGGGTGGCTGTCTGTTTTTGATTTTAATTTCCGTAAGATATAGGACCATAAGTGGAAGTGCCATAGGCTGTGTTGCTTTGTTTCTTACGTGTTTCAGGAAACACCATACACTTCTCCAGGGTGGCTGCTGGCAATTTACATCCTGCCAATCAGCATAACAAGGCTCCCTGTTCTCCATATCCTGTCCTACCTTTCTGGATTTTACACTTTTTTCAGATGGCCCTTTTTCCCGGGGGGCAGTGAGACTTCATTGTAGTGCAGATTTCCTTTACAGGCTTGCTTGTTTGGCCAAAAAGTTCCTATGCGTTTTTTCCTGAATATATTCAGGAAAAAACGCATACGCCCTTTTTGGCCAAGTGCATCATTGTCGACGTTCTGCCTCATTTCCTATGCTTTCAGGGCAATTCCAGTCTACCCCCTGCAATCGTTTTCCTGAAATTCTGCCCCGCTTTCAAGTCCCCTTCGCAGGCTTACTTCAATATATTTTTGGAGGATAGCTGTCATTTATAACTCTGCAGGTTTGTGAATTACAGTGCCCCTGAGCTCCTTTCTTCAACTCGCTTTCTTGTGAGCTGGGCACAAAACCGCAGGATTGCTTCAGGCCCTAATCTGTTTCTAGCAGGGCACGCTGAGCCTTTGTTTAATTCCTCTTCCTGGTGGGCAATGAGCGTTACATTTGCCCGTGCAGACACCTACAGCTAGTCTCTCATTGGTTCTCCCTATTCCTGTTCATCTTGCACAGAAATTGCAAGCTGTGCCAAAGAGGAGGTTAAAGGCACAGACTCTCCAAGCGGGGAGAGTGTTAGTAAAGCATCTGGAATGGTGAACCCGAGGACCAGGATACGAAAACGGAGATGCATTTTAAATCGTTTCCCAATCACACGGTGGACGATACTCTGGGTTACCCAAGCATGTTTTAGCTGCAGGAAGAATGCCTTGAACCTGGAGAGTTGGGACCCATGGAATGGGTACCATGCAGTATGACTTCAAAGGGTCTGCATTTGCTCACCGAAACTCACCAATGCTATCAGCCTGGAGTGTCCAGCCTTATGTCTCAATCAGCTCTGGGTGTAGATGTGGTCAATCCCGGTTGCATCACATGCCCTGAGTGAATTATTTAAGAATTGCTGTCTATTTCACTGTCTTTGTGTTTTGTTTTCGAAATTTATTTTGATAATGGGATTTATCGGATTTTCACTGCTGCGTTTCGGCCGCTGTACACACGCTTGATTCTCTTACGGAGACATATATATCCATGGGTTTTAAGATTCTTCCTAGTCAGGTATATTCCTAGGCGTTGAATATGTGGTGTTGGGTCCATTTCGTTGAGCAAGGAGTAGGACTTCTCTATTACATATTTGGCTTATGGAAAGTTATCTGTGCTAATTTCAGTCTCTGGTTTTATGCAGCACCCCAAGGCACCTTTTCCCATAAGCAAGCACTAGTTGGTTTTCTAAATTTGAGACCCTGTTCTGTTTTGTAATTCAGTTCATGTGTAGTCAAGTTTACATTCCGTGTATTAGTGATATCTTATGATGTTTCTTTTTCTGTGTGACGTAGTTCACGTAGAATCACCGTACCTGCATCCACTCACTATGACGCTACGGGCCTGATGACACAGATTTCATTGCTGAGTGATATTGCATTGTACGTACGTGCCACAACTTCTTTATCCATTTTTTGCTTTCTGGGATATTTACCTGATACTGTAGACGAGCTTCTTCTGAACACAGCCGTCCCAAATATTGGGGTGGCTGTCTGTTTTTGATTTTAATTTCCGTAAGATATAGGACCATAAGTGGAAGTGCCATAGGCTGTGTTGCTTTGTTTCTTACGTGTTTCAGGAAACACCATACACTTCTCCAGGGTGGCTGCTGGCAATTTACATCCTGCCAATCAGCATAACAAGGCTCCCTGTTCTCCATATCCTGTCCTAACTTTCTGGATTTTACACTTTTTTCAGATGGCCCTTTTGCCCGGGGGGCAGTGAGACTTCATTATAGTGCAGATTTCCTTTACAGGCTTGCTTGTTTGGCCAAAAAGTTCCTATGCGTTTTTTCCTGAATATATTCAGGAAAAAACGCATACGCCCTTTTTGGCCAAGTGCATCATTGTCGACGTTCTGCCTCATTTCCTATGCTTTCAGGGCAATTCCAGTCTACCCCCTGCAATCGTTTTCCTGAAATTCTGCCCCGCTTTCAAGTCCCCTTCGCAGGCTTACTTCAATATATTTTTGGAGGATAGCTGTCATTTATAACTCTGCAGGATTGTGAATTACAGTGCCCCTGAGCTCTTTCTTCAACTCGCTTTCTTGTGAGCTGGGCACAAAACCGCAGGAGTGCTTCAGGCCCTAATCTGTTTCTAGCAGGGCACGCTGAGCCTTTGTTTAATTCCTCTTCCTGGTGGGCAATGAGCGTTACATTTGCCCGTGCAGACACCTACAGCTAGTCTCTCATTGGTTCTCCCTATTCCTGTTCATCTTGCACAGAAATTGCAAGCTGTGCCAAAGAGGAGGTTAAAGGCACAGACTCTCCAAGCGGGGAGAGTGTTAGTAAAGCATCTGGAATGGTGAACCCGAGGACCAGGATACGAAAACGGAGATGCATTTTAAATCATTTCCCAATCATACGTTGGACGACACTCTGGGTTTCCCATGCATGTTTTAGCTGGAGAAAGAATGCCTTGAACCTGGAGAGTTTTGACCCATGGAATGGGTACCATGCAGTATGACTTCAAAGGGCCTGCATTTGCTCACCGAAACTCACCAATGCTATCAGCCTGACGTGTCCAGCCTTATGTCTCAACCAGCTCTGGGTGTAGATGTGGTCAATCCCGGTTGCATCACATGCCCTGAGTGAATTATTTAAGAGTTGCTCTCTATTTCACTGTCTTTGTGTTTGATTTCGAAATTTATTTTGATAATGGGATTTATCGGATTTTCACTGCTGCGTTTCGGCCGCTGTACACACGCTTGATTCTCTTACGGAGACATATATATCCATGGGTTTTAAGATTCTTCCTAGTCAGGTATATTCCTAGGCGTTGAATATGTGGTGTTGGGTCCATTTCGTTGAGCAAGGAGTAGGTCTTGTCTATTACATATTTGGCTTATGGAAAGTTATCTGTGCTAATTTCAGTCTCTGGTTTTATGCAGCACCCCAAGGCACCTTTCCCCATAAGCAAGCACTAGTTGGTTTTCTAAATTTGAGTCCCTGTTCTGTTTTGTAAGTCAGTTCATGTGTAGTCAAGTTTACATTCCGTGTATTAGTGATATCTTATGATGTTTCGTTTTCTGTGTGACGTAGTTCACGTAGAAGCACCGTACCTGTATCCACTCACTATGCCGCTACGGGCCTGATGACACAGATTTCATTGCTGAGTGATATTGCATTGCACGTACGTGCCACAACTTCTTTATCCATTTTTGCTTTCTGGGATATTTACCTGGTACTGTAGACGAGCTTCTTGGGAACACAGCCATCCCAAATATTGGGGTGGCTGTCTGTTTTTGATTTTAATTTCCGTAAGCTATAGGACCATAAGTGGAAGTGCCATAGGCTGTGTTGCTTTGTTTCTTACGTGTTGCAGGAAACACCATACACTTCTCCAGGGTGGCTGCTGGCAATTTACATCCTGCCAATCAGCATAACAAGGCTCCCTGTTCTCCATATCCTGTCCTACCTTTCTGGATTTTACACTTTTTTCAGATGGCCCTTTTGCCCGGGGGGCAGTGAGACTTCATTGTAGTGCAGATTTCCTTTACAGGCTTGCTTGGTTGGCCAAAAAGGGCGTATGCGTTTTTTACTGAATATATTCAGGAAAAAACGCATACGCCCTTTTTGGCCAAGTGCATCATTGTCGACGTTCTGCCTCTTTTCCTATGCTTTCTGGGCAATTCCAGTCTACCCCCTGCAATCCTTTTTCGGAAATTCTGCCCCGCTTTCCAGTCCCCTTCGCAGGCTTACTTCAATATATTTTTGGAGGATAGCTGTCATTTATAACTCTGCAGTTTTGTGAATTACAGTGCCCCTGGGCTCCTTTCTTCAACTCGCTTTCTGGTGAGCTGAGCCCAAAACCGCAGGATTGCTTCAGGCCCTAATCTGTTTCCGGCAGGGCATGCTGAGCCTTTGGTTAATTCCTCTTCCTGGTGGGAAATGAGCGTTACATTTGCCCGTGCAGACACCTACATCTAGTCTCACATTGCTTCTCCTATTCCTGTTCATCTTGCACAGAAATTGCAAGCTGTGCCAAATACGAGGTTAAAGGCACTGACTCTCCAAGCGGGGAGATTGTTAGTAAAGCATCTGGAATTGTGAACCCGAGGACCAGGATACGAAAACTGAGATGCATTTTAAATCGTTTCCCAATCACACGGTGGACCATACTGTGGGTTTCCCATTCATGTTTTAGCTGGAGGAAGAATCCCTTGAACCTGAAGAGTTGGGACCCATGGAATAGGTACCATGCAGTATGACTTCAAAGGGTCTGCATTTGCTCACCGAAACTCACCAATGCTATCAGCCTGAAGTGTCCAGCCTTATGTCTCAACCAGCTCTGGGTGTAGATGTGTTAAATCCCGGTTGCATCACATGCCCTGAGTGAATT
This sequence comes from Phocoena phocoena, assembly GCF_963924675.1. Taxonomy (NCBI): domain Eukaryota; kingdom Metazoa; phylum Chordata; class Mammalia; order Artiodactyla; family Phocoenidae; genus Phocoena; species Phocoena phocoena. Next base: position 194,236 of record NW_027077600.1, on the reverse strand, counting down.
ATTTAAGAATTGCTCTCTATTTCACTGTCTTTGTGTTTTGTTTTTGAAATTTATTTTGATAATGGGATTTATCGGATTTTCACTGCTGTGTTTATGCCGCTGTACACACGCTTGATTCTCTTACGGAGACATATATATCCATGGGTTTTAAGATTCTTCCTAGTCAGGTATATTCCTAGGCGTTGAATATGTGGTGTTGAGTCCATTTCGTTGAGCAAGGAGTAGGTCTTGTCTATTACATATTTGGCTTTTGGAATGTTATCTGTGCTAATTTCAGTGTCTGGTTTTATGCAGCACCCTAAGGCACCTTTTTCCATAAGCAAGCACTAGTTGGTTTTCTAAATTTGAGACCCTGTTCTGTTTTGTAATTCAGTTCATGTGTAGTCAAGTTTACATTCCGTGTATTAGTGATATCTTATGATGTTTCTTTTTCTGTATGACGTAGTTCACGTAGAATCACCATACCTGCATCCACTCACTATGCCGCTACCGGCCTGATGACACAGATTTCATTGCTGAGAGATATTGCTTTGCATGTACGTGCCACAACTTCTTTATCCATTTTTTGCTTTCTGGGATATTTACCTGGTAGTGTAGACGAGCTTCTTGGGAACACAGCCGTCCCAAACTTTGGGGTGGCTCTCTGTTTTTGATTTTAATTTCCCTAAGCAATAGGACCATAAGTGCAATTGCCATAGGCTGTGTTGCTTTATTTCTTACGTGTTTCAGGAAACACCATACACTTCTCCAGGGTGGCTGTTCACAATTTACATCGTGCCAAGCAGCATAACAAGGCTCCCTGTTCTCCATATCCTGTCCTAACTTTCTGGATTTTACACTTTTTTCAGATGGCCCTTTTGCCCGGGGGGCAGTGAGACTTCATTGGAGTGCAGATTTCCTTTACAGGCTTGCTTGGTTGGCCAAAAAGGGCGTATGCGTTTTTTCCTGAATATATTCAGGAAAAAACGCATACGCCCTTTTTGGCCAAGTGCATCATTGTCGACGTTCTGCCTCTTTTCCTATGCTTTCAGGGCAATTCCAGTCTACCCCCTGCAATCGTTTTCCTGAAATTCTGCCCCGCTTTCAAGTCCCCTTCGCAGGCTTACTTCAATATATTTTTGGAGGATAGTTGTCATTTATAACTCTGCAGGTTTGTGAATTACAGTGCCCCTGAGCTCCTTTCTTCAACTCGCTTTCTTGTGAGCTGGGCACAAAACCGCAGGATTGCTTCAGGCCCTAATCTGTTTCCAGCAGGGCACACTGAGCCTTTGTTTAATTCCTCTTCCTGGTGGGCAATGAGCGTTACATTTGCCCGTGCAGACACCTACAGCTAGTCTCTCATTGGTTCTCCCTATTCCTGTTCATCTTGCACAGAAATTGCAAGCTGTGCCAAAGAGGAGGTTAAAGGCACTGACTCTCCAAGCGGGGAGAGTGTTAGTAAAGCATCTGGAATGGTGAACCCGAGTACGAGGATACGAAAACTGAGATGTATTTTAAATCATTTCCCAATCACACGGTGGATGATACTCTGGGTTTCCCATGCATGTTTTAGCTGGAGGAAGAATGCCTTGAACCTGTAGAGTTGGGACCCATGGAATGGGTATCATGCAGTATGACTTCAAAGGGTCTGCATTTGCTCACCGAAACTCACCAATGCTATCAGCCTGAAGTGTCCAGCCTTATGTCTCAACCAGCTCTGGGTGTAGATGTGGTCAATCCCGGTTGCATCACATGCCCTGAGTGAATTATTTAAGAATTGCTCTCTATTTCACTGTCTTTGTGTTTTGTTTTCGAAATTTATTTGATAATGGGATTTATCGGATTTTCACTGCTGCGTTTCGGGCGCTGTACACACGCTTGCTTCTCTTACGGAGACATATATATCCATGGGTTTTAAGATTCTTCCTAGTCAGGTATATTCCTAGGCGTTGAATATGTGGTGTTGGGTCCATTTCGTTGAGCAAGGAGTAGGTCTTGTCTATTACATATTTGGCTTATGGAAAGTTATCTGTGCTAATTTCAGACTCTGGTTTTATGCAGCACCCCAAGGCACCTTTCCCCATAAGCAAGCACTAGTTGGTTTTCTAAATTTGAGACCCTGTTCTGTTTTGTAATTCAGTTCATGTGTAGTCAAGTTTACATTCCGTGTATTAGTGATATCTTATGATGTTTCTTTTTCTGTGTGACGTAGTTCACGTAGAATCACCGTACCTGCATCCACTTACTATGCCGCTACGGGCCTGATGACACAGATATCATTGCTGAGTGATATTGCATTGCACGTACGTGCCAGCACTTCTTTATCCATTTTTTGCTTTCTGGGATATTTACCTGATACTGTAGACGAGCTTCTTGTGAACACAGCCGTCCCAAATATTGGGGTGGCTGTCTGTTTTTGATTTTAATTTCCGTAAGCTATAGGCCCATAAGTGGAAGTGCCATAGGCTGTGTTGCTTTGTTTCTTACATGTTTCAGGAAACACCATACACTTCTCCAGGGTGGCTGCTGGCAATTTACATACTGCCAATCAGCATAACAAGGCTCCCTGTTCTCCATATCCTGTCCAACCTTTCTGGATTTTATACTTTTTTCAGATGGCCCTTTTGCCCAGGGGGCAGTGAGACTACATTGTAGTGCAGATTTCCTTTACAGGCTTGCTTGGTTCGCCAAAAAGGGCGTATGCGTTTTTTCCTGAATATATTCAGGAAAAAACGCATACGCCCTTTTTGGCCAAGTGCATCATTGTCGACGTTCTGCCTCTTTTCCTATGCTTTCAGGGCAATTCCAGTCTACCCCCTGCAATCGTTTTCCTGAAATTCTGCCCCGCTTTCAAGTCCCCTACGCAGGCTTACTTCAATATATTTTTGGAGGATAGCTGTCATTTATAACTCTGCAGGTTTGTGAATTACAGTGCCCCTGAGCTCCTTTCTTCAACTTGCTTTCTTGTGAGCTGGGCACAAAACCGCAGGATTGCTTCAGGCCCTAATCTGTTTCCGGCAGGGCATGCTGAGCCTTTGTTTAATTCCTCTTCCTGGTGGGAAATGAGCGTTACATTTGCCCGTGCAGACACCTATAGCTAGTCTCTCATTGGTTCTCCCTATTCCTGTTCATCTTGCACAGAAATTGCAAGCTGTGCCAAACAGGAGGTTAAAGGCACTGACTCTCCAAGCAGGGAGAGTGTTAGTAAAGCGTCTGGAATGGTGAACCCGAGGACCAGGATACGAAAACGGAGATGCATTTTAAATCTTTCCCAATCACACGGTGGACCATACTGTGGGTTTCCCATGCATGTTTTAGCTGGAGGAAGAATCCCTTGAACCTGAGGAGTTGGGACCCATGGAATGGGTACCATGCAGTATGACTTCAAAGGGTCTGCATTTGCTCACCGAAATTCACCAATGCTATCAGCCTGAAGTGTCCAGCCTTATGTCTAAACCAGCTCTGGGTGTAGATGTGGTCAATCCCGGTTGCATCACATGTCCTGAGTGAATTATTTAAGAATTGCTCTCTATTTCACTGTCTTTGTGTTTTGTTTTCGAAATTTATTTTGATAATGGGATTTATCGGATTTTCACTGCTGCGTTTCGGCCGCTGTACACACGCTTGATTCTCTTACGGAGACATATATATCCATGGGTTTTAAGATTCTTCCTAGTCAGGTATATTCCTAGGCATTGAATATGTGGTGTTGGGTCAATTTCGTTGAACAAGGAGTAGGTCTTTTCCATTACATATTTGGCTTATGGAAAGTTATCTGTGCTAATTTCAGTCTCTGGTTTTATGCAGCACCCCAAGGCACCTTTCCCCATAAGCAAGCACTAGTTGGTTTTCTAAATTTGAGACCCTGTTCTGTTTTGTAATTCAGTTCATGTGTAGTCAAGTTTACATTCCGTGTATTAGTGATATCTTATGATGTTTCTTATTCTGTGTGACGTAGTTCACGTAGAATCACCGTACCAGCATCCACTCACTATGCCCCTACGGGCCTGATGACACAGATTTCATTGCTGAGTGATACTTCATTGCACGTACGTGCCACAACTTCTTTATCCATTTTTTGCTTTCTGGGATATTCACCTGGTACTGTAGACGAGCTACTTGGGAACACAGCCGTCCCAAACTTTGGGGTGGCTCTCTATTTTTGATTTTAATTTCCCTAAGGAATAGGACCATAAGTGCAATTGCCATAGGCTGTGTTGCTTTATTTCTTACGTGTTTCAGGAAACACCATACACTTCTCCAGGGTGGCTGTTGGCAATTTACATCCTGCCAATCAGCATACCAAGGCTCCCTGTTCTCCATATCCTGTCCTACCTTTGTGGATTTTACACTTTTTTCAGATGGCCCTTTTGCCCGGGGGGGCAGTGAGACTTCATTGTAGTGCAGATTTCCTTTACAGGATTGCTTGCTTGGCCAAAAACGGCGTATGCGTTTTTTCCTGAATATATATTTTTCCTGAATATATTCAGGAAAAAACGCATACGCCCTTTTTGGCCAAGTGCATCATTGTCGACGTTGTGCCTCTTTTCCTATGCTTTCAGTGCAATTCCAGTCAACCCCATTCAATCGTTTTCCTGAAATTCTGCCCCGCTTTCAAGTCCCCTTCGCAGGCTTACTTCAATATATTTTTGGAGAATAGCTGTCAATTATAACTCTGCAGGTTTGTGAATTACAGTGCCCCTGAGCTCCTTTCTTCAACTCGCTTTCTTGTGAGCTGGGCACAAAACCGCAGGATTGCTTCAGGCCCTAATCTGTTTCCAGCAGGGCACACTGAGCCTTTGTTTAATTCCTCTTCCTGGTGGGCAATGAGTGTTATATTTGACCGTGCAGACACCTACAGCTAGTCTCTCATTGGTTCTCCCTATTCCTGTTCATCTTGCACAGAAATTGCAAACTGTGCCAAACAGGAGGTTAAAGGCACTGACTCTCCAAGTGGGGAGAGTGTTAGTAAAGCATCTGGAATGGTGAACCCGAGGACCAGGATACGAAAACTGAGATGCCTTTTAAATCGTTTCCCAATCACACGGTGGACGATACTCTGGGTTTCCCATGCATGTTTTAGCTGGAGGAAGAATGCCTTGAACCTGGAGAGTTGGCACCCATGGAATGGGTAGCATGCAGTATGACTTCAAAGGGTCTGCATTTACTCACCGAAACTCACCAATGGTATCAGCCTGAAGTGTCCAGCCTTATGTCTCAACCAGCTCTGGGTGTAGATGTGGACAATCCCGGTTGCATCACATGCCCTGAGTGAATTATTTAAGAATTGCTCTCTATTTCACTGTCTTTGTGTTTTGTTTTCGAAATTTATTTTGATAATGGGATTTATCGGGTTTTCACTGCTGCGTTTCGGCCGCTGTACACACGCTTGATACTCTTACGGAGACATATATATCCATGGGTTTTAAGATTCTTCCTAGTCAGGTATATTCCTAGGCATTGAATATGTGGTGTTGGGTCCATTTCGTTGAGCAAGGAGTAGGTCTTGTCTATTACATATTTGGCTTATGGAATGTTATCTGTGCTAATTTCAGTTTGTGGTTTTATGCAGCACCCCAAGGCACCTTTCCCCATAAGCAAGCACTAGTTGGTTTTCTAAATTTGAGACCCTGTTCTGTTTTGTAATTCAGTTCATGTGTAGTCAAGTTTACATTCCGTGTATTAGTGATATCTTATGATGTTTCTTTTTCTGTGTGACGTAGTTCACGTAGAATCACCGTACCTGCATCCACTTACTATGCCGCTACGGGCCTGATGACACAGATATAATTGCTGAGTGATATTGCATTGCACGTACGTGCCACAACTTCTTTATCCATTTTTTGCTTTCTGGGATATTTACCTGATACTGTAGACGAGCTTCTTGTGAACACAGCCGTCCCAAATATTGGGGTGGCTGTCTGTTTTTGATTTTATTTTCCATAAGCTATAGGACCATAAGTGGAAGTGCCATAGGCTGTGTTGCTTTGTTTCTTACATGTTTCAGAAAACACCATACACTTCTCCAGGGTGGCTGCTGGCAATTTACATCCTGCCAATCAGCATAACAAGGCTCCCTGTTCTCCATATCCTGTCCAAACTTTCTGGATTTTATACTTTTTTCAGATGGCCCTTTTGCCCGGGGGGCAGTGAGACTTCATTGTAGTGCAGATTTCCTTTACAGGCTTGCTTGGTTGGCCAAAAAGGGCGTATGCGTTTTTTCCTGAATATATTCAGGAAAAAACGCATACGCCCTTTTTGACCAAGTGCATCATTGTCGACGTTGTCCCTCTTTTCCTATGCTTTCAGGGCAATTCCAGTCTACCCCCTGCAATCGTTTTCCTGAAATTCTGCCCCGCTTTCAAGTCCCCTTCGCAGGCTTACTTCAATATATTTTTGGAGGATAGCTGTCATTTATAACTCTGCAGGTTTGTGAATTACAGTGCCCCTGAGCTCCTTTCTTCAACTCGCTTTCTTGTGAGCTGGGCACAAAACCGCAGGATTGCTTCAGGCCCTAATCTGTTTTCGGCAGGGCACGCTGAGCCTTTGTTTAATTCCTCTTTCTGGTGGGAAATGAGCGTTATATTTGCCCGTGCAGACACCTACAGCTAGTCTCTCATTGGTTCTCCCTATTCCTGTTCATCTTGCACAGAAATTGCAAGCTGTGCCAAACAGGAGGTTAAAGGCACTGACTCTCCAAGTGGGGAGAGTGTTAGTAAAGCATCTGGAATTGTGAACCCGAGGACCAGGATACGAAAACTGAGATGCATTTTAAATCGTTTCCCAATCACACGGTGGACGATACTCTGGGTTTCCCATGCATGTTTTAGCTGGAGGAAGAATCCCTTGATCCTGGAGAGTTTGGAGCCATGGAATGGGTACCATGCAGTATGACTTCAAAGGGTCTGAATTTGCTCACCGAAACTCACCAATGCTATCAGCCTGAACTGTCCAGCCTTATGTCTCAAACAGCTCTGGGTGTAGATGTGGTCAATACCGGTTGCATCACCTGCCCTGAGTGAATTATTTAAGAATTGCTCTCTATTTCACTGTCTTTGTGTTTTGTTTTCGAAATTTATTTTGATAATGGGATTTATCGGATTTTCACTGCTGCGTTTCGGCCGCTGTACACACGCTTGAATCTCTTACGGAGACATATATATCCATGGGTTTTAAGATTCTTCCTAGTCAGGTATATTCCTAGGCGTTGAATATGTGGTGTTGGGTCCATTTCGTTGAGCAAGGAGTAGGTCTTGTCTATTACATATTGGGCTTATGGAAAGTTATCTGTGCTAATTTCAGTCTCTGGTTTTATGCAGCACCCCAAGGCACCTTTTCCCATAAGCAAGCACTAGTTGGTTTTCTAAATTTGAGACCCTGTTCTGTTTTGTAATTCAGTTCATGTGTAGTCAAGTTTACATTCCGTGTATTAATGATATCTTATGATGTTTCTTTTTCTGTGTGACGTAGTTCACGTAGAATCACCGTACCTGCATCCACTCACTATGCTGCTACGGGCCTGAAGACACAGATTTCATTTCTGAGTGATATTGCATTGTACGTACATGCCACAACTTCTTTATCCATATTTTGCTTTCTGGGATATTTACCTGATACTGTAGACGAGCTTCTTGTGAACACAGCCGTCCCAAATATTGGGGTGGCTGTCTGTTTTTGATTTCAATTTCCGTAAGCTATAGGACCATAAGTGGAAGTGCCATAGGCTGTGTTGCTTTGTTTCTTACGTGTTTCAGGAAACACCATACACTTCTCCAGGGTGGCTGCTGGCAATTTACATCCTGCCAATCAGCATAACAAGGCTCCCTGTTCTCCATATCCTGTCCTACCTTTCTGGATTTTACACTTTTTTCAGATGGCCCTTTTGCCCAGGGGGCAGTGAGACTTCATTGTAGTGCAGATTTCCTTTACAGGCTTGCTTGGTTGGCCAAAAAGGGCGTATGCGTTTTTTCCTGAATATATTCAGGAAAAAACGCATACGCCCTTTTTGGCCAAGTGCATCATTGTCGACGTTGTCCCTCTTTTCCTATGCTTTCAGGGCAATTCCAGTCTACCCCCTGCAATCGTTTTCCTGAAATTCTGACCAGCTTTCAAGTCCCCTTCGCAGGCTTACTTCAATATATTTTTGGAGGAGAGCTGTCATTTATAACTCTGCATGTTTGTGAATTACAGTGACCCTGAGCCCCTTTCTTCAACTCGCTTTCTTGTGAGCTGGGCACAAAACCGCAGGATTGCTTCAGGCCCTAATCTTTTTTCAGCAGGGCACGCTGAGCCTTTGTTTAATTCCTCTTCCTGGTGGGAAATGAGCGTTACATTTGCCCGTGCAGACACCTATAGCTAGTCTCTCATTGGTTCTCCCTATTCCTGTTCATCTTGCACAGAAATTGCAAGCTGTGCCAAACAGGAGGTTAAAGGCACTGACTCTCCAAGCGGGGAGAGTTTTAGTGAAGCATCTGGAATGGTGAACCCGAGGACCAGGATACGAAAACTGAGATGCATTTTAAATCGTTTCCCAATCACACGGTGGACCATACTGTGGGTTTCCCATGCATGTTTTAGATGGAGGAAGAATCCCTTGAACCTGAAGAGTTGGGACCCATGGAATAGGTACCATGCAGTATGACTTCAAAGGGTCTGCATTTGCTCACCGAAACTCACCAATGCTATCAGCCTGAAGTGTCCAGCCTTATGTCTCAACCAGCTCTGGGTGTAGATGTGGTCAATCCCGGTTTCATCACATGCCCTGAGTGAATTATTTAAGAATTGCTCTCTATTTCACTGTCTTTGTGTTTTGTTTTCGAAATTTATTTTGATAATGGGATTTATCGGATTTTCACTGCTGCGTTTCGGCCGCTGTACACACGCTTGATTCTCTTACGGAGACATATATATCCATGGGTTTTAAGATTCTTCCTAGTCAGGTATATTCCTAGGCGTTAAATATGTGGTGTTGGGTCCATTTCGTTGAGCAAGGAGTAGGTCTTGTCTATTACATATTTGGCTTATGGAAAGTTATCTTTGCTAATTTCAGTCTCTGGTTTTATGAAGCACCCCAACGCACCTTTCCCCATAAGCAAGCACTAGTTAGTTTTCTAAATTGGGACCCTGTTCTGTTTTGTAATTCAGTTCATGTGTAGTCAAGTTTTCATTCCGTGTATTAGTGATATCTTACGATGTTTCTTTTTCTGTGTGACGTAGTTCACGTAGAATCACCGTACCTGCATCCACTCACTATGCCGCTACGGGCCTGATGACACAGATTTCATTGCTGAGTGATACTGCATTGCACGTACGTGCCACAACTTCTTTATCCATTTTTTGCTTTCTGGGGTATTTACCTGGTACTGTAGACGAGCTTCTTGGGAACACAGCCGTCCCAAACTTTGGGGTGGCTCTCTGTTTTTGATTTTAATTTCCCTAAGGAAATTAAAGTGCAATTGCCATAGGCTGTGTTGCTTTATTTCTTACGTGTTTCAGGAAACACCATACACTTCTCCAGGGTGGCTGTTGGCAATTTACATCCTGCCAATCAGCATAACAAGGCTCCCTGTTCTCCATATCCTGTCCTACCTTTCTGGATTTTACACTTTTTTCAGATGGCCCTTTTGCCCGGGGGGCAGTGAGACTTCATTGTAGTGCAGATTTCCTTTACAGGCTTGCTTGGTTGGCCAAAAAGGGCGTATGCGTTTTTTCCTGAATATATTCAGGAAAAAACGCATACGCCCTTTTTGGACAAGTGCATCATTGTCGACGTTGTGCCTGTTTTCCTATACTTTCAGGGCAATTCCAGTGTACCCCTGCAATCGTTTTCCTGAAATTCTGCCTCGCTTTCAAGTCCCCTTCGCAGGCTTACTTCAATATATTTTTGGAGGAGAGCTGTCATTTATAACTCTGCAGGTTTGTGAATTACAGTGCCCCTGAGCTCCTTTCTTCAACTCGCTTTCTTGTGAGCTGGGCACAAAACCGCAGGATTGCTTCAGGCCCTAATCTGTTTCCAGCAGGGCACACTGAGCCTTTGTTTAATTCCTCTTCCTGCTGGGCAATGAGCGTTACATTTGCCCGTGCAGACACCTACAGCTAGTCTCTCATTGGTTCTCCCTATTCCTGTACATCTTGCACAGAAATTGCAAGCTGTGCCAAATAGGAGGTTAAAGGCACTGACTCTCCAAGCGGGGAGAGTGTTAGTAAAGCATCTGGAATGGTGAACCCGAGGACCAGGATACGAAAACTGAGATGCATTTTAAATCGTTTCCCAATCACACGGTGGACGATACTCTGGGTTTCCCATGCATGTTTTACGTGCAGGAAGAATCCCTTGAACCTGGAGATTTGGGACCCATGGAATGGGTACCATGCAGTATGACTTCAAAGGGTCTGCATTTGCTCACCAAAACTCACCAATGCTATCAGCCTGAACTGTCCAGCCTTATGTCTCAACCAGCTCTGGGTGTAGATGTGGTCAATCCCGGTTGCATCACATGCCCTGAGTGAATTATTTAAGAATTGCTCTCTATTTCACTGTCTTTGTGTTTTGTTTTCAAAATTTATTTTGATAATGGGATTTATCGGATTTTCACTGCTGCGTTTCGGCCGCTGTACACACGCTTGATTCTCTTACGGAGACATATATATCCATGGGTTTTAAGATTCTTCCTAGTCAGGTATATTCCTAGGCGTTGAATATGTGGTGTTGGGTCCATTTCGTTGAGCAAGGAGTAGGTCTTGTCTATTACATATTTGGCTAATGGAAAGTTATCTGTGCTAATTTCAGTCTCTGGTTTTATGCAGCACCCCAAGGCACCTTTCCCCATAAGCAAGCACTAGTTGGTTTTCTAAATTTGAGAACCTGTTCTGTTTTGTAATTCAGTTCATGTGTAGTCAAGTTTACATTCCGTGTATTAGTGATATCTTATGATGTTTCTGTTTCTGTGTGACGTAGTTCACGTAGAATCACCGTACCTGCATCCACTCACTATGCCGCTACGGGCCTGATGACACAGATTTCATTGCTGAGTGATATTGCATTGTACGTACGTGCCACAACTTCTTTATCCATTTTTTGCTTTCTGGGATATTTACCTGATACTGTAGACGAGCTTCTTGTGAACACAGCCGTCCCAAATATTGGGGTGGCTGTCTGTTTTTGATTTTAATTTCCGTAAGCTATAGGACCATAAGTGGAAGTGCCATAGGCTGTGTTGCTTTGTTTCTTACGTGTTTCAGGAAACACCATACACTTCTCCAGGGTGGCTGCTGGCAATTTACATCCTGCCAATCAGCAAAGCAAGGCTCCCTGTTCTCCATATCCTGTCCTAACTTTCTGGATTTTACACTTTTTTCAGATGGCCCTTTTGCCCGGGGGGCAGTGAGACTTCATTGTAGTGCAGATTTCCTTTACAGGCTTGCTTGGTTGGCCAAAAAGGGCGTATGCGTTTTTTCCTGAATATATTCAGGAAAAAACGCATACGCCCTTTTTTGCCAAGTGCATCATTGTCGACGTTGTGCCTCTTTTCCTATGCTTTCAGGGCAATTCCTGTCTACCCCCTGCAATCGTTTTCCTGAAATTCTGCACCGCTTTCAAGTCCCCTTCGCAGGCTTACTTCAATATATTTTTGGAGGATAGCTGTCATTTATAACTCTGCAGGTTTGTGAATTACAATGCCCCTGAGCTCCTTTCTTCAACTCGCTTTCTTGTGAGCTGGGCACAAAACCGCAGGATTGCTTAAGGCCCTAATCTGTTTTCAGCAGGGCACGCTGAGCCTTTGTTTAATTCCTCTTCCTGGTCGGCAATGAGCGTTATATTTGCCCGTGCAGACACCTACAGCTAGTCTCTCATTGGTTCTCCCTATTCCTGTTCATCTTGCACAGAAATTGCAAGCTGTGCCAAACAGGAGGTTAAAGGCACTGACTCTCCAAGCGGGGAGAGTGTTAGTAAAGCATCTGGAATGGTGAACCCGATGACCAGGATACGAAAACTGAGATGCATTTTAAATCGTTTCCCAATCACACGGTGGACGATACTCTGGGTTTCCCGTGCATGTTTTAGCTGGAGGAAGAATGCCTTGAACCTGGAGAGTTGGGACCCATGGAATGGGTACCATGCAGTATGACTTCAAAGGGTCTGCATTTGCTCACCGAAACTCACCAATGCTAGCAACCTGAAGTGTCCAGCCTTATGTCTCAACCAGCTCTGGGTGTAGATGTGTTAAATCCCGGTTGCATCACGTGCCCTGAGTGAATTATTTAAGAATTGCTCTCTATTTCACTGTCTTTGTGTTTTGTTTTCGAAATTTATTTTGATAATGGGATTTATCGGATTTTCACTGCTGCGTTTCGGACGCTGTACATACGCTTGATTCTCTTACGGAGACATATATATCCATGGGTTTTAAGATTCTTCCTAGTCAGGTATATTCCTAGGCGTTGAATATGTGGTGTTGGGTCCATTTCATTGAGCAAGGAGTAGGTCTTGTCTATTACATATTTGGCTTATGGAAAGTTATCTGTGCTAATTTCAGTCTCTGGTTTTATGCAGCTCCCCAAGGCACCTTTTCCCATAAGCAAGCACGAGTTGGTTTTCTAAATTTGAGACCCTGTTCTGTTTTGTAATTCAGTTCATGTGTAGTCAAGTTTACATTCCATTTATTAGTGATATCTTATGATGTTTCTTTTTCTGTGTGACGTAGTTCACGTAGAATCACCGTAACTGCATCCACTCACTATGCCGCTACGGGCCTGATGACACAGATTTCATTGCTGAGTGATATTGCATTGTACGTACGTGCCACAACTTCTTTATCCATTTTTTGCTTTCTGGGATATTTACCTGATACTGTAGACGAGCTTCTTGTGAACACAGCCGTCCCTAATATTGGGGTGGCTGTCTGTTTTTGATTTTAATTTCCGTAAGCTATAGGACCATAAGTGGAAGTGCCATAGGCTGAGTTGCTTTGTTTCTTATGTGTTTCAGGAAACACCATACACTTCTCCATGGTGGCTGCTGGCAATTTACATCCTGACAATCAGCATAACAAGGCTCCCTGTTCTCCATATCCTGTCCTACCTTTCTGGATTTTACACTTTTTTCAGATGGCCCTCTTGCCAGGGGGGCAGTGAGACTTCATTGTAGTGCAGATTTCCTTTACAGGCTTGCTTGGTTGGCCAAAAAGGGCGTATGCGTTTTTACCTGAATATATTCAGGAAAAAACGCATACGCCCTTTTTGGCCAAGTGCATCATTGTCGACGTTCTGCCTCTTTTCCTATGCTTTCAGGGCAATTCCAGTCTACCCCCTGCAATCGTTTTCCTGAAATTCTGCCCCGCTTTCAATTCCCCTTCGCAGGCTTACTTCAGTGTACTTTTGGAAGATAGCTGTCATTTATAACTCTGCAGGTTTGTGAATTACAGTGCCCCTGAGCTCCTTTCTTCAACTCGCTTTCTTGTGAGCTGGGCACAAAACCGCATGATTGCTTCAGGCCCTAATCTGTTTCCAGCAGGGCACACTGAGCCTTTGTTCAATTCCTCTTCCTGGTGGGTAATGAGCGTTACATTTGCCCGTGCAGACACCTACAGCTAGTCTCTCATTGGTTCTCCCTATTCCTGTTCATCTTGCATAGAAATTGCAAGCTGTGCCAAAGAGGAGGTTAAAGGCACTGACTCTCCAAGCGGGGAGACTGTTAGTAAAGCATCTGGAATGGTGAACCCGAGGATCAGGATACGAAAACTGAGATGCATTTTAAATCGTTTCCCAATCACACGGTGGACGATACTCTGGGTTTCCCATGCATGTTTTAGCTGGAGGAAGAATCCCTTGAACCTGGAGAGTTGGGACCCATGGAATGGTTACCATGCACTATGACTTCAAAGGGTTTGCATTTGCTCACCGAAACTCACCAATGTTATCAGCCTGAAGTGTCCAGCCTTATGTCTCAACCAGCTCTGGGTGTAGATGTGGTCAATCCCGGTTGCATCACATGCCCTGAGTGAATTATTTAAGAATTGCTCTCTATTTCACTGTCTTTGTGTTTTGTTTTTGAAATTTACTTTGATAATGCGATTTATCGGATTTTCACTGCTGCGTTTATGCCGCTGTACACATGCTTGATTCTCTTACGGAGACATATAAATCCATGGGTTTTAAGATACTTCCTAGTCAGGTATATTCCTAGGCGTTCAATATGTGGTGTTGAGTCCATTTCGTTGAGCAAGGAGTAGGTCTTGTCTATTACATATTTGGCTTATGGAATGTTATCTGTGCTAATTTCAGTCTCTGGTTTTATGCAGCACCCCAAGGCACCTTTCCCCATAAGCAAGCACTAGTTGGTTTTCTAAATTTGAGACCCTGTTCTGTTTTGTAATTCAGTTCATGTGTAGTCAAGTTTACATTCCGTGTATTAGTGATATCTTATGATGTTTCTTTTTCTGTGTGACCTAGTTCACGTAGAATCACCGTACCTGCATCCACTCACTATGCCGCTACGGGCCTGATGACACAGATTTCATTGTTGAGTGATATTGCATTGCACGTACGTGCCACAACTTCTTTATCCATTTTTTGCTTTCTGGGATATTTACCTGACACTGTAGACGAGCTTCTTGGGGACACAGGCGTCCCAAACTTTGGGGTGGCTCTCTGTTTTTGATTTTAATTTCCCTAAGCAATAGGACCATAAGTGCAATTGCCATAGGCTGTGTTGCTTTATTTCTTACTTGTTTCACGAAACACCATACACTTCTCCAGGGTGGCTGCTGGCAATTTACATCCTGCCAATCAGCATAACAAGGCTCCCTCTTCTCCATATCCTGTCCTACCTTTCTGGATTTTACACTTTTTTCAGATGGCCCTTTTGCCCGGGGGGCAGTGAGACTTCATTGTAGTGCAGATTTCCTTTACAGGCTTGCTTGGTTGGCCAAAAAGGGCGTATGCGTTTTTTCCTGAATATATTCAGGAAAAAACGCATACGCCCTTTTTGGCCAAGTGCATCATTGTCGACGCTGTGCCTCTTTTCCTATGCTTTCAGGGCAATTCCAGTCTACCCCCTGCAATCGTTTTCCTGAAATTCTGCCCCGCTTTCAAGTCCCCTTCGCAGGCTTACTTCAATATATTTTTGGAGGATAGCTGTCATTTATAACTCTGCAGGTTTGTGAATTACAGTGTCCCTGAGCTCCTTTCTTCAACTGGCTTTCTTGTGAGCTGGGCACAAAACCGCAGGATTGCTTCAGGCCCTAATCTGTTTCCAGCAGGGCACACTGAGCCTTTGTTTAATTCCACTTCCTGTGGGCAATGAGCATTACATTTGCCCGTGCAGACACCTACAGCTAGTCTCTCATTGGTTCTCCCTATTCCTGTTCATCTTGCACAGAAATTGCAAGCTGTGCCAAAGAGGAGGTTAAAGGAACTGACTCTCCTAGCGGGGAGAGTGTTAGTAAAGCATCTGGAATGGTGAACCCGAGTACCGGGATACGAAAACTGAGATGTATTTTAAATCATTTCCCAATCACACGGTGGACTATACTCTGGGTTTCCCATGCATGTTTTAGCTGGAGGAAGAATGCCTTGAACCTGGAGAGTTGGGACCCATGGAATGGGTATCATGCAGTATGACTTCAAAGGGTCTGCATTTGCTCACCGAAACTCACCAATGCTATCAGCCTGAAGTGTCCAGCCTTATGTCTCAACCAGCTCTGGGTGTAGATGTGTTAAATCCCGGTTGCATCACATGCCCTGAGTGAATTATTTAAGAATTGCTCTCTATTTCACTGTCTTTGTGTTTTGTTTTCGAAATTTATTTTGATAATGGGATTTATCGGATTTTCACTGCTGCGTTTGGGCCGCTGTACACACGCTTGATTCTCTTAAGGAGACATATATATCCATGGGTTTTAAGATTCTTCCTAGTCAGGTATATTCCTAGGCGTTGAATATGAGGTGTTGAGTCCATTTCGTTGAGCAAGGAGTAGGTCTTGTCTATTAAATATTTGGCTTATGGAATGTTATCTGTGCTAATTTCAGTCTCTGGTTTTATGCAGCACCCAAAGGCACCTTTCCCCATAAGCAAGCACTAGTTGGTTTTCTAAATTTGAGACCCTGTTCTGTTTTGTAATTCAGTTCATGTGTAGTCAAGTTTACATTCCGTGTATTAGTGATACCTTATGATGTTTCTTTTTCTGTGTGACGTAGTTCACGAAGAATCACCGTACCTGCATCCACTCACTATGCCGCTACGGGCCTGATGACACAGATTTCATTGCTGAGTGATATTGCATTGTACGTACGTGCCACAACTTCTTTATCCATTTTTTGCTTTCTGGGATATTTACCTGATACTGTAGACGAGCTTCTTGTGAACACAGCCGTCCCAAATATTGGGGTGGCTGTCTGTTTTTGATTTTAATTTCCGTAAGCTATAGGACCATAAGTGGAAGTGCCATAGGCTGTGTTGCTTTGTTTCTTACGTGTTTCAGGAAACACCATACACTTCTCCAGGGTGGCTGCTGGCAATTTACATCCTGCCAATCAGCATAACAAGGCACCCTGTTCTCCATATCCTGTCCTACCTTTCTGGATTTTACACTTTTTTCAGATGGCCCTTTTGCCCGGTGGGCAGTGAGACTTCATTTTTGTGCAGATTTCCTTTACAGGCTTGCTTGGTTTGCCAAAAAGGGCGTATGCGTTTTTTCCTGAATATATTCAGGAAAAAACGCATACACCATTTTTGGCCAAGTGCATCATTGTTGACGTTGTGCCTCTTTTCCTATGCTTTCAGGGCAATTCCAGTCTACCCCCTGCAATCGTTTTCCTGAAATTCTGCCCCGCTTTCAAGTCCCCTTCGCAGGCTTACTTCAATATATTTTTGGAGGATAGCTGTCAATTATAACTCTGCAGGTTTGTGAATTACAGTGCCCCTGAGCTCCGTTCTTCAACTCGCTTTCTTGTGAGCTGGGCACAAACCCGCAGGATTGCTTCAGGCCCTAATCTGTTTCCAGCAGGGCACACTGAGCCTTTGTTTAATTCCTCTTCCTGGTGGGCAATGAGGGTTACATTTGCCCGTGCAGACACCTAGAGGTAGTTTCTCATTGGTTCTCCCTATTCCTGTTCATCTTGCACAGAAATTGCAAGCAGTGCCAAACAGGAGGTTAAAGGCACTGACTCTCCAAGCGGGGAGAGTGTTAGTAAAGCATCTGGAATGGTGAACCCGAGGACCAGGATACGAAAACTGAGATGCATTTTAAATCGTTTCCCAATCACACGGTGGACGATACTCTGGGTTTCCCATGCATGTTTTAGCTGGAGGAAGAATGCCTTGAACCTGGAGAGTTAGGACCCATGGAATGGGTACCATGCAGTATGACTTCAAAGGGTCTGCATTTGCTCACCGAAACTCACCAATGTTATCAGCCTGAAGTGTCCAGCCTTATGTCTCAACCAGCTCTGGGTGTAGATGTGGTCAATCCCGGTTGCATCACATGCCCTGAGTGAATTATTTAAGAATTGCTCTCTATTTCACTGTCTTTGTGTTTTGTTTTTGAAATTTATTTTGAAAGTGCGATTTATCGGATTTTCACTGCTGCGTTTATGCCGCTGTACACACGCTTGATTCTCTTACGGAGACATATAAATCCATGGGTTTTAAGTTTCTTCCTAGTCAGGTATATTCCTAGGCGTTGAATATGTGGTGTTGAGTCCATTTCGTTGAGCAAGGAGTAGGTCTTCTCTATTACATATTTGGCTTATGGAATGTTATCTGTGCTAATTTCAGTCTCTGGTTTTATGCAGCACCACAAGGCACCTTTCCCCATAAGCAAGCACTAGTTGGTTTTCTAAATTTGAGACCCTGTTCTGTTTTGTAATTCAGTTCATGTGTAGTCAAGTTTACATTCCTTGTATTAGTGATATCTTATGATGTTTCTTTTTATGTGTGACGTAGTTCACGTAGAATCACCGTACCTGCATCCACTCACTATGCCGCTACGTGCCTGATGACACAGATTTCATTGCTGAGTGATACTGCATTGCACGTACGTGCCACAACTTCTTTATCCATTTTTTGCTTTCTGGGATATTTACCTGATACTGTAGACGAGCTTCTTGTGAACACAGCCGTCCCAAATATTGGGGTGGCTGTCTGTTTTTGATTTTAATTTCCGTAAGCTATAGGACCATAAGTGGAAGTGCCATAGGCTGCGCTGCTTTGTTTCTTACGTGTTTCAGGAAACACCATACACTTCTCCAAGGTGGCTGCTGGCAATTTACATCCTGCCAATCAGCATAACAAGGCTCCCTGTCCTCCATATCCTGTCCTACCTTTCTGGATTTTACACTTTTTTCAGATGGCCCTTTTGCCCGGGGGGCAGTGAGACTTCATTGTAGTGCAGATTTCCTTTACAGGCTTGCTTGGTTGGCCAAAAAGGGCGTATGCGTTTTTTCCTGAATATATTCAGGAAAAAACGCATACGCCCTTTTTGGCCAAGTGCATCATTGTCGACGTTGTGCTTCTTTTCCTATGCTTTCAGGGCAATTCCAGTCTACCCCCTGCAATCGTTTTCCTGAAATTCTGCCCCGCTTTCAAGTCCCCTTCGCAGGCTTACTTCAATATATTTTTGGAGGATAGCTGTCATTTATAACTCTGCAGGTTTGTGAATTACAGTGCCCCTGAGCTCCTTTCTTCAGCTCGCTTTCTTGTGAGCTGGGCACAAAACCGCAGGATTGCTTCAGGCCCTAATCTGTTTCCAGCAGGGCACACTGAGCCTTTGTTTCTTTCCTCTTCCTGGTGGGCAATGAGTTACATTTGGCCGTGCAGACACCTACAGCTAGTCTCTCATTGGTTCTCCCTATTCCTGTTCATCTTGCACAGAAATTGCAAACTGTGCCAAAGAGGAGGTTAAAGGCACTGACTCTCCAAGCGGGGAAAGTGTTAGTAAAGCGTCTGGAATGGTGAACCCAAGGACAAGGATTCGAAAACTGAGATCCATTTTAAATCGTTTCCCAATCTCACGGTGTAGCATACACTGTTTTTCCCATGCATGTTTTAGCTGAAGGAAGAATCCCTTGAACCTGGAGTGCTGGGACCCATTGAATGGGTACCATGCAGTATGACTTCAAAGGGTCTGCATTTGCTCACCGAAACTCACCAATGCTATCAGCCTGAAGTGTCCAGCCTTATGTCTCAACCAGCTCTGGTTGTAGATGTGTTAAATCCCGGTTGCATCACATGCCCTGAGTGAATTATTTAAGAATTGCTCTCTATTTCACTGTCTTTGTGTTTTGTTTTTGAAATTTATTTTGATAATGTGATTTATCGGATTTTCACTGCTGCGTTTATGCCGCTGTACACACGCTTGATTCTCTTATGGAGACATAAAAATCCATGGGTTTTAAGATTCTTCCTAGTCAGGTATATTCCTAGGCGTTGAATATGTGGTGTTGAGTCCATTTCGTTGAGCAAGGAGTAGGTCTTGTCTATTACATATTTGGCTTATGGAAAGTTATCTGTGCTAATTTCAGTCTCTGGTTTTATGCAGCACCCCAAGGCACCTTTTCCCATAAGGAAGCACTAGTTGGTTTTCTAAATTTGACACCCTGTTCTGTTTTGTAATTCAGTTAATGTGTAGTCAAGTTTACATTCCGTGTATTAGTGATATGATGTTTCTTTTTCTGTGTGACGTAGTTCACGTAGAATCACCAAACCTGCATCCACTCACTATGCCGCTACGGGCCTGATGACACAGATTTCATTGCTGAGTGATATTGCATTGTACGTACGTGCCACAACTTCCTTATCCATTTTTTGCTTTCTTCGATATTTACCTGGTACTGTAGACGAGCTTCTTGTGAACACAGCCGTCCCAAATACTGGGGTGGCTGTCTGTTTTTGATTTTAATTTCCGTAAGCTATAGGACCATAAGTGGAAGTGCCATAGGCTGTGTTGCTTTGTTTCTTACGTGTTTCAGGAAACACCATACACATCTCCAGGGTGGCTGCTGGCAATTTACATCCTGCCAATCAGCATAACAAGGCTCCCTGTTCTCCATATCCTGTCCTACCTTTCTGGATTTTACAATTTTTTCAGATGGCCCTTTTGCCCGGGGGGCAGTGAGACTTCATTGTAGTGCAGATTTCCTTTACAGGCTTACTTGTTTGGCCAAAAAGGGCGTATGCGTTTTTTCCTGAATATATTCAGGAAAAAACGCATACGCCTTTTTTCGCCAAGTGCATCATTGCCGACGTTGTGCCTCTATTCCTATGCTTTCAGGGCAATTCCAGTCTACCCCCTGCAATCGTTTTCCTGAAATTCTGCCCCGCATTCAAGTCCCCTTCGCAGGCTTACTTCAATATATTTTTGGAGGATAGCTGTCATTTATAACTCTGCAGGTTTGTGAATTACACTGCCCCTGAGCTCTTTTCTTCAACTCGCTTTCTTGTGAACTGGGCACAAAACCGCAGGATTGCTTCAGGCCCTAATCTGTTTCCAGCAGGGCACACTGAGCCTTTGTTTAATTCCTCTTCCTGTGGGCAATGAGCATTACATTTGCCCGTGCAGACACCTACAGCTAGTCTCTCATTGGTTCTCCCTATTCCTGTTCATCTTGCACAGAAATTGCAAGCTGTGCCAAAGAGGAGGTTAAAGGAACTGACTCTCCTAGCGGGGAGAGTGTTAGTAAAGCATCTGGAATGGTGAACCCGAGTACCGGGATACGAAAACTGAGATGTATTTTAAATCATTTCCCAATCACACGGTGGACTATACTCTGGGTTTCCCATGCATGTTTTAGCTGGAGGAAGAATGCCTTGAACCTGGAGAGTTGGGACCCATGGAATGGGTATCATGCAGTATGACTTCAAAGGGTCTGCATTTGCTCACCGAAACTCACCAATGCTATCAGCCTGAAGTGTCCAGCCTTATGTCTCAACCAGCTCTGGGTGTAGATGTGGTCAATCCCGGTTGCATCACATGCCCTGAGTGAATTATTTAAGAATTGCTCTCTATTTCACTGTCTTTGTGTTTTGTTTTCGAAATTTATTTTGATAATGGGATTTATCGGATTTTCACTGCTGCGTTTGGGCCGCTGTACACACGCTTGATTATCTTAAGGAGACATATATATCCATGGGTTTTAAGATTCTTCCTAGTCAGGTATATTCCTAGGCGTTGAATATGAGGTGTTGAGTCCATTTCGTTGAGCAAGGAGTAGGTCTTGTCTATTAAATATTTGGCATATGGAATGTTATCTGTGCTAATTTCAGTCTCTGGTTTTATGCAGCACCCCAAGGCACCTTTCCCCATAAGCAAGCACTAGTTGGTTTTCTAAATTTGAGACCCTGTTTTGTTTTGTAATTCAGTTCATGTGTAGTCAAGTTTACATTCCGTGTATTAGTGATACCTTATGATGTTTCTTTTTCTGTGTGACGTAGTTCACGAAGAATCACCGTACCTGCATCCACTCACTATGCCGCTACGGGCCTGATGACACAGATTTCATTGCTGAGTGATATTGCATTGTACGTACGTGCCACAACTTCTTTATCCATTTTTTGCTTTCTGGGATATTTACCTGATACTGTAGACGAGCTTCTTGTGAACACAGCCGTCCCAAATATTGGGGTGGCTGTCTGTTTTTGATTTTAATTTCCGTAAGCTATAGGACCATAAGTGGAAGTGCCATAGGCTGTGTTGCTTTGTTTCTTACGTGTTTCAGGAAACACCATACACTTCTCCAGGGTGGCTGCTGGCAATTTACATCCTGCCAATCAGCATAACAAGGCTCCCTGTTCTCCATATCCTGTCCTACCTTTCTGGATTTTACACTTTTTTCAGATGGCCCTTTTGCCCGGTGGGCAGTGAGACTTCATTTTTGGGCAGATTTCCTTTACAGGCTTGCTTGGTTTGCCAAAAAGGGCGTATGCGTTTTTTCCTGAATATATTCAGGAAAAAACGCATACACCATTTTTGGCCAAGTGCATCATTGTCGACGTTGTGCCTCTTTTCCTATGCTTTCAGTGCAATTCCAGTCTACCCCCTGCAATCGTTTTCCTGAAATTCTGCCCCGCTTTCAAGTCCCCTTCGCAGGCTTACTTCAATATATTTTTGGAGGATAGCTGTCAATTATAACTCTGCAGGTTTGTGAATTACAGTGCCCCTGAGCTCCGTTCTTCAACTCGCTTTCTTGTGAGCTGGGCACAAAACCGCAGGATTGCTTCAGGCCCTAATCTGTTTCCAGCAGGGCACACTGAGCCTTTGTTTAATTCCTCTTCCTGGTGGGCAATGAGGGTTACATTTGCCCGTGCAGACACCTAGAGGTAGTTTCTCATTGGTTCTCCCTATTCCTGTTCATCTTGCACAGAAATTGCAAGCAGTGCCAAACAGGAGGTTAAAGGCACTGACTCTCCAAGCGGGGAGACTGTTAGTAAAGCATCTGGAATGGTGAACCCGAGGACCAGGATACGAAAACTGAGATGCATTTTAAATCGTTTCCCAATCACACGGTGGACGATACTCTGGGTTTCCCATGCATGTTTTAGCTGGAGGAAGAATCCCTTGAACCTGGAGAGTTGGGACCCATGGAATG
Source organism: Phocoena phocoena (assembly GCF_963924675.1). Taxonomy (NCBI): domain Eukaryota; kingdom Metazoa; phylum Chordata; class Mammalia; order Artiodactyla; family Phocoenidae; genus Phocoena; species Phocoena phocoena. The sequence continues at coordinate 171,673 of NW_027077600.1, read as the reverse complement.
GGTACCATGCAGTATGACTTCAAACGGTCTGCATTTGCTCACCAAAACTCACCAATGTTATCAGCCTGAAGTGTCCAGCCTTATGTCTCAACCAGCTCTGGGTGTAGATGTGGTCAATCCCGGTTGCATCACATGCCCTGAGTGAATTATTTAAGAATTGCTCTCTATTTCACTGTCTTTGTGTTTTGTTTTTGAAATTTATTTTGAAAGTGCGATTTATCGGATTTTCACTGCTGCGTTTATGCCGCTGTACACACGCTTGATTCTCTTACGGAGACATATAAATCCATGGGTTTTAAGATTCTTCCTAGTCAGGTATATTCCTAGGCGTTGAATATGTGGTGTTGAGTCCATTTCGTTGAGCAAGGAGTAGGTCTTGTCTATTACATATTTGGGTTATGGAATGTTATCTGTGCTAATTTCAGTCTCTGGTTTTATGCAGCGCCCCAAGGCACCTTTCCCCATAAGCAAGCACTAGTTGGTTTTCTAAATTTGAGACCCTGTTCTGTTTTGTAATTCAGTTCATGTGTAGTCAAGTTTACATTCCTTGTATTAGTGATATCTTATGATGTTTCTTTTTATGTGTGACGTAGTTCACGTAGAATCACCGTACCTGCATCCACTCACTATGCCGCTACGTGCCTGATGACACAGATTTCATTGCTGAGTGATACTGCATTGCACGTACGTGCCACAACTTCTTTATCCATTTTTTGCTTTCTGGGATATTTACCTGATACTGTAGACGAGCTTCTTGTGAACACAGCCGTCCCAAATATTGGGGTGGCTGTCTGTTTTTGATTTTAATTTCCGTAAGCTATAGGACCATAAGTGGAAGTGCCATAGGCTGCGCTGCTTTGTTTCTTACGTGTTTCAGGAAACACCATACACTTCTCCAAGGTGGCTGCTGGCAATTTACATCCTGCCAATCAGCATAACAAGGCTCCCTGTCCTCCATATCCTGTCCTACCTTTCTGGATTTTACACTTTTTTCAGATGGCCCTTTTGCCCGGGGGGCAGTGAGACTTCATTGTAGTGCAGATTTCCTTTACAGGCTTGCTTGGTTGGCCAAAAAGGGCGTATGCGTTTTTTCCTGAATATATTCAGGAAAAAACGCATACGCCCTTTTTGGCCAAGTGCATCATTGTCGACGTTGTGCTTCTTTTCCTATGCTTTCAGGGCAATTCCAGTCTACCCCCTGCAATCGTTTTCCTGAAATTCTGCCCCGCTTTCAAGTCCCCTTCGCAGGCTTACTTCAATATATTTTTGGAGGATAGCTGTCATTTATAACTCTGCAGGTTTGTGAATTACAGTGCCCCTGAGCTCCTTTCTTCAGCTCGCTTTCTTGTGAGCTGGGCACAAAACCGCAGGATTGCTTCAGGCCCTAATCTGTTTTCAGCAGGGCACGCTGAGCCTTTGTTTAATTCCTCTTCCTGTTCGACAATGAGCGTTACATTTGCCCGTGCAGACACCTACAGCTAGTCTCTCATTGGTTCTCCCTATTCCTGTTCATCTTGCACAGAAATTGCAAGCTGTGCCAAACAGGAGGTTAAAGGCACTGACTCTCCAAGCGGGGAGAGTGTTAGTAAAGCATCTGGAATGGTGAACTCGAGGACCAGGATACTAAAACTGAGATGCATTTTAAATCGTTTCCCAATCACACGGTGGACGATACTCTGGGTTTCCCATGCATGTTTTAGCTGGAGGAAGAATGCCTTGAACCTGGAGAGTTGGGACCCATGGAATGGGTACCATGCAGTATGACTTCAAAGGGTCTGCATTTGCTCACCGAAACTCACCAATGCTAGCAACCTGAAGTGTCCAGCCTTATGTCTCAACCAGCTCTGGGTGTAGATGTGGTCAATACCGGTTGCATCACCTGCCCTGAGTGAATTATTTAAGAATTGCTCTCTATTGCACTGTCTTTGTGTTTTGTTTTCGAAATTTATTTTGATAATGGGATTTATTGGATTTTCACTACTGCGTTTCGGCCGCTGTACACACGCTTGATTCTCTTACGGAGACATATATATCCATGGGTTTTAAGATTCTTCCTAGTCAGGTATATTCCTAGGCGTTGAATATGTGGTGTTGGGTCCATTTCGTTGAGCAAGGAGTAGGTCTTGTCTATTACATATTTGGCTTATGGAAAGTTATCTGTGCTAATTTCAGTCTCTGGTTTTATGCAGCACCCCAAGGCACCTTTCCCCAAAAGCAAGCACTAGTTGGTTTTCTAAATTTGAGACCCTGTTCTGTTTTGTAATTCAGTTCATGTGTAGTCAAGTTTACATTCCGTGTATTAGTGATATCTTATGATGTTTCTTTTTCTGTGTGACGTAGTTCACGTAGAATCACCGTACCTGCATCTACTCGCTATGCCGCTACGGGCATGATGACACAGATTTCATTGCTGAGTGATATTGCATTGTACGTACGTGCCACAACTTCTTTATCCATTTTTTGCTTTCTGGGATATTTACCTGGTACTGTAGACGAGCTTCTTGGGAACACAGCCGTCCCAAACTTTGGGGTGGCTCTCTGTTTTTGATTTTAATTTCCCTAAGGAATAGGACCATAAGTGCAATTGCCATAGGCTGTGCTGCTTTATTTCTTATGTGTTTCAGTAAACACCATACACTTCTCCAGGGTGGCTGTTGGCAATTTACATCCTGCCAATCAGCATAACAAGGCTCCCTGTTCTCCATATCCTGTCCTACCTTTCTGCATTTTACACTTTTTTCAGATGGCCTTTTTGCCTGGGGGGCAGTGAGACTTCATTGTAGTGCAGAATTCCTTTACAGGCATGCTTGGTTGGCCAAAAAGTGCGTATGCGTTTTTTCCTGAATATATTCAGGTAAAAACGCATACGCCTTTTTTAGCCAATTGCATCATTGTCGACGTTCTGCCTCTTTTCCTATGCTTTCAGGGCAATTCCAGTCTACCCCCTGCAATCGTTTTCCTGAAATTCTGCCCCGCTTTCAAGTCCCCTTCGCAGGCTTACTTCAATATATTTTTGGAGGATAGCTGTCATTTATAACTCTGCAGGTTTGTGAATTACAGTGCCCCTGAGCTCCTTTCTTCAACTCACTTTCTTTTGAGCTGGGCACAAAACCGCAGGATTGCTTCAGGCCCTAATCTCTTTCCGGCAGGGAACACTGAGCCTTTGGTTATTTCCTCTTCCTGGTGGGAATTGAGCGTTACATTTGCCCGTTCAGACACCTACAGCTAGTCTCTCATTGGTTCTCCCTATTCCTGTTCATCTTGCACAGAATTTGCAAGCTGTGCCAAACAGGAGGTTAAAGGCACTGACTCTCCAAGCGGGGAGAGTTTTAGTAAAGCATCTGGAATGGTGAACCCGAGGACCAGGATACGAAAACTGAGATGCATTTTAAATCGTTTCCCAATCACACGGTGGACCATACTCTGGGTTTCCCATGCATGTTTTAGCTGGAGGAAGAATGCCTTGAACCTGGAGAGTTGGAACCATGGAATGGGTACCATGTAGTATGACTTCAAAGGGTCTGCATTTGCTCACCAAAACTCACCACTGCTATCAGCCTGAAGTGTCCAGCCTTATGTCTCAACCAGCTCTGGGTGTAGATGTGGTCAATCCCGGTTGCATCACATGCCCTGAGTGAATTATTTAAGAATTGCTCTCTATTTCACTGTCTTTGTGTTTTGTTTTCGAAATTTATTTTGATAATGGGATTTATCGGATTTTCACTGCTGCGTTTCGGCCGCTGTACACACGCTTGATTCTCTTACGGAGACATATATATCCATGGGTTTTAAGATTCTTCCTAGTCAGGTATATTCCTAGGCGTTGAATATGTGGTGTTGGGTCCATTTCGTTGAGAAAGGAGTAGGTCTTGTCTATTACATATTTGGCTTATGGAAAGTTATCTGTGCTAATTTCAGTCTCTGGTTTTATGCAGCACCCCAAGGCACCTTTCCCCATAAGCAAGCACTAGTTGGTTTTGTAAATTTGAGACCCTGTTCTGTTTTGTAATTCAGTTCATGTGTAGTCAAGTTTACATTCCGTGTATTACTGATATCTTATGATGTTTCTTTTTCTGTGTTACGTAGTTCACGTAGAATCACCGTACCTGCATCCACTCACTATGCCGCTATGGGCCTGATGACACAGATTTCATTGCTGAGTGATATTGCATTGTACGTACGTGCCACAACTTCTTTATCCATTTTTTGCTTTCTGGGATATTTACCTGATACTGTAGACGAGCTTCTTGTGAACACAGCCGTCCCAAATATTGGGGTGGCTGTCTGTTTTTGATTTTAATTTCCGTAAGCTATAGGACCATAAGTGGAAGTGACATAGGCTGTGTTGCTTTGTTTCTTACGTGTTTCAGGAAACACCATACACTTCTCCAGGGTGGCTGCTGGCAATTTACATCCTGCCAATCAGCATAACAAGGCTCCCTGTTCTCCATATCCTGTCCTACCTTTCTGGATTTTACACTTTTTTCAGATGGCCCTTTTGCCCGGGGGGCAGTGAGACTTCATTGTAGTGCAGATTTCATTTACAGGCTTGCTTGGTTGGCCAAAAAGGGCGTATGCGTTTTTTCCTGAATATATTCAGGAAAAAACGCATACGCACTTTTTGGCCAAGTGCATCATTGTCGACGTTCTGCCTCTTTTCCTATGCTTTCAGGGCAATTCCAGTCTACCCCCTGCAATCGTTTTCCTGAAATTCTGCCCCGCTTTCAAGTCCCCTTCGCAGGCTTACTTCAATATATTTTTGGAGGATAGCTGTCATTTATAACTCTGCAGTTTTGTGAATTACAGTGCCCCTGAGCTCCTTTCTTCAACTCGCTTTCTTGTGAGCTGGGCACAAAACCGCAGGATTGCTTCAGGCCCTAATCTGTTTCCAGCAGGGCACCCTGAGCCTTTGTTTAATTACTCTTCCTGCTGGGCAATGAGCGTTACATTTGCCCGTGCAGACACCTACAGCTAGTCTCTCATTGGTTCTCCCTATTCCTGTTCATCTTGCACAGAAATTGCAAGCTGTGCCAAACAGGAGGTTAAAGGCACTGACTCTCCAAGCGGGGAGAGTGTTAGTAAAGCATCTGGAATGGTGAACCCGAGGACCAGGATACGAAAACTGAGATGCATTTTAAATCGTTTCCCAATCACACGGTGGACGATACTCTGGGTTTCCCATGCATGTTTTATCTGGAGGAAGAATCCCTTGAACCTGGAGAGTTGGGACCCATGGAATGGGTACCATGCAGTATGACTTCAAAGAGTCTGCATTTGCTCACCGAAACTCACCAATGCTATCAGCCTGAAGTGTCCAGCCTTATGTCTCAACCAGCTCTGGGTGTAGATGTGGTCAATCCCGGTTGCATCACATGCCCTGAGTGAATTATTTAAGAATTGCTCTCTATTTCACTGTCTTTGTGTTTTGTTTTCGAAATTTATTTTGATAATGGGATTTATCGGATTTTCACTGCTGCGTTTCGGCCGCTGTACACACGCTTGATTCTCTTACGGAGACATATATATCCATGGGTTTTAAGATTCTTCCTAGTCAGGTATATTCCTAGGCGTTGAATATGTGGTGTTGGGTCCATTTCGTTGAGAAAGGAGTAGGTCTTGTCTATTACATATTTGGCTTATGGAAAGTTATCTGTGCTAATTTCAGTCTCTGGTTTTATGCAGCACCCCAAGGCACCTTTCCCCATAAGCAAGCACTAGTTGGTTTTGTAAATTTGAGACCCTGTTCTGTTTTGTAATTCAGTTCATGTGTAGTCAAGTTTACATTCCGTGTATTACTGATATCTTATGATGTTTCTTTTTCTGTGTTACGTAGTTCACGTAGAATCACCGTACCTGCATCCACTCACTATGCCGCTATGGGCCTGATGACACAGATTTCATTGCTGAGTGATATTGCATTGTACGTACGTGCCACAACTTCTTTATCCATTTTTTGCTTTCTGGGATATTTACCTGATACTGTAGACGAGCTTCTTGTGAACACAGCCGTCCCAAATATTGGGGTGGCTGTCTGTTTTTGATTTTAATTTCCGTAAGCTATAGGACCATAAGTGGAAGTGACATAGGCTGTGTTGCTTTGTTTCTTACGTGTTTCAGGAAACACCATACACTTCTCCAGGGTGGCTGCTGGCAATTTACATCCTGCCAATCAGCATAACAAGGCTCCCTGTTCTCCATATCCTGTCCTACCTTTCTGGATTTTACACTTTTTTCAGATGGCCCTTTTGCCCGGGGGGCAGTGAGACTTCATTGTAGTGCAGATTTCATTTACAGGCTTGCTTGGTTGGCCAAAAAGGGCGTATGCGTTTTTTCCTGAATATATTCAGGAAAAAACGCATACGCACTTTTTGGCCAAGTGCATCATTGTCGACGTTCTGCCTCTTTTCCTATGCTTTCAGGGCAATTCCAGTCTACCCCCTGCAATCGTTTTCCTGAAATTCTGCCCCGCTTTCAAGTCCCCTTCGCAGGCTTACTTCAATATATTTTTGGAGGATAGCTGTCATTTATAACTCTGCAGTTTTGTGAATTACAGTGCCCCTGAGCTCCTTTCTTCAACTCGCTTTCTTGTGAGCTGGGCACAAAACCGCAGGATTGCTTCAGGCCCTAATCTGTTTCCAGCAGGGCACACTGAGCCTTTGTTTAATTACTCTTCCTGCTGGGCAATGAGCGTTACATTTGCCCGTGCAGACACCTACAGCTAGTCTCTCATTGGTTCTCCCTATTCCTGTTCATCTTGCACAGAAATTGCAAGCTGTGCCAAACAGGAGGTTAAAGGCACTGACTCTCCAAGCGGGGAGAGTGTTAGTAAAGCATCTGGAATGGTGAACCCGAGGACCAGGATACGAAAACTGAGATGCATTTTAAATCGTTTCCCAATCACACGGTGGACGATACTCTGGGTTTCCCATGCATGTTTTATCTGGAGGAAGAATCCCTTGAACCTGGAGAGTTGGGACCCATGGAATGGGTACCATGCAGTATGACTTCAAAGAGTCTGCATTTGCTCACCGAAACTCACCAATGCTATCAGCCTGAAGTGTCCAGCCTTATGTCTCAACCAGCTCTGGGTGTAGATGTGGTCAATCCCGGTTGCATCACATGCCCTGAGTGAATTATTTAAGAATTGCTCTCTATTTCACTGTCTTTGTGTATTGTTTTCGAAATTTATTTTGATAATGGGATTTATCGGATTTTCACTGCTGCGTTTCGGCCGCTGTACACACGCTTGATTCTCTTACAGAGACATATATATCCATGGGTTTTAAGATTCTTCCTACTCAGGTATATTCCTAGGCGTTTAATATGTGGTGTTGGGTCCATTTCGTTGAGCAAGGAGTAGGTCTTGTCTATTACATATTTGGCTTATGGAAAGTTATCTGTGCTAATTTCAGTCTCTGGTTTTATGCAGCACCCCAAGGCACCTTTCCCCATAAGCAAGCACTAGTTGGTTTTCTAATTTTGAGACCCTGTTCTGTTTTGTAATTCAGTTCATGTGTAGTCAAGTTTACATTCCGTGTATTAGTGATATCTTATGATGTTTCTTTTTCTGTGTGACGTAGTTTACGTAGAATCACCGTACCTGCATCCACTCACTATGCCGCTACGGTCCTGATGACACAGATTTCATTGCTGCGTGATATTGCATTGTACGTACGTGCCACAACTTCTTTATCCATTTTTTGCTTTCTGGGATATTTACCTGATACTGTAGACGAGCTTCTTGTGAACCCAGCCATCCCAAATACTGGGGTGGCTGTCTGTTTTTGATTTTAATTTCCGTAAGCTATAGGACCATAAGTGAAAGTGCCATAGGCTGTGTTGCTTTGTTTCTTACGTGTTTCAGGAAACACCATACACTTCTCCAGGGTGGCTGCTGGCAATTTACATCCTGCCAATCAGCATAACAAGGCTCCCTGTTCTCCATATCCTGTCCTACCTTTCTGGATTTTACACTTTTTTCAGATTGCCCTTTTTCCCGGCGGGCAGTCAGACATCATTGTAGTGCAGATTTCCTTTACAGGCTTGCTTGGTTGGCCAAAAAGGGCGTATGCGTTTTTTCCTTAATATATTCAGGAAAAAACGCATATGCACTTTTTGGCCAAGTGCATCATTTTCGACGTTGTGCCTCTTTTCCTATGCTTTCAGGGCAATTCCTGTCTACCCCCTGCAATCGTTTTCCTGAAATTCTGCCCCGCTTTCAAGTCCCCTTCGCAGGCTTACTTCAATATATTTTTGCAGGATAGCTGTCATTTATAACTCTGCAGGTTTGTGAATTACAGTGCCCCTGAGCTCCTTTCTTCAACTCGCTTTCTTGTGAGCTGGGCACAAAACCGCAGGATTGCTTCAGGCCCTAATCTGTTTTCAGCAGGGCACGCTGAGCCTTTGTTGAATTCCTCTTCCAGGTGGAAAATGAGCATTACATTTGCCCGTGCAGACACCTACAGCTAGTCTCTCATTGGTTCTCCCTATTCCTGTTCATCTTGCACAGAAATTGCAAGCTGTGCCAAACAGGAGGTTAAAGGCACTGACTCTCCAAGCGGGGAGAGTTTTAGTAAAGCATCTGGAATGGTGAACCCGAGGACCAGGATACGAAAACTGAGATGCATTTTAAATCGTTTCCCAATCACACGGTGGACCATACTGTGGGTTTCCCATGCATGTTTTAGCTGGAGGAAGAATGCCTTGAACCTGGAGAGTTGGAACCATGGAATGGGTACCATGCAGTATGACTTCAAAGGGTCTGCATTTGCTCACCAAAACTCACCACTGCTATCAGCCTGAAGTGTCCAGCCTTATGTCTCAACCAGCTCTGGGTGTAGATGTGGTCAATCCCGGTTGCATCACATGCCCTGAGTGAATTATTTAAGAATTGCTCTCTATTTCACTGTCTTTGTGTTTTGTTTTCGAAATTTATTTTGATAATGGGATTTATCGGATTTTCACTGCTGCGTTTCGGCCGCTGTACACATGCTTGATTCTCTTACGGAGACATATATATCCATGGGTTTTAAGATTCTTCCTAGTCAGGTATATTCCTAGGCGTTGAATATGTGGTGTTGGGTCCATTTCGTTGAGCAAGGAGTAGGTCTTGTCTATTACATATTTGGCTTATGGAAAGTTATCTGTGCTAATTTCAGTCTCTGGTTTTATGCAGCACCCCAAGGCACCTTTTCCCATAAGCAAGCACTAGTTGGTTTTCTAAATTTGAGACCCTGTTCTGTTTTGTAATTCAGTTCATGTGTAGTCAAGTTTACATTCCGTGTATTAATGATATCTTATGATGTTTCTTTTTCTGTGTGACGTAGTTCACGTAGAATCACCGTACCTGCATCCACTCACTATGCTGCTACGGGCCTGAAGACACAGATTTCATTTCTGAGTGATATTGCATTGTACGTACATGCCACAACTTCTTTATCCATTTTTTGCTTTCTGGGATATTTACCTGATACTGTAGACGAGCTTCTTGTGAACACAGCCGTCCCAAATATTGGGGTGGCTGTCTGTTTTTGATTTCAATTTCCGTAAGCTATAGGACCATAAGTGGAAGTGCCATAGGCTGTGTTGCTTTGTTTCTTACGTGTTGCAGGAAACACCATACACTTCTCCAGGGTGGCTGCTGGCAATTTACATCCTGCCAATCAGCATAACAAGGCTCCCTGTTCTCCATATCCTGTCCTACCTTTCTGGATTTTACACTTTTTTCAGATGGCCCTTTTGCCCAGGGGGCAGTGAGACTTCATTGTAGTGCAGATTTCCTTTACAGGCTTGCTTGGTTGGCCAAAAAGGGCGTATGCGTTTTTTCCTGAATATATTCAGGAAAAAACGCATACGCCCTTTTTGGCCAAGTGCATCATTGTCGACGTTGTCCCTCTTTTCCTATGCTTTCAGGGCAATTCCAGTCTACCCCCTGCAATCGTTTTCCTGAAATTCTGACCCGCTTTCAAGTCCCCTTCGCAGGCTTACTTCAATATATTTTTGGAGGATAGCTGTCATTTATAACTCTGCAGGTTTGTGAATTACAGTGACCCTGAGCCCCTTTGTTCAACTCGCTTTCTTGTGAGCTGGGCACAAAACCGCAGGATTGCTTCAGGCCCTAATCTTTTTTCAGCAGGGCACGCTGAGCCTTTGTTTAATTCCTCTTCCTGTTGGGAAATGAGCGTTACATTTGCCCGTGCAGACACCTACACTTAGTCTCTCATTGGTTCTCCCTATTCCTGTTCATCTTGCACAGAAATTGCAAGCTGTGCCAAACAGGAGGTTAAAGGCACTGACTCTCCAAGCGGGGAGAGTTTTAGTGAAGCATCTGGAATGGTGAACCCGAGGACCAGGATACGAAAACTGAGATGCATTTTAAATCGTTTCCCAATCACACGGTGGACCATACTGTGGGTTTCCCATGCATGTTTTAGATGGAGGAAGAATCCCTTGAACCTGAAGAGTTGGGACCCATGGAATAGGTACCATGCAGTATGACTTCAAAGGGTCTGCATTTGCTCACCGAAACTCACCAATGCTATCAGCCTGAAGTGTCCAGCCTTATGTCTCAACCAGCTCTGGGTGTAGATGTGGTCAATCCCGGTTGCATCACATGCCCTGAGTGAATTATTTAAGAATTGCTCTCTATTTCACTGTCTTTGTGTTTTTTTTTCGAAATTTATTTTGATAATGGGATTTATCGGATTTTCACTGCTGCGTTTCGGCCGCTGTACACACGCTTGATTCTCTTACGGAGACATATATATCCTTGGGTTAAGATTCTTCCTAGTCAGGTATATTCCTAGGCGTTGAATATGTTGTGTTGGGTCCATTTCGTTGAGCAAGGAGTAGGTCTTGTCTATTGCATATTTGGCTTATGGAAAGTTATCTGTGCTAATTTCAGTCTCTGGTTTTATGCAGCACCCCAAGGCACCTTTCCCCATAAGCAAGCAGTAGTTAGTTTTCTAAATTTGAGACCCTGTTCTGTTTTGTAATTCAGTTCATGTGTAGTCAAGTTTTCATTCCGTGTATTAGTGATATCTTATGATGTTTCTTTTTCTGTGTGACGTAGTTCACGTAGAATCACCGTACCTGCATCCACTCACTATGCCGCTACGGGCCTGATGACACAGATTTCATTGCTGAGTGATACTGCATTGCACGTACGTGCCACAACTTCTTTATCCATTTTTTGCTTTCTGGGGTATTTACCTGGTACTGTAGACGAGCTTCTTCGGAACACAGCCGTCCCAAACTTTGGGGTGGCTGTCTGTTTTTGATTTTAATTTCCCTAAGGAATATTACCATAGGTGCAATTGCCATAGGCTGTGTTGCTTTATTTCTTACGTGTTTCAGGAAACACCATACACTTCTCCAGGGTGGCTGTTGGCAATTTACATCCTGCCAATCAGCATAACAAGGCTCCCTGTTCTCCATATCCTGTCCTACCTTTCTGGATTTTACACTTTTTTCAGATGGCCCTATTGCCCAGGGGGCAGTGAGACTTCATTGTAGTGCAGATTTCCTTTACAGGCTTGCTTGGTTGGCCAAAAAGGGCGTATGCGTTTTTTCCTGAATATATTCAGGAAAAAACGCATACGCCCTTTTTGGCCAAGTGCATCATTGTTGACGTTGTCCCTCTTTTCCTATGCTTTCAGGGCAATTCCAGTCTACCCCCTGCAATCGTTTTCCTGAAATTCTGACCCGCTTTCAAGTCCCCTTCGCAGTCTTACTTCAATATATTTTTGGAGGAGAGCTGTCATTTATAACTCTGCAGGTTTGTGAATTACAGTGACCCTGAGCCCCTTTCTTCAACTCGCTTTCTTGTGAGCTGGGCACAAAACCGCAGGATTGCTTCAGGCCCTAATCTTTTTTCAGCAGGGCACGCTGAGCCTTTGTTTAATTCCTCTTCCTGGTGGGAAATGAGCGTTACATTTGCCCGTGCAGACACCTACACTTAGTCTCTCATTGGTTCTCCCTATTCCTGTTCATCTTGCACAGAAATTGCAAGCTGTGCCAAACAGGAGGTTAAAGGCACTGACTCTCCAAGCGGGGAGAGTTTTAGTGAAGCATCTGGAATGGTGAACACGAGGACCAGGATACGAAAACTGAGATGCATTTTAAATCGTTTCCCAATCACACGGTGGACCATACTGTGGGTTTCCCATGCATGTTTTAGATGGAGGAAGAATCCCTTGAACCTGAAGAGTTGGGACCCATGGAATAGGTACCATGCAGTATGACTTCAAAGGGTCTGCATTTGCTCACCGAAACTCACCAATGCTATCAGCCTGAAGTGTCCAGCCTTATGTCTCAACCAGCTCTGGGTGTAGATGTGGTCAATCCCGGTTGCATCACATGCCCTGAGTGAATTATTTAAGAATTGCTCTCTATTTCACTGTCTTTGTGTTTTGTTTTCGAAATTTATTTTGATAATGGGATTTATCGGATTTTCACTGCTGCGTTTCGGCCGCTGTACACACGCTTGATTCTCTTACGGAGACATATATATCCATGGGTTAAGATTCTTCCTAGTCAGGTATATTCCTAGGCGTTGAATATGTGGTGTTGGGTCCATTTCGTTGAGCAAGGAGTAGGTCTTGTCTATTGCATATTTGGCTTATGGAAAGTTATCTGTGCTAATTTCAGTCTCTGGTTTTATGCAGCACCCCAAGGCACCTTTCCCCATAAGCAAGCAGTAGTTAGTTTTCTAAATTTGAGACCCTGTTCTGTTTTGTAATTCAGTTCATGTGTAGTCAAGTTTACATTCCGTGTATTAGTGATATCTTATGATGTTTCTTTTTCTGTGTGACGTAGTTCACGTAGAATCACCGTACCTGCATCCACTCACTATGCCGCTACGGGCCTGATGACACAGATTTCATTGCTGAGTGATACTGCATTGCACGTACGTGCCACAACTTCTTTATCCATTTTTTGCTTTCTGGGGTATTTACCTGGTACTGTAGACGAGCTTCTTGGGAACACAGCCGTCCCAAACTTTGGGGTGGCTCTCTGTTTTTGATTTTAATTTCCCTAAGGAATAGGACCATAAGTGCAATTGCCATAGGCTGTGTTGCTTTATTTCTTACGTGTTTCAGGAAACACCATACACTTCTCCAGGGTGGCTGTTGGCAATTTACATCCTGCCAATCAGCATAACAAGGCTCCCTGTTCTCCATATCCTGTCCTACCTTTCTGGATTTTACACTTTTTTCAGATGGCCCTTTTGCCCGGGGGGCAGTGAGACTTCATTGTAGGGCAGATTTCCTTTACAGGCTTGCTTGGTTGGCCAAAACGTGCGTATGCGTTTTTTCCTGAATATATTCAGGAAAAAACGCATACGCCCTTTTTGGCCAAGTGCATCATTGTCGACGTTGTGCCTCTTTTCCTATACTTTCAGGGCAATTCCAGTGTACCCCTGCAATCGTTTTCCTGAAATTCTGCCTCGCTTTCAAGTCCCCTTCGCAGGCTTACTTCAATATACTTTTGGAAGATAGCTGTCATTTATAACTCTGCAGGTTTGTGAATTACAGTGCCCCTGAGCTCCTTTCTTCAACTCGCTTTCTTGTGAGCTGGGCACAAAACCGCAGGATTGCTTCAGGCCCTAATCTGTTTCCAGCAGGGCACACTGAGCCTTTGTTTAATTCCTCTTCCTGCAGGGCAATGAGCGTTACATTTGCCCGTGCAGACACCTACAGCTAGTCTCTCATTGGTTCTCCCTATTCCTGTACATCTTGCACAGAAATTGCAAGCTGTGCCAAAGAGGAGGTTAAAGGCACTGACTCTCCAAGCGGGGAGAGTGTTAGTAAAGCATCTGGAATGGTGAACCCGAGGACCAGGATACGAAAACTGAGATGCATTTTAAATCGTTTCCCAATCACACGGTGGACGATACTCTGGGTTTCCCATGCATGTTTTAGGTGGAGGAAGAATCCCTTGAACCTGGAGAGTTGGGACCCATGGAATGGGTACCATGCAGTATGACTTCAAAGGGTCTGCATTTGCTCACCGAAACTCACCAATGCTATCAGCCTGAACTGTCCAGCCTTATGTCTCAACCAGCTCTGGGTGTAGATGTGGTCAATCCCGGTTGCATCACATGCCCTGAGTGAATTATTTAAGAATTGCTCTCTATTTCACTGTCTTTGTGTTTTGTTTTTAAAATTTATTTTGATAATGGGATTTATCGGATTTTCACTGCTGCGTTTCGGCCGCTGTACACACGCTTGATTCTCTTACGGAGACATATATATCCATGGGTTTTAAGATTCTTCCTAGTCAGGTATATTCCTAGGCGTTGAATATGTGGTGTTGGGTCCATTTCGTTGAGCAAGGAGTAGGTCTTGTCTATTACATATTTGGCTAATGGAAAGTTATCTGTGCTAATTTCAGTCTCTGGTTTTATGCAGCACCCCAAGGCACCTTTCCCCATAAGCAAGCACTAGTTGGTTTTCTAAATTTGAGAACCTGTTCTGTTTTGTAATTCAGTTCATGTGTAGTCAAGTTTACATTCCGTGTATTAGTGATATCTTATGATGTTTCTTTTTCTGTGTGACGTAGTTCACGTAGAATCACCATACCTGCATCCACTCACTATGCCGCTACCGGCCTGATGACACAGATTTCATTGCTGAGTGATATTGCATTGCACGTACGTGCCACAACTTCTTTATCCATTTTTTGCTTTCTGGGACATATACCTGGTACTGTAGACTAGCTTCTTGTGAACACAGCCGTCCCAAATATTGGGATGACTATCTGTTTTTGATTTTAATTTCCGTAAGCTATAGGACCATAAGTGGAAGTGCCATAGGCTGTGTTGCTTTGTTTCTTACGTGATTCAGGAAACGCTATACACTTCTCCAGGGTGGCTGCTGGCAATTTATATCCTGCCAGTCTGCATAACAAGGCACCCTGTTCTCCATATCCTGTCCTACCTTTCTGGATTTTACACTTTTTTCAGATGGCCCTTTTGCCCGGGGGGCAGTGAGACTTCATTGTAGTGCAGATTTCCTTTGCAGGCTTGCTTGGTTGGCAAAAAAGTGTGTATGCGTTTTTTCCTGAATATATTCAGGAAAAAACGCATACGCACTTTTTGGCCAAGTGCATCATTGTCGACGTTGTGCCTCTTTTCCTATGCTTTCAGGGCAAATCCAGTCTACCCCCTGCAATCGTTTTCCTGAAATTCTGCCCCACTTTCAAGTCCCCTTCGCAGGCTTACTTCAATATATTTTTGGAGGATAGCTGTCATTTATAACTCTGCAGGTTTGTGAATTACAGTGCCCCTGAGCTCCTTTCTTCAACTCGCTTTCTTGTGAGCTGGGCACAAAACCGCAGGATTGCTTCAGGCCCTAATCTCTTTCTGGCAGGGCACACTGAGCCTTTGTTTAATTCCTCTTCCTGGTGGGCAATGAGCATTACATTTGCCCGTGCAGACACCTACAGCGAGTCTCTCATTGGTTCTCCCTATTCCTGTTCATCTTGCACAGAAATTGCAAGCTGTGCCAAACAGGAGGTTAAAGGCACTGACTCTCCAAGCAGGGAGAGTGTTAGTAAAGCATCTGGAATGGTGAACCCGAGGACCAGGATACGAAAACTGAGATGCATTTTAAATCGTTTCCCAATCACACGGTGGACCATACTGTGGGATTCCCATGCATGTTTTAGATGGAGGAAGAATCCCTTGAACCTGGAGAGTTGGGACCCATGGAATGGGTACCATGCAGTATGACTTCAAAGGGTCTGCATTTGCTCACCGAAACTCACCAATGCTATCAGCCTGAACTGTCCAGCCTTATGTCTCAACCAGCTCTGGGTGTAGATGTGGTCAATCCCGGTTGCATCACATGCCCTGAGTGAATTATTTAAGAATTGCTCTCTATTTCACTGTCTTTGTGTTTTGTTTTTAAAATTTATTTTGATAATGGGATTTATCGGATTTTCACTGCTGCGTTTCGGCCGCTGTACACACGCTTGATTCTCTTACGGAGACATATATATCCATGGGTTTTAAGATTCTTCCTAGTCAGGTATATACCTAGGCGTTGAATATGTGGTGTTGGGTCCATTTCGTTGAGCAAGGAGTAGGTCTTGTCTATTACATATTTGGCTAATGGAAAGTTATCTGTGCTAATTTCAGTCTCTGGTTTTATGCAGCAAGCCAAGGCACCTTTCCCCATAAGCAAGCACTAGTTGGTTTTCTAAATTTGAGAACCTGTTCTGTTTTGTAATTCAGTTCATGTGTAGTCAAGTTTGCATTCCGTGTATTAGTGATATCTTATGATGTTTCTTTTTCTGTGTGACGTAGTTCACGTAGAATCACCATACCTGCATCCACTCACTATGCCGCTACCGGCCTGATGACACAGATTTCATTGCTGAGTGATATTGCATTGTACGTACGTGCCACAACTTCTTTATCCATTTTTTGCTTTCTGGGATATTTACCTGATACTGTAGACGAGCTTCTTGTGAACACAGCCGTCCCAAATATTGGGGTGGCTGTCTGTTTTTGATTTTAATTTCCGTAAGCTATAGGACCATAAGTGGAAGTGCCATAGGCTGTGTTGCTTTGTTTCTTACGTGTTTCAGGAAACACCATACACTTCTCCAGGGTGGCTGCTGGCAATTTACATCCTGCCAATCAGCATAACAAGGCTCCCTGTTCTCCATATCCTGTCCTACCTTTCTGGATTTTACCCTTTTTTCAGATGGCCCTTTTGCCCGGGGGGCAGTGAGACTTCATTGTAGTGCAGATTTCATTTACAGGCTTGCTTGGTTGGCCAAAAAGGGCGTATGCGTTTTTTCCTGAATATATTCAGGAAAAAACGCATACGCACTTTTTGGCCAAGTGCATCATTGTCGACGTTGTCCCTCTTTTCCTATGCTTTCAGGGCAATTCCAGTCTATACCCTGCAATCGTTTTCCTGAAATTCTGCCCCGCTTTCAAGTCCCCTTCGCAGGCTTACTTCAATATATTTTTGGAGGATAGCTGTCATTTATAACTCTGCAGGTTTGTGAATTACAGTGCCCCTGAGTCCCTTTCTTCAACTCGCTTTCTGGTGAGCTGGGCACAAAACCGCAGGATTGCTTCAGGCCCTAATCTGTTTTCAGCAGGGCACGCTGAGCCTTTGTTTAATTCCTCTTCCTGGTGGGAAATGAGCGTTACATTTGCCCGTGAAGACACCTACAGCTAGTCTCTCATTGGTTCTCCCTATTCCTGTTCATCTTGCACAGAAATTGCAAGCTGTGCCAAACAGGAGGTTAAAGGCACTGACTCTCCAAGTGGGGAGAGTGTTAGTAAAGCATCTGGAATTGTGAACCCGAGGACCAGGATACGAAAACTGAGATGCATTTTAAATCGTTTCCCAATCACACGGTGGACGATACTCTGGGTTTCCCATGCATGTTTTAGCTGGAGGAAGAATCCCTTGAACCTGGAGAGTTGGGACCCATGGAATGGGTACCAAGCAGTATGACTTCAAAGGGTCTGCATTTGCTCACCGAAACTCACCAATGCTATCAGCCTGAAGTGTCCAGCCTTATATCTCAAACAGCTCTGGGTGTAGATGTGGTCAATCCCGGTTGCATCACATGCCCTGAGTGAATTTTTTAAGAATTGCTCTCTATTTCACTGTCTTTGTGTTTTGTTTTCGAAATTTATTTTGATAATGGGATTTATCGGATTTTCACTGCTGCGTTTCGGCCGCTGTACACACGCTTGATTCTCTTACGGAGACATATATATCCATGGGTTTTAAGATTCTTCCTAGTCAGGTATATTCCTAGGCGTTGAATATGTGGTGTTGGGTCCATTTCGTTGAGCAAGGAGTAGGTCTTGTCTATTACATATTTGGCTTATGGAAAGTTTTCTGTGCTAATTTCAGTCTCTGGTTTTATGCAGCACCCCAAGGCACCTTTCCCCATAAGCAAGCACTAGTTGGTTTTCTAAATTTGAGACCCTGTTCTGTTTTGTAATTCAGTTCATGTGTAGTCAAGTTTTCATTCCGTGTATTAGTGATATCTTATGATGTTTCTTTTTCTGTGTGACGTAGTTCACGTAGAATCACCGTACCTGCATCCACTCACTATGCCGCTACGGGCCTGATGACACAGATTTCATTGCTGAGTGATACTGCATTGCACGTACGTGCCACAACTTCTTTATCCATTTTTTGTTTCTGGGGTATTTACCTGGTACTGTAGACGAGCTTCTTGGGAACACAGCCGTCCCAAACTTTGGGGTGGCTCTCTGTTTTGATTTTAATTTCCCTAAGGAATAGGACCATAAGTGCAATTGCCATAGGCTGTGTTGCTTTATTTCTTACATGTTTCAGGAAACACCATACACTTCTCCAGGGTGGCTGTTGGCAATTTACATCCGGCCAATCAGCATAACAAGGCTCCCTGTTCTCCATATCCTGTCCTACCTTTCTGGATGTTACACATTTTTCAGATGGCCCTTTTGCCTGGGGGGCAGTGAGACTTCATTGTAGTGCAGATTTCCTTTACAGGCTTGCTTGGTTGGCCAAAAAGTGCGTATGCGTTTTTTTCCTGAATATATTCAGGAAAAAACGCATACGCCCTTTTTGGCCAAGTGCATCATTGTCGACGTTGTGCCTCTTTTCCTATGCTTTCAGGGCAATTCCAGTGTACCCCTGCAATCGTTTTCCTGAAATTCTGCCTCGCTTTCAAGTCCCCTTCGCAGGCTTACTTCAATATACTTTTGGAAGATAGCTGTCATTTATAACTCTGCAGGTTTGTGAATTACAGTGCCCCTGAGCTCCTTTCTTCAACTCGCTTTCTTGTGAGCTGGGCACAAAACCGCAGGATTGCTTCAGGCCCTAATCTGTTTCCAGCAGGGCACACTGAGCCTTTGTTTAATTCCTCTTCCTGGTGGGAAATGAGCGTTACATTTGCCCGTGCAGACACCTACACTTAGTCTCTCATTGGTTCTCCCTATTCCTGTTCATCTTGCACAGAAATTGCAAGCTGTGCCAAACAGGAGGTTAAAGGCACTGACTCTCCAAGCGGGGAGAGTTTTAGTAAAGCATCTGGAATGGTGAACCCGAGGACCAGGATACGAAAACTGAGATGCATTTTAAATCGTTTCCCAATCACACGGTGGACCATACTGTGGGTTTCCCATGCATGTTTTACATGGAGGAAGAATCCCTTGAACCTGAAGAGTTGGGACCCATGGAATAGGTACCATGCAGTATGACTTCAAAGGGTCTGCATTTGCTCACCGAAACTCACCAATGCTATCAGCCTGAAGTGTCCAGCCTTATGTCTCAACCAGCTCTGGGTGTAGATGTGGTCAATCCCGGTTGCATCACATGCCCTGAGTGAATTATTTAAGAATTGCTCTCTATTTCACTGTCTTTGTGTTTTGTTTTCGAAATTTATTTTGATAATGGGATTTATCGGATTTTCACTGCTGCGTTTCGGCCGCTGTACACACGCTTGATTCTCTTACGGAGACATATATATCCATGGGTTTTAAGATTCTTCCTAGTCAGGTATATTCCTAGGCGTTGAATATGTGGTGTTGGGTCCATTTCGTTGAGCAAGGAGTAGGTCTTGTCTATTACATATTTGGCTTATGGAAAGTTATCTGTGCTAATTTCAGTCTCTGGTTTTATGCAGCACCCCAAGGCACCTTTCCCCATAAGCAAGCACTAGTTGGTTTTCTAAATTTGAGACCCTGTTCTGTTTTGTAATTCAGTTCATGTGTAGTCAAGTTTTCATTCCGTGTATTAGTGATATCTTATGATGTTTCTTTTTCTGTGTGACGTAGTTCACGTAGAATCACCGTACCTGCATCCACTCACTATGCCGCTACAGGCCTGATGACACAGATTTCATTGCTGAGTGATACTGCATTGCACGTACGTGCCACAACTTCTTTATCCATTTTTTGCTTTCTGGGGTATTTACCTGGTACTGTAGACGAGCTTCTTGGGAACACAGCCGTCCCAAACTTTGGGGTGGCTCTCTGTTTTTTATTTTAATTTCCCTAAGGAATAGGACCATAAGTGCAATTGCCATAGGCTGTGTTGCTTTATTTCTTACGTGTTTCAGGAAACACCATACACTTCTCCAGGGTGACTGTTGGCAATTTACATCCTGCCAATCAGCATAACAAGGCTCCCTGTTCTCCATATCCTGTCCTACCTTTCTGGATTTTACCCTTTTTTCAGATGGCCCTTTTGCCCGGGGGGCAGTGAGACTTCATTGTAGTGCAGATTTCCTTTACAGGCTTGCTTGGTTGGCCAAAAAGTGCGTATGCGTTTTTTCCTGAATATATTCAGGAAAAAACGCATACGCCCTTTTTGGCCAAGTGCATCATTGTCGACGTTGTGCCTCTTTTCCTATGCTTTCAGGGCAAATCCAGTCTACCCCCTGCAATCGTTTTCCTGAAATTCTGCCCCGCTTTCAAGTCCCGTTCGCAGGCTTACTTCAATATATTTTTGGAGGATAGCTGTCATTTATAACTCGGCAGGTTTTTGAATTACAGTGCCCCTGAGCTCCTTTCTTCAACTCACTTTCTTGTGAGCTGGGCACAAAACCGCAGGATTGCTTCAGGCCCTAATCTTTTTCCGGCAGGGCATGCTGTGCCTTTGGTTAATTCCTCTTCCTGGTGGGAAATGAGCATTACTTTTGCCCGTGCAGACACCTACAGCTAGTCTCTCATTGTTTCTCCCTATTCCTGTTCATCTTGCACAGAAATTGCAAGCTGTGCCAAACAGGAGGTTAAAGGCACTGAGTCTCCAAGCAGGGAGAGTGTTAGTAAAGCATCTGGAATGGTGAAACCGAGGAGCAGGATACGAAAACTGAGATGCATTTTAAATCGTTTCCCAATCACATGGTGGACCATACTGTGGGTTTCCCATGCATGTTTTAGCTGGAGGAAGAATCCCTTGAACCTGAAGAGTTGGGACCCATGGAATAGGTACCATGCAGAATGACTTCAAAGGGTCTGCATTTGCTCACCGAAACTCACCAATGTTATCACCCTGAAGTGTCCAGCCTTAAGTCTCAACCAGCTCTGGGTGTAGATGTGGTCAATCCCGGTTGCATCACATGCCCTGAGTGAATTATTTAAGAATTGCTCTCTATTTCACTGTCTTTGTGTTTTGTTTTCGAAATTTATTTTGATAATGGGATTTATCGGATTTTCACTGCTGTGCTTCGGCCGCTGTACACACGCTTGATTCTCTTACGGAGACATATATATCCATGGGTTTTAAGTTTCACCCTAGTCAGGTATATTCCTAGGCGTTGAATATGTGGTGTTGAGTCCATTTCGTTGAGCAAGGAGTAGGTATTGTCTATTATATATTTGGCTTATGGAAAGTTATCTGTGCCAATTTCAGTCTCTGGTTTTATGCAGCACCCCAACGCACCTTTCCCCATAAACAAGCACTAGGTGGTTTTCTAAATTTGAGACCCTGTTCTGTTTTGTAATTCAGTTCATGTGTAGTCAAGTTTACATTCCGTGTATTAGTGATATCTTATGATGTTTCTTTTTCTGTGTGACGTAGTTCACGTAGAATCACCGTACCTGCATCCACTCACTATGGCGCTATGGGCCTGATGACACAGATTTCATTGCTGAGTGATATTGCATTGTACGTACGTGCCACAACTTTTTTATCCACTTTTTGCTTTCTGGGATATTTACCTGATACTGTAGACGAGCTTCTTGTGAACACAGCCGTCCCAAATATTGGGGTGGCTGTCTGTTTTTGATTTTAATTTCCATAAGCTATAGGACCATAAGTGGAAGTGCCATAGGCTGTGTTGCTTTGTTTCTTACGTGTTTCAGGAAACACCATACACTTTTCCAGGGTGGCTGCTGGCAATTTACATCCTGCCAATCAGCATAACAAGGCTCCCTGTTCTCCATATCCTGTCCTACCTTTCTGGATTTTACCCTTTTTTCAGATGGCCCTTTTGCCCGGGAGGCAGTGAGACTTCATTGTAGTGCAGATTTCCTTTACAGGCTTGCTTGGTTGGCCAAAAAGGGCGTATGCGTTTTTTCCTGAATATATTCAGGAAAAAACGCATACGCACTTTTTGGCCAAGTGCATCATTGTCGACGTTGTGCCTCTTTTCCTATGCTTTCAGGGCAATTCCTGTCTACCCCCTGCAATCGTTTTCCTGAAATTCTGCCCCGCTTTCAAGTCCCCTTCGCAGGCTTACTTCAATATATTTTTGGAGGATAGCTGTCATTTATAACTCTGCAGGTTTGTGAATTACAGTGCCCCTGAGCTCCTTTCTTCAACTCGCTTTCTTGTGAGCTGGGCACAAAACCGCAGGATTGCTTCAGGCCCTAATCTGTTTCCGGCAGGGCACGCTGAGCCTTTGTTTAATTCCTCTTCCTGGTGGGCAATGAGCATTACATTTGCCCGTGCAGACACCTACAGCTAGTCTCTCATTGGTTCTCCCTATTCCTGTTCATCTTGCACAGAAATTGCAAGCTGTGCCTAACAGGAGGTTAAAGGCACTGACTCTCCAAGCGGGGAGAGTGTTAGTAAAGCATCTGGAATGGTGAACCCGAGGACCAGGATACGAAAACTGAGATGCATTTTAAATCGTTTCCCAATCACACGGTGGACGATACTCTGGGTTTCCCATGCATGTTTAGCTGGAGGAAGAATCCCATGAACCTGGAGAGTTGGGATCCATGGAATGGGTACCATGCAGTATGACTTCAAAGGGTCTGCATTTGCTCACCGAAACGCACCAATGCTATCACCCTGAAGTGTCCAGCCTTATGTCTCAACCAGCTCTGGGTGTAGATGTGGTCAATCCCGGTTGCATCACATGCCCTGAGTGAATTATTTAAGAATTGCTCTCTATTTCACTGTCTTTGTGTTTTGTTTTCGAAATTTATTTTTATAATGGGATTTATCGGATATTCACTGCTGCGTTTCGGCCGCAGTACACCCGCTTGATTCTCTTACGGAGACATATATATCCATGGGTTTTAAGATTCTTCCTAGTCAGGTATATTCCTAGGCGTTGAATATGTGGTGTTGGGTCCATTTCGTTGAGCAAGGAGTAAGTCTTGTCTATTACATATTTGGCTTATGGAAAGTTATCTGTGCTAATTTCAGTCTCTGCTTTTATGCAGCACCCCAAGGCACCTTTCCCCATAAGCAAGCACTAGTTGGTTTTCTAAATTTGAGACCCTGTTCTGTTTTGTAATTCAGTTCATGTGTAGTCAAGTTTACATTCCGTGTATAAGTAATATCTTATGATGTTTCTTTTTCTGTGTGACGTAGTTCACGTAGAATCACCGTACCTGCATCCACTCACTATGCCACTACTGGCCTGATGACACAGATTTCATTGCTGAGTGATATTGCATTGTACGTACGTGCCACAACTTCTTTATCCATTTTTTGCTTTCTGGGATATTTACCTGATACTGTAGACGAGCTTCTTGTGAACACAGCCGTCCGAAATATTGGGGTGGCTGTCTGTTTTTGATTTTAATTTCCGTAAGCTATAGGACCATAAGTGGAAGTGGCATAGGCTGTGTTGCTTTGTTTCTTACCTGTTTCAGGAAACACCATACACTTCTCCAGGGTGGCTGCTGGCAATTTACATCCTGCCAATCAGCTTAACAAGGCTCCCTGTTCTCCATATCCTGTCCTACCTTTCTGGATTTTACACGTTTTTCAGATGGCCCTTTTGCCCGGGGGGCAGTGAGACTTCATTGTAGTGCAGATTTCCTTTACAGGCTTGCTTGGTTGGCCAAAAAGGGCGTATGCGTTTTTTCCTGAATATATTCAGGAAAAAACGCATACGCCCTTTTTGGCCAAGTGCATCATTGTCAACGTTGTCCCTCTTTTCCTATGCTTTCAGGGCAATTCCAGTCTAGCCCCTGCAATCGTTTTCCTGAAATTCTGCCCCGCTCTCAAGTCCCCTTCGCAGGCTTACTTCAATATATTTTTGGAGGATAGCTGTCATTTATAACTCTGCAGGTTTGTGAATTACAGTGCCCCTGAGCCCCTTTCTTCAACTCGATTTCTTGTGAGCTGGGCACAAAACCGCAGGATTGCTTCAGGCCCTAATCTGTTTTCAGCAGGGCACGCTGAGCCTTTGTTTAATTCCTCATCCTGGTGGGAAATGAGCGTTACATTTGCCCGTGCAGACACCTACAGCTAGTCTCTCATTGGTTCTCCCTATTCCTATTCATCTTGCACAGAAATTGCAAGCTGTGCCAAACAGGAGGTTAAAGGCACTGACTCTCCAAGTGGGGAGAGTGTTAGTAAAGCATCTGGAATTGTGAACCCGAGGACCAGGATACGAAAACTGAGATGCATTTTAAATCGTTTCCCAATCACACGGTGGACGATACTGTGGGTTTCCCATGCATGTTTAAGCTGGAGGAAGAATCCCTTGAACCTGGAGAGTTTGGAGCCATGGAATGGGTACCATGCAGACTGACTTCAAAGGGTCTGCATTTGCTCACCGAAACTCACCAATGCTATCAGCCTGAACTGTCCAGCCTTATGTCTCAAACAGCTCTGGGTGTAGATGTGGTCAATACCGGTTGCATCACCTGCCCTGAGTGAATTATTTAAGAATTGCTCTCTATTTCACTGTCTTTGTGTTTTGTTTCCGAAATTTATTTTGATAATGGGATTTATCGGATTTTCACTGCTGCGTTTCGGCCGCTGTACACACGCTTGAATCTCTTACAGAGACATATATATCCATGGGTTTTAAGATTCTTCCTAGTCAGGTATATTCCTAGGCGTTGAATATGTGGTGTTGGGTCCATTTCGTTGAGCAAGGAGTAGGTCTTGTCTATTACATATTTGGCTTATGGAAAGTTATCTGTGCTAATTTCAGTCTCTGGTTTTATGCAGCACCCCAAGGCACCTTTTCCCATAAGCAAGCACTAGTTGGTTTTCTAAATTTGAGACCCTGTTCTGTTTTGTAATTCAGTTCATGTGTAGTCAAGTTTACATTCCGTGTATTAATGATATCTTATGATGTTTCTTTTTCTGTGTGACGTAGTTCACGTAGAATCAACGTACCTGCATCCACTCACTATGCCGCTACGGCCCTGAAGACAAAGATTTCATTTCTGAGTGATATTGCATTGTACGTACATGCCACAACTTCTTTATCCATTTTTTGCTTTCTGGGATATTTACCTGATACTGTAGACGAGCTTCTTGTGAACACAGCCGTCCCAAATATTGGGGTGGCTGTCTGTTTTTGATTTTAATTTCCGTAAGCTATAGGACCATAAGTGGAAGTGCCATAGGCTGTGTTGCTTTGTTTCTTACGTGTTGCAGGAAACACCATACACTTCTCCAGGGTGGCTGTTGGCAATTGACATCCTGCCAATCAGCATAACAAGGCTCCCTGTTCTCCATATCCTGTCCTACCTTTCTGGATTTTACACTTTTTTCAGATGGCCCTTTTGCCCGGGGGGCATTGAGACTTCATTGTAGTGCAGATTTCCTTTACAGGCTTGCTTGGTTGGCCAAAAAGGGCGTATGTGTTTTTTCCTGAATATATTCAGGAAAAAACGCATACGCCCTTTTTGGCCAAGTGCATCATTGTCGACGTTGTGCCTCTTTTCCTATGCTTTCAGGGCAATTCCAGTCTACCCCCTGCAATCGTTTTCCTGAAATTCTGCCCCGCTTTCAAGTCCCCTTCGCAGGCTTACTTCAATATATTTTTGGAGGATAGCTGTCATTTATAACTCTGCAGGTTTGTGAATTACAGTGCCCCTGAGCTGCTTTCTTCAACTCACTTTCTTGTGAGCTGGGCACAAAACCGCAGGATTGCTTCAGGCCCTAATCTGTTTCCGGCAGGGCATGCTGTGCCTTTGGTTAATTCCTCTTCCTGGTGGGAAATGAGCGTTACATTTGCCCGTGCAGACACCTACAGCTAGTCTCTCATTGGTTCTCCCTATTCCTGTTCATCTTGCACAGAAATTGCAAGCTGTGCCAAACAGGAGGTTAAAGGCACTGACTCTCCAAGCAGGGAGAGTGTTAGTAAAGCATCTGGAATGGTGAAACCGAGGAGCAGGATACGAAAACTGAGATGCATTTAAATCGTTTCCCATTCACACGGTGGACAATACTGTGGGTTTCCCATGCATGTTTTAGCTGGAGGAAGAATCCCTTGAACCTGAAGAGTTGGGACCCATGGAATAGGTACCATGCAGTATTATTTCAAAGGGTCTGCATTTGCTCACCGAAACTCACCAATGCTATCAGCCTGAAGTGTCCAGCCTTATGTCTCAACCAGCTCTGGGTGTAGATGTGGTCAATCCCGGTTGCATCACATGCCCTGAGTGAATTATTGAAGAATTGCTCTCTATTTCACTATCTTTGTGTTTTGTTTTCGAAATTTATTTTGATAATGGGATTTATCGGATTTTCACTCCTGCGTTTCGGCCGCTGTACACATGCTTGATTCTCTTACGGAGACATATATATCCATGGGTTTTAAGATTCTTCCTAGTCAGGTATATTCCTAGGCATTGAATATGTGGTGTTGAGTCCATTTCACTGAGCAAGGAGTAGGTCTTGTCTATTACATATTTGGCTTATGGAAAGTTATCTGTGCTAATTTCAGTCTCTGGTTTTATGCAGCACCCCAAGGCACCTTTCCCCATTAGCAAGCACTAGTTGGTTTTCTAAATTTGAGACCCTGTTCTGTTTTGTAATTCAGTTCATGTGTAGTCAAGGTTACATTCCGTGTATTAGTGATATCTTATGACGTTTCTTTTTCTGTGTGACGTAGTTCACGTAGAATCACCGTACCTGCATCCACTCACTATGCCGCTACAGGCCTGATGGCACAGATTTCATTGCTGAGTGATACTGCATTGCACGTACGTGCCACAACTTCTTTATCCATTTTTTGCTTTCTGGGATATTTACCTGATACTGTAGACGAGCTTCTTGTGAACACAGCCATCCCAAATATTGGGGTGGCTGTCTGTTTTTGATTTTAATTTCCGTAAGCTATAGGACCATAAGTGGAAGAGGCATAGGCTGTGTTGCTTTGTTTCTTACGTGTTTCAGGAAACACCATACACTTCTCCAGGGTGGCTGCTGGCAATTTACATCCTGCCAATCAGCATAACAAGGCTCCCTGTTCTCCATATCCTGTCCTACCTTTCTGGATTTTACACTTTTTTCAGATGGCCCTTTTGCCCGGGGGGCAGTGAGACTGCATTGTAGTTCAGATTTCCTTTACAGGCTTGCTAGGTTGGCCAAAAAGGGCGTATGCGTTTTTTCCTGAATATATTCAGGAAAAAACGGATACGCCCTTTTGGCCAACTGCATCATTGTCGACGTTCTGCCTCTTTTCCTATGCTTTCAGGGCAATTCCAGTCTACCCCCTGCAATCGTTTTCCTGAAATTCTGCCCCGCTTTCAAGTCCCCTTCGCAGGCTTACTTCAATATATTTTTGGAGGATAGCTGTCATTTATAACTCTGCAGGTTTGTGAATTACAGTGCCCCTGAGCTGCTTTCTTCAACTCACTTTCTTGTGAGCTGGGCACAAAACCGCAGGATTGCTTCAGGCCCTAATCTTTTTCCGGCAGGGCATGCTGTGCCTTTGTTTAATTCCTCTTCCTGGTGGGAAATCAGCGTTACATTAGCCTGTGCAGACACCTACAGCTAGTCTCTCATTGGTTCTCCCTATTCCTGTTCATCTTGCACAGAAATTGCAAGCTGTGCCAAACAGGAGGTTAAAGGCACTGACTCTCCAAGCAGGGAGATTGTTAGTAAAGAATCTGGAATGGTGAACCCGAGGACCAGGATACGAAAACTGAGATGCATTTTAAATCGTTTCCCAATCACACGGTGGACCATAATGTGGGTTTCCCATGCATGTTTTAGCTGGAGGAAGAATCCCTTGAACCTGAAGATTTGGGACCCATGGAATAGGTACCATGCAGTATGACTTCAAAGGGTCTGTATTTGCTCACGGAAACTCACCAATGCTATCAACCTGAAGTGTCCAGCCTTATGTCTCAACCAGCTCTGGGTGTAGATGTGGTCAATCCCGGTTGCATCACATGCCCTAAGTGAATTATTTAAGAATTGCTCTCTATTTCACTGTGTTTGTGTTTTGTTTTCGAAATTTATTTTGATAATAGGATTTATCGGATTTTCACTGCTGCGTTTCGGCCGCTGTACACACGCTTGATTCTCTTACGGAGACATATATATCCATGGGTTTTAAGATTCTTCCTAGTCAGGTATATTCCTAGGCGTTGAATATGTGGTGTTGGGTCCATTTCGTTGAGCAAGGAGTAGGTCTTGTCTATTACATATTTGGCTTATGGAAAGTTATCTGTGCTAATTTCAGTCTCTGGTTTTATGCAGCACCCCAAGGCACCTTTTCCCATAAGCAAGCACTAGTTGGTTTTCTAAATTTGAGACCCTGTTCTGTTTTGTAATTCAGTTCATGTGTAGTCAAGTTTACATTCCGTGTATTAGTGATATCTTATGATGTTTCTTTTTCTGTGTGACGTAGTTCACGTAGAATCACCGTAACTGCATCCACTCACTATGCCGCTACGGGCCTGATGACACAGATTTCATTGCTGAGTGATATTGCATTGTACGTACGGGCCACAACTTCTTTATCCATTTTTTGCTTTCTGGGATATTTACCTGATACTGTAGACGAGCTTCTTGTGAACACCGCCGTCCCAAATATTGGGGTGGCTGTCTGTTTTTGATTTTAATTTGCGTAAACTATAGGACCATAAGTGGAAGTGCCATAGGCTGTGTTGCTTTGTTTCTTACTTGTTGCAGGAAACACCATACACTTCTCCAGGGTGGCTGCTGTCAATTTACATCCTGCCCATCAGCATAACAAGGCTCCCTGTTCTCCATATCCTGTCCTACCTTTCTGGATTTTACACTTTTTTCAGATGGCCCTTTTGCCCGGGGGGCAGTGAGACTTCATTTTAGTGCAGATTTCCTTTACAGGCTTGCTTGGTTGGCCAAAAAGGGCATATGCTTTTTTCCTGAATATATTCAGGAAAAAACGCATACGCCCTTTTTGGCCAAGTGCATCATTGTCAACGTTGTGCCTCTTTTCCTATGCTTTCAGGGCAATTCCAGTCTACCCCCTGCAATCGTTTTCCTGAAATTCTGCCCCGCTTTCAAGTCCCCTTCGTAGGCTTACTTCAATATATTTTTGGAGGATAGCTGTCATTTATAACTCTGCAGGTTTGTGAATTACAGTGCCCCTGAGCTGCTTTCTTCAACTCACTTTCTTGTGAGCTGGGCACAAAACCGCAGGATTGCTTCAGGCCCTAATCTGTTTCCGGCAGGGCATGCTGTGCCTTTGGTTAATTCCTCTTCCTGGTGGGAAATGAGCGTTACATTTGCCCGTGCAGACACCTACAGCTAGTCTCTCATTGGTTCTCCCTATTCCTGTTCATCTTGCACAGAAATTGCAAACTGTGCCAAACAGGAGGTTAAAGGCACTGACTCTCCAAGCGGGGAGAGTGTTAGTAAAGCGTCTGGAATGGTGAACCCGAGGACAAGGATACGAAAACTGAGATCCATTTCAAATCGTTTCCCAATCTCACGGTGTACCATACTCTGTGTTTCCCATGCATGTTTTAGCTGAAGGAAGAAGCCCTTGAACCTGGAGAGTTGGGACTCATGGAATGGGTACCATGCAGTATGACTTCAAAGGGTCTGCATTTGCTCACAGAAACTCACCAATGCTATCAGCCTGAAGTGTCCAGCCTTATGTCTCAACCAGCTCTGGGTGTAGATGTGTTAAATCCCTGTTGCATCACATGCCCTGAGTGAATTATTTAAGAAGTGCTCTCTATTTCACTGTCTTTGTGTTTTGTTTTCGAAATTTATTTTGATAATGGGATTTATCGCATTTTCACTGCTGCGTTTATGCCGCTGTACACACGGTTGATTCTCTTAGGGAGACATATATATCCATGGGTTTTAAGATTCTTCCTAGTCAGGTATATTCCTAGGTGTTGAATATGTGGTGTTGGGTCCATTTCGTTGAGCAAGGAGTAGGTCTTGTCTATTACATATTTGGCTTATGGAAAGTTATCTGTGCTAATTTCAGTCTCTGGTTTTATGCAGCACCCCAAGGCACCTTTCCCCATAAGCAAGCACTAGTTGGTTTTCTAAATTTGAGACCCTGTTCTGTTTTGTAATTCAGTTCATGTGTAGTCAAGTTTTCATTCCGTGTATTAGTGATATCTTATGATGTTTCTTTTTCTGTGTGACGTAGTTCACGTAGAATCACCGTACCTGCATCCACTCACTATGCCGCTACGGGCCTGATGACACAGATTTCATTGCTAAGTGATACTGCATTGCACGTACGTGCCACAACTTCTTTATCCATTTTTTGCTTTCTGGGGTATTTACCTGGTACTGTAGACGAGCTTCTTGGGAACACAGCCGTCCCAACCTTTGGGGTGGCTCTCTGTTTTTGATTTTAATTTCCCTAAGGAATAGGACCATAAGTGCAATTGCCATAGGCTGTGTTGCTTTATTTCTTACGTGTTTCAGGAAACACCATACACTTCTCCAGGGTGGCTGTTGGCAATTTACATCCGGCCAATCAGCATAACAAGGCTCCCTGTTCTCCATATCCTGTCCTATCTTTCTGGATGTTACACTTTTTTCAGATGGCCCTTTTCCCGGGGGGCAGTGAGACTTCATTGTAGTGCAGATTTCGTTTACAGGCTTGCTTGGTTGGCCAAAAAGGGCGTGTGCGTTTTTTTCCTGAATATATTCAGGAAAAAACGCATACGCCCTTTTTGGCCAAGTGCATCATTGTCGACGTTGTGCCTCTTTTCCTATGCTTTCAGGGCAATTCCAGTGTACCCCTGCAATCGTTTTCCTGAAATTCTGCCTCGCTTTCAAGTCCCCTTCGCAGGCTTACTTCAATATACTTTTGGAAGATAGCTGTCATTTATAACTCTGCAGGTTTGTGAATTACAGTGTCCCTGAGCTCCTTTCTTCAACTGGCTTTCTTGTGAGCTGGGCACAAAACCGCAGGATTGCTTCAGGCCCTAATCTGTTTCCAGCAGGGCACACTGAGCCTTTGTTTAATTCCTCTTCCTGGTGGGCAATGAGCGTTACATTTGCCCGTGCAGACACCTACAGCTAGTATCTCATTGGTTCTCCCTATTGCTGTTCATCTTGCTCAGAAATTGCAAGCTGTGCCAAACAGGAGGTTAAAGGCACTGACTCTCCAAGCGGAGAGAGTGTTAGTAAAGCATCTGGAATGGTGAACCCGAGGACCAGGATACGAAAACTGAGATGCATTTTAAATCGTTTCCCAATCACACGGTGGACCATACTGTGGGTTTCCCATGCATGTTTTAGATGGAGGAAGAATCCCTTGAACCTGAAGAGTTGGGACCCATGGAATAGGTACCATGCAGTATGACTTCAAAGGGTCTGCATTTGCTCACCGAAACTCACCAATGCTATCAGCCTAAAGTGTCCAGCCTTATGTCTCAACCAGCTCTGGGTGTAGATGTGGTCAATCCCGGTTGCATCACATGCCCTGAGTGAATTATTTAAGAATTGCTCTCTATTTCACTGTCTTTGTGTTTTGTTTTCGAAATTTATTTTGATAATGGGATTTATCGGATTTTCACTGCTGCGTTTCGGCCGCTGTACACCCGCTTGATTCTCTTACGGAGACATATATATCCATGGGTTTTAAGATTCTTCCTAGTCAGGTATATTCCTAGGCGTTGAATATGTGGTGTTGGGTCCATTTCGTTGAGCAAGGAGTAGGTCTTGTCTATTACATATTTGGCTTATGGAAAGTTATCTGTGCTAATTTCAGTCTCTGGTTTTATGCAGCACCCCAAGGCACCTTTCCCCATAAGCAAGCACTAGTTGGTTTTCTAAATTTGAGACCCTGTTCTGTTTTGTAATTCAGTTCATGTGTAGTCAAGTTTTCATTCCGTGTATTAGTGATATCTTATGATGTTTCTTTTTCTGTGTGACGTAGTTCACGTAGAATCACCGTACCTGCATCCACTCACTATGCCGCTACGGGCCTGATGACACAGATTTCATTGCTGAGTGATACTGCATTGCACGTACGTGCCACAACTTCTTTATCCATTTTTTGCTTTCTGGGGTATTTACCTGGTACTGTAGACGAGCTTCTTGGGAACACAGCCGTCCCAAACTTTGGGGTGGCTCTCTGTCTTTCATTTTAATTTCCCTAAGGAATAGGACCATAAGTGCAATTGCCATAGGCTGTGTTGCTTTATTTCTTACGTGTTTCAGGAAACACCATACACTTCTCCAGGGTGGCTGTTGGCAATTTCCATCCTGCCAATCAGCATAACAAGGCTCCCTGTTCTCCATATCCTGTCCTACCTTTCTGGATTTTACCCTTTTTTCAGATGGCCCTTTTGCCCGGGGGGCAGTGAGACTTCATTGTAGTGCAGATTTCCTTTACAGGCTTGCTTGGTTGGCCAAAAAGTGCGTATGCGTTTTTTCCTGAATATATTCAGGAAAAAACGCATACGCCGTTTTTGGCCAAGTTCATCATTGTCGACGTTGTGCCTCTTTTCCTATGCTTTCCGGGCAATTCCAGTCTACCCCCTGCAATCGTTTTTCCTGAAATTCTGCCCCGCTTTCAAGTCCCCTTCGCAGGCTTACTTCAATATATTTTTGGAGGATAGCTGTCATTTATAACTCTGCAGGTTTGTGAATTACAGTGCCCCGGAGCTCCTTTCTTCAACTCGCTTTCTTTTGAGCTGGGCACAAAACCGCAGGATTGCTTCAGGCCCTAATCTATTTTCAGCAGGGCACGCTGAGCCTTTGTTTAATTCCTCTTCCTGGTGGGAAATGAGCGTTAAATTTGCCCGTGCAGACACCTACAGCTAGTCTCTCATTGGCTCTCCCTATTCCTGTTCATCTTGCACAGAAATTGCAAGCTGTGCCAAAGAGGAGGTTAAAGGCACTGACTCTCCAAGCGGGGAGAGTGTTAGTAAAGGATCTGGAATGGTGAACCCGAGGACCAGGATACGAAAACTGAGATGCATTTTAAATCGTTTCCCAATCACACGGTTGACGATACTCTGCGTTTCCCATGCATGCTATACCTGGAGGAAGAATCCCTTGAACCTGGAGAGTTGGGACCCATGGAATGGGTACCATGCAGTATGTCTTCAAAGGGTCTGCATTTGCTCACCGAAACTCACCAATGCTATCAGCCTGAACTGTCCAGCCTTATGTCTCAACCAGCTCTTGTTGTAGATGTGGTCAATCCCAGTTGCATCACATGCCCTGAGTGAATGATTTAAGAATTGCTCTCTATTTCACTGTCTTTGTGTTTTGTTTTCGAAATTTCTTTTGATAATGGGATTTATCGGATTTTCACTGCTGTGTTTCGGCCGCTGTACACACGCTTGATTCTCTTACAGAGACATATATATCCATGGGTTTTAAGATTCTTCCTAGTCAGGTATATTCCTAGGCGTTGAATATGTGGTGTTGGGTCCATTTCGTTGAGCAAGGAGTAGGTCTTCTCTATTACATATTTGGCTTATGGAAAGTTATCTGTGCTAATTTCAGTCTCTGGTTTTATGCAGCACCCCAAGGCACCTTTTCCCATAAGCAAGCACTAGTTGGTTTTCTAAATTTGAGACCCTGTTCTGTTTTGTAGTTCAGTTCATGTGTAGTCAAGTTTACATTCCGTGTATTAGTGATATCTTATGATGTTTCTTTTTCTGTGTGACGTAGTTCACGTAGAATCACCGTACCTCCATCCACTCACTATGCCGCTACGGGCCTGATGACACAGATTTCATTGCTGAGTGATATTGCATTGTACGTACGTGCCACAACTTCTTTATCCATTTTTTGCTTTCTGGGATATTTACCTGATACTGTAGACGAGCTTCTTGTGAACACAGCCATCCCAAATATTGGGGTGGCTGTCTGTTTTTGATTTTAATTTCCGTAAGCTATAGGACCATAAGTGGAAGTGCCATAGGCTGTGTTGCTTTGTTTCTTACTTGTTGCAGGAAACACCATACACTTCTCCAGGGTGGCTGCTGTCAATTTACATCCTGCCCATCAGCATAACAAGGCTCCCTGTTGTCCATATCCTGTCCTACCTTTCTGGATTTTACACTTTTTTCAGATGGCCCTTTTGCCCGGGGGGCAGTGAGACTGCATTGTAGTTCAGATTTCCTTTACAGGCTTGCTAGGTTGGCCAAAAAGGGCGTATGCGTTTTTTCCTGAATATATTCAGGAAAAAACGCATACGCCCTTTTGGCCAAGTGCATCTTTGTCGACGTTCTGCCTCTTTTCCTATGCTTTCAGGGCAATTCCTGTCTACCCCCTGCAATCGTTTTCCTGAAATTCTGCCCCGCTTTCAAGTCCCCTTCGCAGGCTTACTTCAATATATTTTTGGAGGATAGCTGTCATTTATAACTCTGCAGGTTTGTGAATTACAGTGCCCCTGAGCTGCTTTCTTCAACTCACTTTCTTGTGAGCTGGGCACAAAACCGCAGGATTGCTTCAGGCCCTAATCTTTTTCCTGCAGAATATGCTGTGCCTTTGGTTAATTCCTCTTCCTGGTGGGAAATGAGCGTTACATTTGCCCGTGCAGACACCTACAGCTAGTCTCTCATTGGTTCTCCCTATTCCTGTTCATCTTGCACAGAAATTGCAAGCTGTGCCAAACAGGAGGTTAAAGGCACTGACTCTCCAAGCAGGGAGAGTGTTAGTAAAGAATCTGGAATGGTGAACCCGAGGACCAGGATACGAAAACTGAGATGCATTTTAAATCGTTTCCCAATCACACCGTGGACCATAATGTGGGTTTCCCATGCATGTTTTAGCTGGAGGAAGAATCCCTTGAACCTGAAGATTTGGGACCCATGGAATAGGTACCATGCAGTATGACTTCAAAGGGTCTGTATTTGCTCACGGAAACTCACCAATGCTATCAACCTGAAGTGTCCAGCCTTATGTCTCAACCAGCTCTGGGTGTAGATGTGGTCAATCCCGGTTGCATCACATGCCCTAAGTGAATTATTTAAGAATTGCTCTCTATTTCACTGTGTTTGTGTTTTGTTTTCGAAATTTATTTTGATAATAGGATTTATCGGATTTTCACTGCTGCGTTTTGGCCGCTGTACACACGCTTGATTCTCTTACGGAGACATATATATCCATGGGTTTTAAGATTCTTCCTAGTCAGGTATATTCCTAGGCGTTGAATATGTGGTGTTGAGTCCATTTCGTTGAGCAAGGAGTAGGTCTTGTTTATTACATGTTTGGCTTATGGAATGTTATCTGTGCTAATTTCAATCTCTGGTTTTATGCAGCACCCCAAGGCACCTTTCCCCATAAGCAAGCACTAGTTGGTTTTCTAAATTTGAGACCCTGTTCTGTTTTGTAATACAGTTCATGTGTAGTCAAGTTTACATTCCGTGTATTAGTGATATCTTATGATGTTTCTTTTTCTGTGTGACGTAGTTCACGTAGAATCACCGTACCTGCATCCACTCACTATGCCGCTATGGGCCTGATGACACGGATTTCATTGCTGAGTGCTACTGCATTGCACGTAAGTGCCACAACTTCTTTATCCATTTTTTGCTTTCTGGGATATTTACCTGGAACTGTAGACGAGCTTATTGAGAACACAGCCGTCCCAAACTTTGTGGTGGCTCTCTGTTTTTGATTTTAATTTCCCTAAGGAATAGGACCATAAGTGCAATTGCCATAGGCTGTGTTGCTTTATTTCTTACGTGTTTCAGGAAACACCATACACTTCTCCAGGGTGGCTGTTAGCAATTTACATCCTACCAATCAGCATAACAAGGCTCCCTGTTCTCCATATCCTGTCCTACCTTTCTGGATTTTACACTTTTTTCAGATGGCCCTTTTGCCCGGGGGGCAGTGAGACTTCATTGTAGTGCAGATTTCCTTTACAGGCTTGCTTGGTTGGCCAAAAAGTGCGTATGCGTTTTTTCCTGAATATATTCAGGAAAAAACGCATAAGCCCTTTTTGGCCAAGTGCATCATTGTCGACATTCTGCCTGTTTTCCTATGCTTTCAGGGCAATTCCAGTCTACCCCCTGCAATCGTTTTCCTGAAATTCTGCCCCGCTATCAAGTCCCCTTCGCAGGCTTACTTCAATATATTTTTGGAGGAAAGCTGTCATTTATAACTCTGCAGGTTTGTGAATTACAGTGCCCTTGAGCTCCTTTCTTCAACTCGCTTTCTTGTGAGCTGGGCATAAAACCGCAGGATTGTTTCAGGCCCTAATCTTTTTCCGGCAGGGCATGCTGAGCCTTTGGTTAATTCCTCTTCCTGGTGGGAAATGAGCGTTACATTTGCCCGTGCAGACATCTACAGCTAGTCTCTCATTGGTTCTCCCTATTCCTGTTCATCTTGCACAGAAATTGCAAGCTGTGCCAAACAGGAGGTTAAAGGCACTGACTCTCCAAGCGGGGAGAGTGTTATTAAAGCATCTGGAATGGTGAACCCGAGGACCAGGATACGAAAACTGAGATGCATTTTAAATCATTTCCCAATCACATGGTGGATGATACTCTGGGTTTCCCATGCATGTTTTAGCTGGAGGAAGAATCCCTTGAACCTGGAGAGTTGGGACCCATGGAATGGGTACCATGCAGTATGACTTCAAAGGGTCTGCATTTGCTCACCGAAACTCACCAATGCTATCAGCCTGAAGTGTCCAGCCTTATGTCTCAACCAGCTCTGGGTGTAGATGTGGTCAATCCCGGTTGCATCACATGCCCTGAGTGAATTATTTAAGAATTGCTCTCTATTTCACTGTCTTTGTGTTTTGTTTTCGAAATTTATTTTGATAATGGGATTTATCGGATTTTCACTGCTGCGTTTCGGCCGCTGTACACACGCTTGATTCTCTTACGGAGACATATATATCCATGGGTTTTAAGATTCTTCCTAGTCAGGTATATTCCTAGGCGTTGAATATGTGGTGTTGGGTCCATTTCCTTGAGCAAGGAGTAGGTCTTTTCTATTACATATTTGGCTTATGGAAAGTTATCTGTGCTAATTTCAGTCTCTGGTTTTATGCAGCACCCCAAGGCACCTTTCCCCATAAGCAAGCACTAGTTGGTTTTCTAAATTTGAGACCCTGTTCTGTTTTGTAATTCAGTTCATGTGTAGTCAAGTTTACATTCCGTGTATTAGTGATATCTTATGATGTTTCTTTTTCTGTGTGACGTAGTTCACGTAGAATCACCGTACCTGCATCCACTCATTATGCCGCTACGGGCCTGTTGACAGAGATTTCATTGCTGAGTGATATTGCATTGTACGTACGTGCCACAACTTCTTTATCCATTTTTTGCTTTCTGGGATATTTACCTGATACTGTAGACGAGCTTCTTGTGAACACAGCCGTCTCAAATATTTGGGTGGCTGTCTGTTTTTGAATTTAATTTCCGTAAGCTATAGGACCATAAGTGGAAGTGCCATAGGCTGTGTTGCTTTGTTTCTTACGTGTTTCAGGAAACACCATACACTTCTCCAGGGTGGCTGCTGGCAATTTACATCCTGCCAATCAGCATAACAAGGCTCCCTGTTGTCCATATCCTCTCCTACCTTTCTGGATTTTACACTTATTTCAGATGGCCCTTTTGCCCGGGGGGCAGTGAGACTTTATTGTAGTGCAGATTTCCTTTACAGGCTTGCTTGGTTGGCCAAAAAGGGCATATGCGTTTTTTCCTGAATATATTCAGGAAAAAACACATACGCCCTTTTTGGCCAATTGCATCATTGTTGACGTTGTGCCTCTTTTCCTATGCTTTCAGGGCAATTCCAGTCTACCCCCTGCAATCGTTTTCCTGAAATTCTGCCCCGCTTTCAAGTCCCCTTCGCAGGCTTACTTCAATATATTTTTGGAGGATAGCTGTCAATTATAACTCTGCAGGTTTGTGAATTACAGTGCCCCTAGCTCCTTTCTTCAACTCGCTTTCTTGTGAGCTGGGCACAAAACCGCAGGATTGCTTCAGGCCCTAATAGGTTTCCAGCAGGGCACACTGAGCCTTTGTTTAATTCCTCTTCCTGGTGGGCAATGAGTGTTACATTTGCCCGTGCAGACACCTACAGCTAGTCTCTCATTGGTTCTCCCTATTCCTGTTCATCTTGCACAGAAATTGCAAACTGTGCCAAACAGGAGGTTAAAGGCACTGACTCTCCAAGCGGGGAGAGTGTTAGTAAAGCGTCTGGAATGGTGAACCCGAGGACAAGGATACGAAAACTGAGATCCATTTCAAATCGTTTCCCAATCTCACGGTGTACCATACTCTGTGTTTCCCATGCATGTTTTAGCTGAAGGAAGAATCCCTTGAACCTGGAGAGTTGGGACTCATGGAATGGGTACCATGCAGTATGACTTCAAAGGGTCTGCATTTGCTCACAGAAACTCACCAATGCTATCAGCCTGAAGTGTCCAGCCTTATGTCTCAACCAGCTCTGGGTGTAGATGTGTTAAATCCCGGTTGCATCACATGCCCTGAGTGAATTATTTAAGAATTGCTCTCTATTTCACTGTCTTTGTGTTTTGTTTTCGAAATTTATTTTGATAATGGGATTTATCGGATTTTCACTGCTGCGTTTATGCCGCTGTACACACGCTTGATTCTCTTACGGAGACATATATATCCATGGGTTTTAAGATTCTTCCTAGTCAGGTATATTCCTAGGCGTTGAAAATGTGGTGTTGAGTCCATTTCGTTGAGCAAGGAGTAGGTCTTGTCTATTACATATTTGGCTTATGGAATGTTATCTGTGCTAATTTCAGTCTCTGGTTTTATGCAGCACCCCGAGGCACCTTTCCCCATAAGCAAGCACTAGTTGGTTTTCTAAATTTGGACCCTGTTCTGTTTTGTAATTCAGTTCATGTGTAGTCAAGTTTACATTCCGTGTATTACTGATATCTTATGATGTTTCTTTTTCTGTGTGACGTAGTTCTTGTAGAATCACCGTATCTGCATCCACTGACTATGCCGCTATGCGCCAGATGACACAGATTTCATTGCTGAGTGATATTGCATTGTATGTACGTGCCACAGCTTCTTTATCCATTTTTTGCTTTCTGGGATATTTACCTGATACTGTAGACGAGCTTCTTGTGAACACAGCCGTCCCAAATATTGGGGTGGCTGTCTGTTTTTGATTTTAATTTCCGTAAGCTATAGGACCATAAGTGGAAGTGTCATAGGCTGTGTTGCTTTGTTTCTTACGTGTTTCAGGAAACATCATACACTTCTCCAGGGTGGCTGCTGGCAATTTACATCCTGCCAATCAGCATAACAAGGCTCCCTGTTCTCCATATCCTGTCCTACCTTTCTGGATTTTACACATTTTTCAGATGGCCCTTTTGCCCGGGGGGCAGTGAGACTTCATTGTAGTGCAGATTTCCTTTACAGGCTTGCTTGGTTGGCCAAAAAGGGCGTATGCGTTTTTTCCTGAATATATTCAGGAAAAAACGCATACGCCCTTTTTGGCCAAGTGCATCATTGTCGACGTTGTGCCTCTTTTCCTATGCTTTCAGGGCAATTCCCCTCTACTCCCTGCAATCGTTTTCCTGAAATTCTGCCCCGCTTTCAAGTCCCCTTCGCAGGCTTACTTCAATATATTTTTGGAAGATAGCTGTCATTTATAACTCTGCAGGTTTGTGAATTACAGTGCCCCTGAGCTCCTTTCTTCAACTCGCTTTCTTGTGAGCTGGGCACAAAACCGCAGGATTGTTTCAGGCCCTAATCTGTTTCCAGCAGGGCACACTGAGCCTTTGTTTAATTCCTCTTCCTGGTGGGCAATGAGCGTTACATTTGCCCGTGCAGACACCTACAGCTAGTCTCTCATTGGTTCTCCCTATTCCTGTTTATCTTGCACAGAAATTGCAAGCTGTGCCAAAGAGGAGATAAAAGGCACTGACTCTCCAAGCGGGGAGAGGGTTAGTAAAGCATCTGGAATGGTGAACCCGAGGACCAGGATACGAAAACTGAGATGCATTTTAAATCGTTTCCCAATCACACGGTGGACGATACTCTGGGTTTCCCATGCATGTTTTAGCTGGAGGAAGAATCCCTTGAACCTGGAGAGTTGGGACCCATGGAATAGATACCATGCAGTATGACGTCAAAGGGTCTGCATTTACTCACCGAAACTCACCAATGCTATCAGCCTGAAGTGTCCAGCCTTATGTCTCAACCAGCTCTGGGTGTAGATGTGGTCAATCCCGGTTGCATCACATGCCCTGAGTGAATTGTTTAAGAATTGCTCTCTATTTCACTGTCTTTGTGTTTTGTTTTCGAAATTTATTTTGATAATGGGATTTATCTGATTTTCACTGCTGCGTTTCGGCCGCAGTACACACGCTTGATTCTCTTACGGAGACATATATATCCATGGGTTTTAAGATTCTTCCTAGTCAGGTATATTCCTAGGCGTTGAATATGTGGTGTTGGGTCCATTTCGTTGAGAAAGGAGTAGGTCTTGTCTACTACATATTTGGCTTATGGAAAGTTATCTGTGCTTATTTCAGTCTCTGGTTTTATGCAGCACCCCAAGGCACCTTTCCCCATAAGCAAGCACTAGTTGATTTTCTAAATTTGAGACCCTGTTCTGTTTTGTAATTCACTTCATGTGTACTCAAGTTTACATTCCGTGTATTAGTGATATCTTATGATGTTTCTTTTTCTGTGTGACGTAGTTCACGTAGAATCACCGTATCTGCATCCACTGACTATGCCGCTATGCGCCTGATGACACAGATTTCATTGCTGAGTGATATTGCATTGTACGTACGTGCCACAACTTCTTTATCCATTTTTTGCTTTCTGGGATATTTACCTGATACTGTAGACGAGTTTCTTGTGAACACAGCCGTCCCAAATATTGGGGTGGCTGTCTGTTTTTGCTTTTAATTCCCGTAAGCTATAGGACCATAAGTGGAAGTGCCATAGGCTGTGTTCCTTTGTTTCTTACGTGTTTCAGGAAACATCATACACTTCCCCAGGGTGGCTGCTGGCAATTCACATCCTGCCAATCAGCATAACAAGGCTCCCTGTTCTCCATATCCTGTCCTACCTTTCTAGATTTTACACTTTTTTCAGATGGCCCTTTTGCCCGGGGGGCAGTGAAACTTCATTGTAGTGCAGATTTCCTTTACAGGCTTGCTTGGTTGGCCAAAAAGGGCGTATGCGTTTCTTCCTGAATATATTCAGGAAAAAACGCATACGCCCTTCTTGGCCAAGTGCATCATTGTCGACGTTGTGCCTCTTTTCCTATGCTTTCAGGGCAATTCCACTCTACCCCCTGCAATCATTTTCCTGAAATTCTGCCCCGCTTTCAAGTCCCCTTCGCAGGCTTACTTCAATATATTTTTGGAGGATAGCTGTCATTTATAACTCTGCAGGTTTGTGAATTACAGTGCCCCTGAGCTCCTTTCTTCAACTCGCTTTCTTGTGAGCTGGGCACAAAACCGCAGGATTGCTTCAGGCCCTAATCTGTTTCCGGCAGGGCACGCTGAGCCTTTGGTTAATTCCTCTTCCTGGTGGGAAATGAGCGTTACATTTGCCCGTGCAGACACCTATAGCTAGTCTCTCATGGGTTCTCCCTATTCCTGTTCATCTTGCACAGAAATTGCAAGCTGTGCCAAAGAGGAGGTTAAAGGCACTGACTCTGCAAGCGAGGAGAGTGTTAGTAAAGCATCTGGAATGGTGAACCCGAGGACCAGGATACGAAAACTGAGATGCATTTTAAATCGTTTCCCAATCACACGGTGGACTATACTCTGGGTTTCCCATGCATGTTTTAGCTGGAGGAAGAATCCCTTGAACCTGGAGAGTTGGGACCCATGGAATAGATACCATGCAGTGTGACGTCAAAGGGTCTGCATTTGCTCACCGAAACTCACCAATGCTATCAGCCTGAAGTGTCCAGCCTTATGTCTCAACCAGCTCTGGGTGTAGATGTGTTAAATCCCGGTTGCATCACATGCCCTGAGTGAATTATTAAAGAATTGCTCTCTATTACACTGTCTTTGTGTTTTGTTTTCGAAATTTATTTTGATAATGGGATTTATCTGATTTTCACTGCTGCGTTTCGGCCGCAGTACACACGCTTGATTCTCTTATGGAGACATATATATCCATGGGTTTTAAGATTCTTCCTAGTCAGGTATATTCCTAGGCGTTGAATATGTGGTGTTGGGTCCATTTCGTTGAGCAAGGAGTAGGTCTTGTCTATTACATATTTGGCTTATGGAAAGTTATCTGTGCTAATTTCAGTCTCTGGTTTTATGCAGCACCCCAAGGCACCTTTCCCCATAAGCAAGCACTAGTTGGTTTTCTAAATTTGAGACCCTGTTCTGTTTTGTATTTCAGTTCATGTGTAGTCAAGTTTACATTCCGTGTATTAGTGATATCTTATGATGTTTCTTTTTCTGTGTGACGTATTTCACGTAGAATCACCGTACCTGCATCCACTCACTATGCCGCTACGGGCCTGATGACACAGAGATCATTGCTGAGTGATATTGCATTGTACGTACGTGCCACAACTTCTTTATCCATTTTTTGCTTTCTGGGATATTTACCTGATACTGTAGACGAGCTTCTTGTGAACACAGCCGTCCCAAATATTGGGGTGGCTGTCTGTTTTTGATTTTAATTTCCGTAAGCTATAGGACCATAAGTGGAGGTGCGATAGGCTGTGTTGCTTGGTTTCTTACGTGTTTCAGGAAACATCATACACTTCTCCAGGGTGGCTGCTGGCAATTTACATCCTGCAAATCAGCATAACAACGCTCCCTGTTCTCCATATCCTGTCCTACCTTTCTGGATTTTACACTTTTTTCAGATGGCCCTTTTGCCCGGGCGGCAGTGAGACTTTATTGTAGTGCAGATTTCCTTTACAGGCTTGCTTGGTTGGCCAAAAAGGGCGTATGCGTTTTTTCCTGAATATATTCAGGAAAAAACATATACGCCCTTTTTGGGCAAGTGCATCATTGTCGACGTTGTGCCTCTTTTCCTATGCTTTCAGGGCAATTCCAGTCTACCCCCTGCAATGGTTTTCCTGAAACTCTGCCCCGCTTTCAAGTCCCCTTCGCAGGCTTACTTCAATATATTTTTGGAGGATAGCTGTCATTTATAACTCTGCAGGTTTGTGAATTACAGTGCCCCTGAGCTCCTTTCTTCAACTCGCTTTCTTGTGAGCTGGGCACAAAACCGCAGGATTGCTTCAGGCCCTAATCTGTTTCCGGCAGGGCACGCTGAACCTTTGGTTACTTCCTCTTCCTGGTGGGAAATGAGCGTTACATTTGCCCGTGCAGACACCTATAGCTAGTCACTCATTGGTTCTCCCTATTCCTATTCATCTTGCACAGAAATTGCAAGCTGTGCCAAAGAGGAGGTTAAAGGCACGGACTCTCCAATCAGGGAGAGTGTTAGTAAAGCATCTGGAATGGTGAA
This sequence comes from Phocoena phocoena, assembly GCF_963924675.1. Lineage (NCBI taxonomy): Eukaryota > Metazoa > Chordata > Mammalia > Artiodactyla > Phocoenidae > Phocoena > Phocoena phocoena. The sequence goes on along the minus strand of NW_027077600.1, from coordinate 128,154 downwards.
CCCGAGGACCAGGATATGAAACCTGAGATGCATTTTAAATCGTTTCCCAATCACACGGTGGACGATACTCTGGGTTTCCCGTTCATGTTTTAGCGGGAGGAAGAATCCCTTGAACCTGGAGAGTTGGGACCCGTGGAATGGGTACCATGCAGTATGACTTCAAAGGGTCTGCATTTGCTCACCAAAACTCACCAGTGCTATCAGCCTGAAGTGTCCAGGCTTATGTCTCAACCAGCTCTGGGTGTAGATGTGGTCAATCCCGGTTGCATCACATGCCCTGAGTGAATTATTTAAGAATTGCTCTCTATTTCACTGTCTTTGTGTTTTGTTTTCGAAATTTATTTTGATAATGGGATTTATCGGATTTTCACTGCTGCGTTTCGGCTGCTGTACACACGCTTGATTCTCTTATGGAGACATATATATCCATGGGTTTTAAGATTCTCCCTAGTCAGGTATATTCCTAGGCGTTGAATATGTGGTGTTGGGTCCATTTCGTTGAGCAAGGAGTAGGTCTTGTCTATTACATATTTGGCTTATGGAAAGTTATGTGTGCTAATTTCAGTCTCTGGTTTTATGCAGCACCCCAAGGCACCTTTCCCCATAAGCAAGCACTAGTTGGTTTTCTAAATTTGAAACGCTGTTCTGTTTTGTATTTCAGTTCATGTGTAGTCAAGTTTACATTCCGTGTATTAGTGATATCTTATGATGTTTCTTTTTCTGTGTGACGTAGTTCACGTAGAATCACCGTACGTGCATCCATTCACTATGCTGCTACGGGCCTGATGACACAGATTTCATTGCTGAGTGATATTGCATTGTACGTACGTACCGCAACTTTTTTATCCATTTTTTGCTTTCTGGGATATTTACCTGATATTGTAGACGAGCTTCTTTTGAACACAGCCGTCCCAAATATTGGGGTGGCTGTCTGTTTTTGATTTTAATTTCCGTAAGCTATAGGACCATAAGTGGAAGTGCCATAGGTTGTGTTGCTTTGTTTCTTACGTGTTTCAGGAAACACCATACACTTCTCCAGGGTGGCTGCTGGCAATTTACATCCTGCCAATCAGCATAACAAGGCTCCCTGTTCTCCATATCCTGTCCTACCTTTCTGGATTTTACACTTTTTTCAGATGGCCCTTTTGCCCAGGGGGAAGGGAGACTTCATTTTAGTGCACATTTCCTTTACAGGCTTGCTTGGTTGGCCAAAAAGGGTGTATGCGTTTTTTCCTGAATATATTCAGGAAAAAACGCATACGCACTTTTTGGCCAAGTGCATCATTGTCGACGTTCTACCTCTTTTCCTATGCTTTCAGGGCAATTCCAGTCTACCCCCTGCAATCGTTTTCCTGAAATTCTGCCCCGCTTTCAAGTCCCCTTCGCAGGCTTGCTTCAATATATTTTTGGAGGATAGCTGTCATTTATAACTCTGCAGGTTTGTGAATTACAGTGCCCCTGAGCTCCTTTCTTCAACTCGCTTTCTTGTGAGCTGGGTACAAAACCGCAGGATTGCTTCAGGCCCTAATCTGTTTTCAGCAGGGCACGCTGAGCCTTTGTTTAATTCCTCTTCCTGGTCGGCAATGAGCGTTACATTTGCCCGTGCAGACACCTACAGCTAGTCTCTCATTGGTTCTCCCTATTCCTGTTCATCTTGCACAGAATTTGCAAGATGTGCCAAAGAGGAGGTTAAAGGCACTGACTCTCCAAGCGGGGAGAGTGTTAGTAAAGCATCTGGAATGGTGAACCCGAGGACCAGGATACGAAAACTGAGATGCATTTTAAATCGTTTCCCAATCACACGGTGGACGATACTCTGGGTTTCCCATGCATGTTTTGGCTGGAGGAAGAATGCCTTGAACCTGGAGCGTTGGGACCCATGGAATGGGTACCATGCAGTATGACTTCAAAGGGTCTGCATTTGCTCACCGAAACTCACCAATGCTATCAGCCTGAAGTGTCCAGCCTTATGTCTCAACCTGCTCTGGGTGTAGATGTGGTCAATCCCGGTTGCATCACATGCCCTGAGTGAATTATTTAAGAATTGCTCTCTATTTCACTGTCTTTGTGTTTAGTTTTCGAAATTTATTTTGATAATGGGATTTATCGGATTTTCACTGCTGCGTTTCGGCTGCTGTACACACGCATGATTCTCTTATGGAGACATATATATCCATGGGTTTTAAGATTCTTCCTAGTCAGGTATATTCCTAGGCGTTGAATATGTGGTGTTGGGTCCATTTCGTTGAGCAAGGAGTAGGTCTTGTCTATTACATATTTGGCTTATGGAAAGTTATCTGTGCTAATTTCAGTCTCTGGTATTATGCAGCCCCCCAACGCACTTTTCCCCATAAGCAAGCACTAGTTGCTTTTCTAAATTTGAGACCCTGTTCTGTTTTGTAATTCAGTTCATGTGTAGTCAAGTTTACATTCCGTGTATTAGTGATATCTTATGATGTTTCTTTTTCTGTGTGACATAGTTCACGTAGAATCACCGTACCTGCATCCACTCACTATGCCGTTACGGGCCTGATGACACAGATTTCATTGCTGAGTGATATTGCATTGTATGTACGTGCCACAAATTCTTTATCCATTTTTTGATTTCTGGGATATTTACCTGATACTGTAGACGAGATTCTTGTGAACACAGCCGTCCCAAATATTGGGGTGGCTGTCTGTTTTTGATTTTAATTTCCCTAAGGAATAGGACCATAAGTGCAATTGCCATAGGCTGTGTTGCTTTATTTTTTACATGTTTTAGGAAACACCATACACTTCCCCAGGGTGGCTGCTGGCAATTTACATCCTGCCAATCAGCATAACAAGGCTCCCTGTTCTCCATATCCTGTCCTACCTTTCTGGATTTTACACTTTTTTCAGATGGCCCTTTTGCCCGGGGGGCAGTGAGACTTCATTGTAGTGCAGATTACCTTTACAGGCTTGCTTGGTTTACCAAAAAGTGTGTATGCATGTTTTCCTGAATATATTCAGGAAAATACGCATACGCACTTTTTGGCCAAGTGCATCATTGTCGACGTTGTGCCTCTTTTCCTATGCTTTCAGGGCAATTCCAGTCTACCCCCTGCAATCGTTTTCCTGAAATTCTGCCCCGCTTTCAAGTCCCCTTCGCAGGCTTACTTCAATATATTTTTGGAGGATAGCTGTCATTTATAACTCTGCAGGTCTGTGAATTACAGTGACCCTGAGCTCCTTTCTTCAACTCGCTTTCTTGTGAGCTGGGCACAAAACCGCAGGATTGCTTCAGGCCCTAATCTGTTTCCGGCAGGGCATGCTGATCCTTTGGTTAATTCTTCTTCCTGGTGGGAAATGAGCCTTACATTTGCCCGTGCAGACACCTATAGCTAGTCTCTCATTGGTTCTCCCTATTCCTGTTCATCTTGCGCAGAAATTGCAAGCTGTGCCAAACAGGAGGTTAAAGGCACTGACTCTCCAGGCGGGGAGAGTGTTAGTAATGCGTCTGGAATGGTGAAACCGAGGACAAGGATACGAAAAATGAGATCCATTTTAAATTGTTTCCCAATCTCACTGTGTACCATACTCTGTGTTTCCCATGCATGTTTTAGCTGGAGGAAGAATCACTTGAACCTGGAGAGTTGGGACCCATGGCATGCGTACCATGCAGTATGACTTCAAAGGGTCTGCATTTGCTCACCGAAACTCACCAACGCTAGCAACCTGAAGTGTCCAGCCTTATGTCTCAACCAGCTCTGGGTGTTGATGTGGTCAATCCCGGTTGCATCACATGCCCTGAGTGAATTATTTAAGAATTGCTCTCTATTTCACTGTCTTTGTGTTTTGTTTTCGAAATTTATTTTGATAATGGGATTTATCGGATTTTCACTGCTGCGTTTCGGCCGCTCTACACACGCTTGATTCTCTTACGGAGACATATATATCCATGGGTTTTAAGATTCTTCCTAGTCAGGTATATTCCTAGGCGTTGAATATGTGGTGTTGGGTCCATTTCGTTGAGCAAGGAGTAGGTCTTGGCTATTACATATTTGGCTTATGGAAAGTTTTCTGTGCTAATTTCAGTCTCTGGTTTTATGCAGCACCCCAAGGCACCTTTCCCCATAAGCAAGCACTAGTTGGTTTTCTAAATTTGAGACCCTGTTCTGTTTTGTAATTCAGTTCATGTGTAGTCAAGTTTACATTCCGTGTATTAGTGATATCTTATGATGTTTCTTTTTCTGTGTGACGTAGTTCACGTAGAATCACCGTACCTGCATCCACTCACTATGCCGCTACGGGCCTGATGACACAGATTTCATTGCTGAGTGATACTGCATTGTACGTACGTGCCACAACTTCTTTATCCATTTTTTGCTTTCTGGGATATTTACCTGATACTGTAGACGAGCTTCTTGTGAACACAGTCGTCCCAAATATTGGGGTGGCTGTCTGTTTTTGATTTTAATTTCCGTAAGCTATAGGACCATAAGTGGAAGTGCCATAGGCTGTGTTGCTTTGTTTCTTACGTGTTTCAGGAAACACCATACACTTCTCCAGGGTGGCTGCTGGCAATTTACATCCTGCCAATCAGCATAACAAGGCTCCCTGTTGTCCATATCCTGTCCTACCTTTCTGGATTTTACACTTTTTTCAGATGGCCCTTTTGCCCGGGGGGCAGTGAGACTTCATTGTAGTGCAGATTTCCTTTACAGGCTTGCTTGGTTGGCCAAAAAGGGCGTATGCGTTTTTTCCTGAATATATTCAGGAAAAAAAGCATACACCCTTTTTGGCCAAGTGCATCATTGTCGACGTTGTGCCTCTTTTCCTATGCTTTCAGGGCAATTCCAGTCTACCCCCTGCAATGGTTTTCCTGAAACTCTGCCCCGCTTTCAAGTCCCCTTCGCAGGCTTACTTCAATATATTTTTGGAGGATAGCTGTGAATTATATCTCTGCAGGTTTGTGAATTACAGTGCCCCTGAGCTCCTTTCTTCAACTCGCTTTCTTGTGAGCTGGGCACAAAACCGCAGGATTGCTTCAGGCCCTAATCTGTTTCCGGCAGGGCACGCTGAGCCTTTGGTTAATTCCTCTTCCTGGTGGGAAATGAGCGTTACATTTGCCCGTGCACACACCTAAAGCTAGTCTCTCATGGGTTCTCCCTATTCCTGTTCATCTTGCACAGAAATTGCAAGCTGTGCCAAAGAGGAGGTTAAAGGCACTGACTCTCCAAGCAGGGAGAGTGTTAGTAAAGCATCTGGAATGGTGAACCCGAGGACCAGGATACGAAAACTGAGATGTATTTTAAATCGTTTCCCAATCACACGGTGGACCATACTGTGGGTTTCCCATGCATGTTTTAGCTGGAGGAAGAATCCCTTGACCCTGAAGTGTTGGGACCCATGGAATAGGTACCATGCAGTATGACTTCAAAGGGTCTGAATTTGCTCACCGAAACTCACCAATGCTATCAGCCTGAAGTGTCCAGCCTTATGTCTCAACCAGCTCTGGGTGTAGATGTGGTCAGTCCTGGTTGCATCACATGCCCTGAGTGAATTATTTAAGAATTGCTCTCTATTTCACTGTCTTTGTGTTTTGTTTTCGAAATTTATTTTGATAATGGGATTTATCGGATTTTCACTGCTGCGTTTCGGCCTCTGTACACACGCTTGATTCTCTTACGGAGACATATATATCCATGAGTTTTAAGATTCTTCCTAGTCAGGTATATTCCTAGGCGTTGAATATTTGGTGTTGGGTCCATTTCGTTGAGCAAGGAGTAGGTCTTGTCTATTACATATTTGGCTTATGGAAAGTTATCTGTGCTAATTTCAGTCTCTGGTTTTATGCAACACCCAAAGGCACCTTTCCCCATAAGCAAGCACTAGATGGTTTTCTAAATTTGAGACCCTGTTCTGTTTTGTAATTCAGTTCATGTGTAGTCAAGTTTACATTCCGTGTATTAGTGATATCTTATGATGTTTCTTTTTCTGTGTGACGTAGTTCACGTAGAATCACCGTACTTGCATCCACTCACTATGCCGCTACGGGCCTGATGACACAGATTTCATTGCTGAGTGATATTGCATTGCACGTACGTGCCACAACTTCTTTATCCAGTTTTTGCTTTCTGGGATATTTACCTGATACTGTAGACGAGCTTCTTCTGAACACAGCCGTCCCAAATATTGGCGTGGCTGTCTGTATTTAATTTTAATTTCCGTTATCTTTGGGACCATAAGTGTAAGTGCCATAGGCTGTGTTGCTTTGTTTCTTACGTGTTTCAGGAAACACCATACACTTCTCCAGGGTGGCTGCTGGCAATTTACATCCTGCCAATCAGCATAACAAGGCTCCCTGTTCTCCATATCCTGTCCTACCTTTCTGGATTTTACACTTTTTTCAGATGGCCCTTTTGCCCGGGGGGCAGTGAGACTTCATTGTAGTGCAGATTTCCATTACAGGCTTGCTTGGTTGGCCAAAAAGGGCGTATGCGTTTTTTCCTGAATATATTCAGGAAAAAACGCATACGCCCTTTTTGGCCAAGTGCATCATTGTCGACGTTCTGCCTCTTTTCCTATGCTTTCAGGGCAATTTCAGTCTACCCCCTGCAATCGTTTTCCTGAAACTCTGCCCCGCTTTCAAGTCCCCTTCGCAGGCTTACTTCAATATATTTTTGGAGGATAGCTGTCATTTATAACTCTGCAGGTTTGTGAATTACAGTGCCCCTGAGCTCCTTTCTTCAACTCGCTTTCTTGTGAGCTGGGCACAAAACCGCAGGATTGCTTCAGGCCCTAATCTGTTTCCAGCAGGGCACACTGAGCCTTTGTTTAATTACTCTTCCTGGTGGGCAATGAGCGTTACATTTGCCCGTGCAGACACCTATAGCTAGTCTCTCATTGGTTCTCCCTATTCCTGTTCATCTTGCACAGAAATTGCAAGCTGTGCCAAAGAGGAGGTTAAAGGCACTGACTCTCCAAGCACGGAGAGTGTTAGTAAAGCATCTGGAATGGTGAACCCGAGGACCAGGATACGAAAACTGAGATGCATTTTAAATCGTTTCCCAATCACACGGTGGACCATACTGTGGGTTTCCCATGCATGTTTTAGCTGGAGGAAGAATCACTTGACCGTGAAGAGTTGGGACCCATGGAATAGGTACCATGCAGTATGACTTCCAAGGGTCTGCATTTGCTCACTGAAACTCACCAATGCTATCAGCCTGAAGTGTCCAGCCTTATGTCTCAACCAGCTCTGGGTGTAGATGTGGTCAATCCCGGTTGCATCACATGCCCTGAGTGAATTATTTAAGAATTGCTCTCTATTACACTGTCTTTGTGTTTTGTTTTCGAAATTTATTTTGATAATGGAATTTATCGGATTTTCACTGCTGCGTATCGGCTGCTGTACACACGCTTGATTCTCTTACGGAGACATATATATCCATGGGTTTTAAGATTCTTCCTAGTCAGGTATATTCCTAGGCGTTGAATATGTGGTGTTGAGTCCATTTCGTTGAGCAAGGAGTAGGTCTTGTCTATTATATATTTGGCTTATGGAATGTTATCTGTGCTAATTTCTGTCTCTGGTTTTATGCAGCACCCCAAGGCACCTTTCCCCATAAGCAAGCACTAGTTGGTTTTCTAAATTTGAGACCCTGTTCTGTTTTGTAATTCAGTTCATGTGTAGTTAAATTTACATTCCGTGTATTAGTGATATCTAATGATGTTTCTTTTTCTGTGTGACGTAGTTCACGTAGAATCACCGTACCTGCATCCACTCACTATGCCGCTATGGGCCTGATGACACAGATTTTATTGCTGAGTGATATTGCACTGCACGTACGTGCCACAACTTCTTTATCCATTTTTTGCTTTCTGGGATATTTACCTGGTACTCTAGACGAGTTTTGGGAACAAAGCCGTCCCAAAGTTTGGGTTGGATCACTGTTTTTGATTTGAATTTCCCTAAGCAAAAGGACCAAAAGTGCAATTGCCATAGGCTGTGTTCCTTTATTTCTTACGTGTTTCAGGAAACACCATACACTTCTCCAGGGTGGCTGTTGGCAATTTACATCCTCCCAATCAGCATAACAAGGCTCACTGTTCTCCATATCCTGTCCTACCTTTCTGGATTTTACACTTTTTTCAGATGGCCCTTTTGCCAGGGGGGCAGTGAGACTTCATTGTAGTGCAGATCTCCTTTACAGGCTTGCTTGGTTGGCCAAAAAGTGCATATGCGTTTTTTCCTGAATATATTCAGGAAAAAACGCATACGCCCTTTTTGGCCAAGTGCATCATTGTCGACGTTGTGCCTCTGTTCCTATGCTTTCAGGGCAATTCCAGTCTACCCCCTGCAATCGTTTTCGTGAAATTCTGCCCCGCTTTCAAGTCCCCTTCGCAGGCTTACTTCAATATACTGTTGGAAGATAGCTGTCATTTATAACTCTGCAGGTTTGTGAATTACAGTGCCCCTGAGCTCCTTTCTTCAACTCGCTTTCTTGTGTGCTGGGCAAAAAACCGCAGGATTGCTTCAGGCACTAATCTGTTTCCAGCAGGGCACGCTGAGCCTTTGGTTAATTCCTCTTCCTGGTGGGAAATGAGCGTTACATTTACCCGTGCAGACAACTACAGCTAGTCTCTCATTGGTTCTCCCTATTCCTGTTCATCTTGCACAGAAACTGCAAGCTGTGCCAAACAGGAGGTTAAATGCACTGACTCTCCAGGCGGGGAGAGTGTTAGTAAAGCGTCTGGAATGGTGAACCCGAGGACAAGGATACGAAAACTGAGATGCATTTTAAATCGTTTCCCAATCACACGGTGAACGATACTCTGGGTTTCCCATGCATGTTTTAGCTGGAGGAAGAATCCCTTGAACCTGGAGTCTTGGGACCCTTGGAATGGGTACCATGCAGTATGACTTCAAAGGGTCTGCATTTACTCACCGAACCTCACCAATGCTATCAGCCTGAAGTGTCCAGCCTTATGTCTCAACCAGCTCTGGTTGTAGATGTGGTCAATCCCGGTTGCATCACATGCCCTGAGTGAATTATTTAAGAATTGCTCTCTATCTCACTGTCTTTGTGTTTTGTTTTTGAAATTTATTTTGATAATGGTCTTTATCGGATTTTCACTGCTGCGTTTCGGCCGCTGTACACACGCTTGATTCTCTTACGGAGACATATATATCCATGGGTTTTAAGATTATTCCTAGTCAGGTATATTCCTAGGCGTTGAATATGTGGTGTTGGGTCCATTTCGTTGAGCAAGGAGTAGGTCTTGTCTATTACATATTTGGCTTATGGAAAGTTATCTGTGCTAATTTCAGTCTCTGGTTTTATGCAGCACCCCAACGCACCTTTCCCCATAAGCAAGCACTAGTTGGTTTTCTAAATTTGAGACCCTGTTCTGTTTTGTAATTCAGTTCATGTGTAGTCAAGTTTACATTCCGTGTATTAGTGATATCTTATGATGTTTCTTTTTCTGTGTGACGTAGTTCACGTAGAATCACCGTATCTGCATCCACTCACAATGCCGCTACGGGCCCGATGACACAGATTTCATTGCTGCGTGATATTGCATTGTACGTACGTGCCACAACTTCTTTATCCATTTTTTGCTTTCTGGGATATTTACCTGATACTGTAGACGAGCTTCCTGTGAACACAGTCGTCCCAAATATTGGGGTGGCTGTCTGTTTTTGATTTTAATTTCCGTAAGCTATAGGACCATAAGTGGAAGTGCCATAGGCTGTGTTGCTTTGTTTCTTACGTGTTTCAGGAAACACCATACACTTCTCCAGGGTGGCTGCTGGCAATTTACATCCTGCCAATCAGCATAACAAGGCTCCCTGTTCTCCATATCCTGTCCTACCTTTCTGGATTTTACACTTTTTTCAGATGGCCCTTTTGCCCGGGGGGCAGTGAGACTTCATTGTAGTGCAGATTTCATTTACCAGCTTGTTTGGTTGGCCAAAAAGGGCGTATGCGTTTTTTCCTGAATATATTCAGGAAAAAAAGCATACGCCCTTTTTGGCCAAGGGCATCATTGTCGACGTTGTGCCTCTTTTCCTATGCTTTCAGGGCAATTCCAGTCTACCCCCTGCAATCGTTTTCCTGAAATTCTGCCCCACTTTCAAGTCCCCTTCGCAGGCTTACTTCAATATATTTTTGGAGGAAAGCTGTCATTTATAACTCTGCAGGTTTGTGAATTACAGTGCCCCTGCGCTCCTTTCTTCAACTCACTTTCATGTGAGCTGGGCACAAAACCGCAGGATTGCTTCAGGCCCTAATCTGTTTTCAGCAGGGCATGCTGAGCCTTTGTTTAATTCCTCTTCCTGGTCGGCAATGAGCGTTACATTTGGCCGTGCAGACACCTACAGCTAGTCTCTCATTGGTTCTCCCTATTCCTGTTCATCTTGCACCGAAATTGCAAGCTGTGCCAAACAGGAGGTTAAAGGCACTGACTCTCCAAGCGGGGAGAGTGTTAGTAAAGCATCTGGAATGGTGAACCCGAGGACCAGGATACGAAAACTGAGATGCATGTTAAATCGTTTCCCAATCACACGGTGAACGATACTCTGGGTTTCCCATGCATGTTTTAGCTGGAGGAAGAATCCCTTGAACCTGGAGTGTCGGGACCCATGGAATGGGTACCATGCAGTATGACTTCAAAGGGTCTGCATTTGCTCACCGAAACTCACCAATGCTATCAGCCTGACGTGTCCAGCCTTATGTCTCAACCAGCTCTGGGTGTAGATGTGGTCAATCCCGGTTGCATCACATGCCCTTAGTGAATTATTTAAGAATTGCTCTCTATTTCACTGTCTTTGTGTTTTGTTTTCGAAATTTATTTTGATAATGGGATTTATCGGATTTTCACTGCTGCGTTTTGGCCGCTGTACACACGCTTGATTCTCTTACGGAGACATATATATCCATGGGTTTTAATATTCTTCCTAGTCAGGTATATTCCTAGGCGTTGAATATGTGGTGTTGGGTCCATTTCGTTGAGCAAGGAGTAGGTCTTGTCTATTACATATTTGGCTTATGGAAAGTTATCTGTGCTAATTTCAGTCTCTGGTTTTATGCAGCACCCCAAGGCGCCTTTCCCCATAAGCAAGTACTAGCTGGTTTACTAAATTTGAGACCCTGTTCTGTTTTGTAATTCAGTTCATGTGTAGTCAAGTTTACATTCCGTGTATTAGTGATATCTTATGATGTTTCTTTTTCTGTGTGAGGTAGTTCACGTAGAATCACCGTACCTGCATCCACTCACTATGCCGCTACGGGCCTGATGACACAGATTTCATTGCTGAGTGATATTGCATTGTACGTACGTGCCACAACTTCTTTATCCATTTTTTGCATTTTGGGATATTTACCTGATACTGTAGACGAGCTTCTTGTGAACACAGCCGTCCCAAATATTGAGGTGGCTGTCTGTTATTGATTTTAATATCCGTAAGCTATAGAACCATAAGTGCAAGTGCCATAGGCTGTGTTGCTTTGTTTCTTACGTGTTGCAGGAAACACCATACACTTCTCCAGGGTGGCTGCTGGCAATTTACATCTTGCCAATCAGCATAACAAGGCTCCCTGTTCTCCATATCCTGTCCTAACTTTCTGGATTTTACACTTTTTTCAGATGGCCCTCTTGCCCGGGGGGCAGTGAGACTTCATTGTAGTGCAGATTTCCTTTACAGGCTTGCTTGGATGCCCAAAAAGGGTGTATGCGTTTTTTCCTGAATATATTCAGGAAAAAACGCATACGTCCTTTTTGGCCAAGTGAATCATTGTCGACGTTGTGCCTCTTTTCCTATGCTTTCAGGGCAATTCCAGTCTACCCCCTGCAACCGCTTTCCTGAAATTCTGCCCGGCTTTCAAGTCCCCTTCACAGGCTTACTTCAATATATTTTTGGAGGATAGCTGTCATTTATAACTCTGCAGGTTTGTGAATTACAGTGCCCCTGATCTCCTTTGTTCAACTCGATTTCTTGTGAGCTGGGCACAAAACCGCAGGATTGCTTCAGGCCCTAATCTGTTTCCAGCAGGGCACACTGAGCCTTTGTTTAATTCCTCTTCCTGGTGGGCAATGGGCGTTACATTTGCCCGTGCAGACACCTACAGCTAGTCTCTCATTGGTTCTCCCTATTCCTGTTCATCTTGCACAGAAATTGCAAGCTGTGCCAAACAGGAGGTTAAAGGCACTGACTCTCCAACCGGGGAGAGTGTTAGTAAAGCATCTGGAATGGTGAACCCGAGGACCAGGATACGAAAACTGAGATGCATGTTAAATCGTTTCCCAATCACAAGGTGAACGATACTCTGGGTTTCCCATGCATGTTTTAGCTGGAGGAAGAATCCCTTGAACCTGGAGAGTCGGGACCCATGGAATGGGTACCATGCAGTATGACTTCAAAGGGTCTGCATTTGCTCACCGAAACTCACCAATGCTATCAGCCTGACGTGTCCAGCCTTATGTCTCAACCAGCTCTGGGTGTAGATGTGGTCAATCCCGGTTGCATCACATGCCCTTAGTGAATTATTTAAGAATTGCTCTCTATTTCACTGTCTTTGTGTTTTGTTTTCGAAATTTATTTTGATAATGGGATTTATCGGATTTTCACTGGGGCGTTTCGGCCGCTGTACACACGCTTGATTCTCTTACGGAGACATATATATCCATGGGTTTTAATATTCTTCCTAGTCAGGTATATTCCTAGGCGTTGAATATGTGGTGTTGGGTCCATTTCGTTGAGCAATGGGTAGGTCTTGTGTATTACATATTTGGCTTATGGAAAGTTATCTGTGCTAATTTCAGTCTCTGGTTTTATGCAGCACCCCAAGGCGCCTTTCCCCATAAGCAAGCACTAGCTGGTTTACTAAATTTGAGACACTGTTCTGTTTTGTAATTCAGTTCATGTGTAGTCAAGTTTACATTCCGTGTATTAGTGATATCTTATGATGTTTCTTTTTCTGTGTGAGGTAGTTCACGTAGAATCACCGTACCTGCATCCACTCACTATGCCGCTACGGGCCTGATGACACAGATTTCATTGCTGAGTGATATTGCATTGTACGTACGTGCCACAACTTCTTTATCCATTTTTTGCATTTTGGGATATTTACCTCATACTGTAGACGAGCTTCTTGTGAACACAGCCGTCCCAAATATTGAGGTGGCTGTCTGTTATTGATTTTAATATCCGTAAGCTATAGGACCATAAGTGCAAGTGCCATAGGCTGTGTTGCTTTGTTTCTTACGTGTTGCAGGAAACACCATACACTTCTCCAGGGTGGCTGCTGGCAATTTACATCTTGCCAATCAGCATAACAAGGCTCCCTGTTCTCCATATCCTGTCCTAACTTTCTGGATTTTACACTTTTTTCAGATGGCCCTCTTGCCCGGGGGGCAGTGAGACTTCATTGTAGTGCAGATTTCCTTTACAGGCTTGCTTGTTTGGCCAAAAAGTGCGTATGCGTTTTTTCCTGAATATATTCAGGAAAAAACGCATACGCCCTTTTTGGCCAAGTGCATCATTGTCGACGTTGTGCCTCTTTTCCTATGCTTTCAGGGCAATTCCAGTCTACCCCCTGCAATCGTTTTCCTGAAATTCTGCCCCGCTTTCAAGTCCCCTTCGCAGGCTTACTTCAATATACTTTTGGAAGATAGCTGTCATTTATAACTCTGCAGGTTTGTGAATTACAGTGCCCCTGAGCTCCTTTCTTCAACTCGCTTTCTTGTGAGCTGGGCACAAAACGGCAGGATTGCTTCAGCCACTAATCTGTTTCCTGCAGGGCACGCTGAGCCTTTGGTTAATTCCTCTTCCTGGTGGGAAATGAGCGTTACATTTCCCCGTGCAGACACCTACAGCTAGTCTCTCATTGGTTCTCCCTATTCCTGTTCATCTTGCACAGAATTTGCCAGCTGTGCCAAACAGGAGGTTAAAGGCACTGATTCTCCAAGCGGGGAGAGTGTTAGTAAAGCGTCTGGAATGGTGAACCCGAGGACCAGAATACGAAAACTGAGATGCATTTTAAATCGTTTCCCAATCACACGGTGGACGATACTCTGGGTTTCCCATGCATGTTTTAGCTGGAGGAAGAATCCCTTGAACCTGGAGTGTTGGGACCCATGGAATGGGTACCATGCAGTATGACTTCAAAGGGTCTGCATTTACTCACCGAACCTCACCAATGCTATCAGCCTGAAGTGTCCAGCCTTATGTCTCAACCAGCTCTGGGTGTAGATGTGGTCAATCCCGGTTGCATCACATGCCCTGAGTGAATTATTTAAGAATTGCTCTCTATTTCACTGTCTTTGTGTTTTGTTTTCGAAATTTATTTTGATAATGGGATTTATCGGATTTTCACTGCTGAATTTCGGCCGCTGTACACACGCTTGATTCTCTTACGGAGACATATATATCCATGGGTTTTAATATTCTTCCTAGTCAGGTATATTCCTAGGCATTGAATATGTGGTGTTGAGTCCATTTCGTTGAGCAAGGAGTAGGTCTTGTCTATTACATATGTGGCTTATGGAATGTTATCTGTGCTAATTTCAGTCTCTGGTTTTATGCAGCACCCCAAGGCACCTTTCCCCATAAGCAAGCACTAATTGGTTTTCTAAATTTGAGACCCTGTTCTGTTTTGTAATTCAGTTCATGTGTAGTCAAGTTTATATTCGGTGTATTAGTGATATCTTATGATGTTTCTTTTTCTGTGTGACGTAGTTCACGTAGAATCACGGTACCTGCATCCACTCACTATGCTGCTACGGGCCTGAAGACACAGATTTCATTGCTGAGTGATACTGCATTGCACGTACGTGCCACAACTTCTTTATCCATTTTTTGCTTTCTGGGATATTTACCTGGTACTGTAGACGAGCTTCTTGTTAACAGAGCCGTCCCAAATATTGGGGTGGCTGTCTGTTTTTGATTTTAATTTCCGTAAGCTATAGGACCATAAGTGGAAGTGCCATAGGCTGTGTTGCTTTGTTTCTTACGTGTTTCAGGAAACACCATACACTTCTCCAGGGTGGCTGCTGGCAATTTACATCCTGCCAATCAGCATAACAAGGCTCCCTGTTCTCCATATCCTGTCCTACCTTTCTGGATTTTACACTTTTTTCAGATGGCCCTTTTGCCCGGGGGGGCAGTGAGATTTCATTGTAGTGCAGATTTCCTTTACAGGCTTGCTTGGTTGGCCAAAAAGGGCGTATGCGTTTTTTCCTGAATATATTCAGGAAAAAACGCATACGCCCTTTTTGGCCAAGTGCATCATTGTCGACGTTGTGCCTCTTTTCCTATGCTTTCAGTGCTATTCCAGTCTACCCCCTGCAATCGTTTTCCTGAAATTCTGCCCCGCTTTCAAGTCCCCTACGCAGGCTTACTTCAATAAATTTTTAGAGGATAGCTGTCATTTATAACTCTGCAGGTTTGTGAATTACAGTGCCCCTGAGCTCCTTTCTTCAACTCGCTTTCTTGTGAGCTGGGCAAAAAACCGCAGGATTGCTTCAGGCCCTAATCTGTTTCCGGCAGGGCACGCTGAGCCTTTGGTTAATTCCTCTTCCTGGTGGGCAATGAGCGTTACATTTGCCCGTGCAGACACCTACAGCTAGTCTCTCATTGGTTCTCCCCATTCCTGTTCATCTTCCACAGAAATTGCAAGCTGTGCCAAACAGGAGGTTAAAGACACTGACTCTCCAAGCGGGGAGAGTGTTAGTAAAGCATGTGGAATTGTGAACCCGAGGACCAGGATACGAAAACTGAGATGCATTTTAAATCATTTCCCAATCACACGGTGGATGATACTCTGGGTTTCCCATGCATGTTTTAGCTGGAGGAAGAATCCCTTGAAGCTGGAGAGTTTGGACCCATGGAATGAGTACCATGCAGTATGACTTCAAAGGGTCTGCATTTGCTCACCGAAACTCACCAATGCTATCAGCCTGAAGTGTCCAGCCTTATGTCTCAACCAGCTCTGGGTGTAGATGTGTTAAATCCCGGTTGCATCACATGCCCTGAGTGAATTATTTAAGAATTGCTCTCTATTTCACTGTCTTTGTGTTTTGCTTTTGAAATTTATTTCAATAATGGGATTTATCGGATTTTCACTGCTGCGTTTATGCCGCTGTACACACGCTTGATTCTCTTACGGAGACATATAAATCCATGGGTTTTAAGATTCTTCCTAGTCAGGTATATTCCTAGGCGTTGAATATGTGGTGTTGAGTCCATTTCGTTGAGCAAGGAGTAGGTCTTGTCTATTACATATTTGGCTTATGGAATGTTATCTGTGCTAATTTCAGTCTCTGGTTTTATGCAGCACCCTAAGGCACCTTTCCCCATAAGCAAGCACTAGTTGGTTTTCTAAATTTGAGACCCTGTTCTGTTTTGTAATTCAGTTCATGTGTAGTCAAGTTTACATTCCGTGTATTAGTGATATCTTATGATGTTTCTTTTTCTGTGTGACGTAGTTCACGTAGAATTACCGTACCTGCATCCACTCACTATGCCGCTAGGGACCTGATGACACCGATTTCATTGCTGAGTGATATTGCATTTCACGTACGTGCCACAACTTCTTTATCCATTTTTTGCTTTCTGGGATATTTACCTGGTACTGTAGACGAGCTTCTTGTGAACACAGCCGTCCCAAATATTGGGGTGGCTCTCTGTTTTTGGCTTTAATTTCCCTAAGCAATAGGACCATAAGTGCAATTGCCATAGGCTGTGTTGCTTTATTTCTTACGTGTTTCAGGAAACACCATACACTTCTCCAGGGTGGCTGTTCAAAATTTACATCCTGCCAATCAGCATAACATGGCTCCCTCTTTTCCATATCCTTTCCTACCTTTCTGGATTTTACACATTTTTCAGATGGCCCTCTTGCCCCGGGGGCAGTGAGACTTCATTGTAGTGCAGATTTCCTTTACAGGCTTGCTTGGTTGGCCAAAAAGGGCGTATGCGTTTTTACCTGAATATATTCAGGAAAAAACGCATACGCCCTTTTTGGCCAAGTGCATCATTGTCGACGTTCTGCCTCTTTTCCTATGCTTTCACGGCAATTCCAGTCTACCCCCTGCAATCGTTTTCCTGAAATTCTGCCCCGCATTCAAGTCCCCTTCGCAGGCTTACTGCAATGTACTTTTGGAAGATAGCTGTCATTTTTATCTCTGCAGGTTTGTGAATTACAGTGCCCCTGAGCTCCTTTCTTCAACTCGTTTTCTTGTGAGCTGGGCACAAAACCGCAGGATTGCTTCAGGCCCTAATCTGTTTCCAGCAGGGCACACTGAGCCTTTGTTTAATTACCCTTCCTGGTGTGCAATGAGCGTTACATTTGCCCGTGCAGACACCTACAGCTAATCTCTCATTGGTTCTCCCTATTCCTGTTCATCTTGCACAGAAATTGCAAGCTGTGCCAAACAGGAGGTTAAAGGCACTGACTCTCCAAGCGGGGAGAGTGTTAGTAAAGCATCTGGAATGGTGAACCCGAGGACCAGGATACGAAAACTGAGATGCATTTTAAATCGTTTCCGAATCACACGGTGGATGATACTCTGGGTTTCCCATGCATGTTTTAGCTGGGGGAAGAATCCCTTGAACCTGAAGAGTTGGGACCCATGGAATAGGTACCATGCAGTATGACTTCAAAGGGTCTGCATTTGGTCACCGAAACTCACCAATGCTATCAGCCTGAAGTGTCCAGCCTTATGTCTCAACCAGCTCTGGGTCTAGATGTGGTAAATCCCGGTTGCATCACATGCCCTGAGTGAATTATTTAAGAATTGCTCTCTATTTCACTGTCTTTGTGATTTGTTTTCGAAATTTATTTTGATAATGGGATTTATCGGATTTTCACTGCTGCGTATCGGCCTCTGTACACACGCTTGATTCTCTTACGGAGACATATATATCCATGGGTTTTAAGATTCTTCCTAGTCAGGTATATTCCTAGGCGTTGAATATGTGGTGTTGAGTCCATTTCGTTGAGCAAGGAGTAGGTCTTGTCTATTACATATTTGGCTTATGGAATGTTATCTGTGCTAATTTCAGTCTCTGGTTTTATGCAGCACCCCAAGGCACCTTTCCCCATAAGCAAGCACTAGTTGGTTTTCTAAATTTGAGACCCTGTTCTGTTTTGTAATTCAGTTCATGTGTAGTCAAGTTTACATTCCGTGTATTAGTGATATCTTATGATGTTTCTTTTTCTCTGTGACGTAGTTCACGTAGAATCACCATACCTGCATCCTCTCACTATGCCGCTACGGGCCTGATGACACAGATTTCATTGCTGAGTGATATTGCATTGCACGTACGTGCCACAACCTCTTTATCCATTTTTTGCTTTCTGGTATATTTACCTGATACTGTAGACGAGCTTCTTGTGAACACAGCCGTCCCAAATATTGGGGTGGCTGTCTGTTTTTGATTTTAATTTCCGTAAGCTATAGGACCATAATTGGAAGTGCCATAGGCTGTGTTGCTTTCTTTCTTACGTGTTTCAGGAAACACCATACACTTCTCCAGGGTGGCTGCTGGCAATTTACATCCTGCCAATCAGCATAACAAGGCTCCCTGTTCTCCATATCCTGTCCTACCTTTCTGGATTTTACACATTTTTCAGATGGCCCTTTTGCCCGGGGGGCAGTGAGACTTCATTGTAGTGCAGATTTCCTTTACAGGCTTGCTTGGTTGGCCAAAAAGGGCGTATGCGTTTTTTCCTGAATATATTCAGGAAAAAACGCATACGCCCTTTTTGGCCAAGTGCATCATTGTCGACGTTCTGCCTCTTTTCCTATGCTTTCAGGGCAATTCCAGTCTACCCCCTGCAATCGTTTTCCTGAAATTCTGCCCCGCGTTCAAGTCCCCTTCGCAGGCTTACTTCAATATATTTTTGGAGAATAGCTGTCATTTATAACTCTGCAGGTTTGTGAATTACAGTGCCCCCGAGCTCCTTTCTTCAACTCGCTTTCTTGTGAGCTGGGCACAAAACCGCAGGATTCCTTCAGGCCCTAATCTGTTTTCAGCAGGGCACGCTGAGCCTTTGGTTACTTCCTCTTCCTGGTGGGAAATGAGCGTTACATTTGCCCGTGCAGACACCTATAGCTAGTCACTCATTGGTTCTCCCGATTCCTATTCATCTTGCACAGAAATTGCAAGCTGTGCCAAAGAGGAGGTTAAAGGCACGGACACTCCAAGCAGGGAGAGTGTTAGTAAAGCGTCTGGAATGGTGAACCCGAGGACCAGGATACGAAAACTGAGATGCATTTTAAATCGTTTCCCAATCACACGGTGGATGATACTCTGGGTTTCCCATGCATGTTTTAGCTGGAGGAAGAATCCCTTGAACCTGGAGAGTTGGGACCCGTGGAATGGGTACCATGCAGTATGACTTCAAAGGGTCTGCATTTGCTCACCGAATCTCACCAATGCTATCAGCCTGAAGTGTCCAGCCTTATGTCTCAACCACCTCAGGGTGTAGATGTGGTCAATCCCTGTTGCATCACATGCCCTGAGTGAATTATTTAAGAATTGCTCTCTATTTCACTGTCTTTGTGTTTTGTTTTCGAAATTTATTTTGATAATGGGATTTATCGGATTTCCACTGCTGCGTTTTGGCCGCTGTACACACGCTTGATTCTCTTAAGGAGACATATATATCCATGGGTTTTAAGATGCTTCCTAGTCAGGTATATTCCTAGGCGTTGAATATGTGGTGTTCGGTCCATTTCGTTGAGCAAGGAGTAGGTCTTGTCTAGTACATATTTGGCTTATGGAAAGTTATCTGTGCTAATTTCAGTCTCTAGTTTTATGCAGCACCCCAACGCACCTTTCCCCATAAGCAAGCACTAGTTGGTTTTCTAAATTTGAGACCCTGTTCTGTTTTGTAATTCAGTTCATGTGTAGTCAAGTTTACATTCCGTGTATTAGTGATATCTTATGATGTTTCTTTTTCTGTGTGACGTAGTTCACGAAGAATCACCGTACCTGCATCCACTCACTATGCCGCTACGGGCCTGATGACACAGATTTCATTGCTGAGTGATATTGCATTGTACGTACGTGCCACAACTTCTTTATCCGTTTTTTGATTTCTGGGATATTTACCTGATACTGTAGACGAGCTTCTTGTGAACACAGCCGTCCCAAATATTGGGGTGGCTGTCTGTTTTTGATTTTAATTTCCGTAAGCTATAGGACCATAAGTGGAAGTGCCATAGGCTGTGTTGCTTTGTTTCTTACGTGTTTCAGGAAACACCATACACTTCTCCAGGGTGACTGCTGGCAATTTACATCCTGCCAATCAGGATAACAAGGCTTCCTGTTCTCCATATCCTGTCCTACCATTCTGGATTTTACACTTTTTTCAGATGGCCCTTTTGCCCGGGGGGCAGTGAGACTTCATTGTAGTGCAGATTTCCTTTACAGGCTTGCTTGGTTGGCCAAAAAGGGCGTATGCGTTTTTTCCTGAATATATTCAGGCAAAAACGCATACCCCATTTTTGACCAAGTGCATCATTGTCGACGTTGTGCCTCTTTTCCTATGCTTTCAGGGCAATTCCAGTCTACCCCCTGCAATCGTTTTCCTGAAATTCTGCCCCGATTTCAAGTCCCCTTCGCAGGCTTACTTCAATATATTTTTGGAGGATAGCTGTCATTTATAACTCTGCAGGTTTGTGAATTACAGTGCCCCTGAGCTCCTTTCTTCATCTCGCTTTCTTGTGAGCTGGGCACAAAACGGCAGGATTGCTTCAGGCCCTAATCTGTTTCCGGCAGGGCATACTGAGCCTTTGGTTAATTCCTCTTCCTGGTGGGAAATGAGCGTTACATTTGCCCGTGCAGACACCTATAGCTAGTCTCTCATTGAATCTCCCTATTCCTGTTCATCTTGCACAGAAATTGCAAGCTGTGCCAAACAGGAGGTTAAAGGCACTGACTCTCCAAGCAGGGAGAGTGTTAGTAAAGCATCTGGAATGGTGAACCCGAGGACCAGGATACAAAAACTGAGATGCATTTTAAATCGTTTCCCAGTCACACGGTGGACCATACTGTGGGTTTCCATGCATGTTTTAGCTGGAGGAAGAATCCCTTGAACCCGAAGAATTGGGACCCATGGAATAGGTACCAAGCAGTATGACTTAAAAGGGTCTGCATTTGCTCAGCGAACCTCACCAATGCTATCAGCCTGAAGTGTCCAGCCTTTTGTCTCAACCAGCTCTGGGTGTAGATGTGGTCAATCCCGGTTGCATCACATGCCCTGAGTGAATTATTTAAGAATTGCTCTCTATTTCACTGTCTTTGTGTTTTGTTTTCGAAATTTATTTTGATATTGGGATTTATCGGATTTTCACTGCTGCGTTTTGGCCGCTGTACACATGCTTGATTCTCTTACGGAGACATGTATATCCATGGGTTTTAAGATTCTTACTAGTCAGGTATATTCCTAGGCGTTGAATATGTGGTGTTGGGTCCATTTCGTTGAGCAAGGAGTAGGTCATGTCTATTACATATTTGGCTTATGGAATGTTATCTGTGCTAATTTCAGTCTCTGGTTTTATGCAGCACCCCAAGGCACCTTTCCCCATAAGCAAGCACTAGTTGGTTTCCTAAATTTGAGACCCTGTTCTGTTTTGTAATTCAGTTCATGTGTAGTCAAGTTTACATTCCGTGTATCAGTGATATCTTATGATGTTTCTTTTTCTGTGTGACGTAGTTCACGTAGAATCACCGTACATGCATCCATTCACTATGCCGCTACGGGCCTGATGACACAGATTTCATTGCTGAGTGATATTGCATTGCACGTACGTGCCACAACTTCTTTATCCATTTTTTGCTTTCTGGGATATTTACCTGATACTGTAGACGAGCTTCTTGTGAACACAGCCGTCCCAAATATTGGGGTGGCTGTCTGTTTTTGATTTTAATTTCCGTAAGCTATAGGACCATAAGTGGAAGTACCATAGGCTGTGTTGCTTTGTTTCTTACGTGTTTCAGGAAACACCATACACTTCTCCAGGGTGGCTGCTGGCAATTTACATCCTGCCAATCAGCATAACTAGGCACCCTGTTCTCCATATCCTGTCCTATCTTTCTGGATTTTACACTTTTTTCAGATGGCCCTTTTGCCCGGGGGGCAGTGAGACTTCATTGTAGTGCAGATTACCTTTACAGGCTTGCTTGGTTTGCCAAAAAGGGCGTATGCGTGTTTTCCTGAATATATTCAGGAAAAAACGCATACGCCCTTTTTGGCCAAGTGCATCATTGTCGACGTTCTGCCTCTTTTCCTATGCTTTCAGGGCAATTCCAGTCTACCCCCTGCAATCGTTTTCCTGAAATTCTGCCCCGCTTTCAAGTCCCCTTCGCAGGCTTTCTTCAATATATTTTTGGAGGATAGCTGTCATTTATAACTCTGCAAGTTTGTGAATTACAGTGCACCTGAGCTCCTTTCTTCAACGCGCTTTCTTGTGAGCTGGGCACAAAACCGCAGGATTGCTTCAGGCCCTAATCTGTTTCCCCAGGGCACACTGAGCCTTTGGTTAATTCCTCTTCCTGGTGGGAAATGACCGTTATATTTGCCTGTGCAGACACCTACAGCTAGTCTCTCATTGGTTCTCCCTATTCCTGTTCATCTTGCACAGAAATTGCAAGCTGTGCCAAACAGGAGGTTAAAGGCACTGACTCTCCAAGCAGGGAGACTGTTAGTAAAGCATCTGGAATGGTGAACCCGAGGACCAGGATACGAAAACTGAGATGCATTTTAAATCGTTTCCCAATCCCACGGTGGACCATACTGTGGGTTTCCCATGCATGTTTTAGCTGGAGGAAGAATCCCTTGAACCCGAAGAATTGGGACCCATGGAATAGGTACCATGCAGTATGACTTCAAAGGGTCTGCATTTGCTCACCGAAACTCACCAATGCTATCAGCCTGAAGTGTCCAGCCTTATGTCTCAACCAGCTCTGGGTGTAGATGTGGTCAATCCCGGTTGCATCACATGCTCTGAGTGAATTATTTAAGAATTGCTCTCTATTTCACTGTCTTTGTGTTTTGTTTTCGAAATTTATTTTGATAATGGGATTTATCGGATTTTCACTGCTGTGTTTCGGCCGCTGTACACACGCTTGATTCCCTTACAGAGACATATATATCCATGGGTTTTAAGATTCTTCCTAGTCAGGTATATTCCTAGGAGTTGAATATGTGGTGTTGGGTCCATTTCGTTGAGCAAGGAGTAGGTCTTGTCTATTACATATTTGGCTTATGGAAAGTTATCTGTGCTAATTTCAGTCTCTGGTTTTATGCAGCACCCCAAGGCACCTTTTCCCATAAGCAAGCACTAGTTGGTTTTCTAAATTTGAGACCCTGTTCTGTTTTGTAATTCAGTTCATGTGTAGTCAAGTTTACATTCCGTGTATTAGTGATATCTTATGATGTTTCCTTTTCTGTGTGACGTAGTTCACGTAGAATTACCGTACCTGCATCCACTCACTATGCCGCTACGGGCCTGATGACACAGATTTCATTGCTGAGTGATATTGCATTGTACGTACGTGCCGCAACTTCTTTATCCATTTTTTGCTTTCTGGGATATTTACCTGATACTGTAGACGAGCTACTTGTGAACACAGCCGTCCCAAATATTGGGGTGGCTGTCTGTTTTTCATTTTAATTTCCGTAAGCTATAGGACCATAAGTGGAAGTGCCATAGGCTGTGTTGCTTTGTTTCTTATGTGTTTCAGGAAACACCATACACTTCTCCAGGGTGGCTGCTGGCAATTTACATCCTGCCAATCAGCATAACAAGGCTCCCTGTTCTCCATATCCTGTCCTACCTTTCTGGATTTTACACTTTTTTCAGATGGCCCTTTTGCCCGGGGGGCAGTGAGACTTCATTGTAGTGCAGATTTCCTTTACAGGTTTGCTTGGTTGGCCAAAACGTGCGTATGCGTTTTTTCCTGAATATATTCAGGAAAAAACGCATACGCCCTTTTTGGCCAAGTGCATCATTGTCGAAATTCTGCCTCTTTTCCTATGCTTTCAGGGCAATTCCTGTCTACCCCCTGCAATCGTTTTCCTGAAATTCTGCCCCGCTTTCAAGTCCCCTTCGCAGGCTTACTTCAATATATTTTTGGAGGATAGCTGTCATTTATAACTCTGCAGGTTTGTGAATTACAGTGCCCCTGAGCTCCTTTCTTCAACTCGCTTTCTTGTGAGCTGGGAACAAAACCGCAGGATGGCTTCAGGGCCTAATCTGTTTCCGGCAGGGCATGCTGAGCCTTTGTTTAATTCCTCTTCCTGGTGGGAAATGAGCGTTACATTTGCCCGTGCAGACACCTACAGCTAGTCTCTCATTGGTTCTCCCTATTCCTGTTCATCTTGCACAGAAATTGCAAGCTGTGCCAAACAGGAGGTTAAAGGCACTGACTCTCCAAGCGGGGAGAGTGTTAGTAAAGCATCTGGAATGGTGAAGCCGAGGACCAGGATACGAAAACTGAGATGCATTTTAAATCGTTTCCCAATCACACGGTGGACCATAATGTGGGTTTCCCATGCATGTTTTAGCTGGAGGAAGAATGCCTTGAACCTGGAGAGTTGGGACCCATGGAATGGGTACCATGCAGTATGACTTCAAAGGGTCTGCATTTGCTCACCGAAACTCACCAATGCTATCAGCCTGAAGTGTCCAGCCTTATGTCTCAACCAGCTCTGGGTGTAGATGTGGTCAATCCCGGTTGCATCACATGCCCTGAGTGAATTATTTAAGAATAGCCCTCTATTTCACTGTCTTTGTGTTTTGTTTTCGAAATTTATTTTGATAATGGGATTTATCGGATTTTCACTGCTGCGTTTCGGCCGCTGTACACACGCTTGATTCTCTTACGGAGACATATATATCCATGGGTTTTAAGATTCTTCCTAGTCAGGTATATTCCTAGGCGTTGAATATGTGGTGTTGGGTCCATTTCCTTGAGCAAGGAGTAGGTCTTGTTTATTACATATTTGGCTTATGGAAAGTTATCTGTGCTAATTTCAGTCTCTGGTTTTATTCAGCACCCCAAGGCACCTTTCCCCATAAGCAAGCACTCCTTGGTTTTCTAAATTTGAGACCCTGTTCTGTTTTGTAATTCAGTTCATGTGTAGTCAAGTTTACATTCCGTGTATTAGTGATATCTTATGATGTTTCTTTTTCTGTGTGACGTAGTTCACGTAGAATCACCGTACCTGCATCCACTCACTATGCCGCTACGGGCCTGATGACACAGATTTCATTTCTGAGTGATATTGCATTGTACGTACGTGCCACAACTTCTTTATCCATTTTTTGCTTTCTGGGATATTTACCTGATACTGTAGACGAGCTTCTTGTGAACACAGCCGTCCCAAATATTGGGGTGGCTGTCTGTATTTGATTTTAATTTCCGTAAGCTATAGGACCATAAGTGGAAGTGCCATAGGCTGTGTTGCTTTGTTTCTTACGTGTTTCAGGAAACACCATACATTTCTCCAGGGTGGCTGCTGGCAATTTACATCCTGCCAATCAGCATAACAAGGCTCCCTGTTCTCCATATCCTGTCCTACCTTTCTGGATTTTACACTTTTTTCAGATGGCCCTTTTGCCCGGGGGGCAGTGAGACTTCATTGTAGTGCAGATTTCCTTTACAGGCTTGCTTGGTTGGCCAAAAAGGGCGTATGCGTTTTTTACTGAATATATTCAGGAAAAAACGCATACGCCCTTTTTGTCCAAGTGCATCATTGTCGACGTTCTGCCTCTTTTCCTATGCTTTCAGGGCAATTCCAGTCTACCCCCTGCAATCGTTTTCCTGAAATTCTGCCCCGCTTTCAAGTCCCCTTCGCAGGCTTACTTCAATATATTTTTGGAGGATAGCTGTCATTTATAACTCTGCAGGTTTGTGAATTACAGTGCCCCTGAGCTCCTTTCTTCAACTCGCTTTCTTGTGAGCTGGGAACAAAACCGCAGGATGGCTTCAGGGCCTAATCTGTTTCCGGCAGGGCATGCTGAGCCTTTGTTTAATTCCTCTTCCTGGTGGGAAATGAGCGTTACATTTGCCCGTGCAGACACCTACAGCTAGTCTCTCATTGGTTCTCCCTATTCCTGTTCATCTTGCACAGAAATTGCAAGCTGTGCCAAACAGGAGGTTAAAGGCACTGACTCTCCAAGTGGGGAGAGTGTTAGTAAAGCATCTGGAATGGTGAAGCCGAGGACCAGGATACGAAAACTGAGATGCATTTTAAATCGTTTCCCAATCACACGGTGGACCATAATGTGGGTTTCCCATGCATGTTTTAGCTGGAGGAAGAATGCCTTGAACCTGGAGAGTTGGGACCCATGGAATGGGTACCATGCAGTATGACTTCAAAGGGTCTGCATTTGCTCACCGAAACTCACCAATGCTATCAGCCTGAACTGTCCAGCCTTATTTCTCAACCAGCTCTGGGTGTAGATGTGGTCAATCGCGGTTGCATCACATGCCCTGAGTGAATTATTTAAGAATTGCTCTCTATTTCACTGTCTTTGTGTTTTGTTTTCGAAATTTATTTTGATAATGGGATTTATCGGATTTTCACTGCTGTGTTTCGGCCGCTGTACACACGCTTGATTCTCTTACAGAGACATATATATCCATGGGTTTTAAGATTCTTCCTAGTCAGGTATATTCCTAGGCGTTGAATATGTGGTGTTGGGTCCATTTCGTTGAGCAAGGAGTAGGTCTTGTCTATTACATATTTGGCTTATGGAAAGTTATCCGTGCTAATTTCAGTCTCTGGTTTTATGCAGCACCCCAACGCACCTTTTCCCATAAGCAAGCACTAGTTGGTTTTTAAAATTTGAGACTCTGTTCTGTTTTGTAAATCAGTTCATGTGTAGTCAAGTTTACACTCCGTGTATTAGTGATATCTTATGATGTTTCTTTTTCTGTGTGACGTAGTTCACGTAGAATCACCGTACCTGCATCCACTCACTATGCCGCTACGGGCCTGATGACACAGATTTCATTTCTGAGTGATATTGCATTGTACGTACGTGCCACAACTTTTTTATCCATTTTTTGCTTTCTGGGATATTTACCTGATACTGTAGACGAGCTTCTTGTGAACACAGCCGTCCCAAATATTGGGGTGGCTGTCTGTTTTTGATTTTAATTTCCGTAAGCTATAGGACCATAAGTAGAAGTGCCATAGGCTGTGTTTCTTTGTTTCTTACGTGTTTCTGGAAACACCATACACTTCTCCAGGTTGGCTGCTGGCAATTTACATCCTGCCAATCAGCATAACAAGGCTCCCTGTTCTCCATATCCTGTCCTACCTTTCCGGATTTTCACTTTTTTCAGTTGGCCCTTTTGCCCGGGAGGCAGTGAGACTTCATTGTAGTGCAGATTTCATTTACAGGCTTGCTTGGTTGGCCAAAAAGGGCGTATGCGTTTTTTCCTGAATATATTCAGGAAAAAACGCATACGCCCTTTTTGGCCAAGTGCATCATTGTCGACGTTGTGCCTCTTTTCCTATGCTTTCAGGGCAATTCCTGTGTAACCCTGCAATCGTTTTCCTGAAATTCTGCCCCGCTTTCAAGTCCCCTTCGCAGGCTTACTTCAATATATTTTTGGAGGATAGCTGTCATTTATAACTCTGCAGGTTTGTGAATTACAGTGCCCCTGAGCTCCTTTCTTCAACTCGCTTTCTTGTGAGCTGGGCACAAAACCGCAGGATTGCTTCAGGCCCTAATCTGTTTTCAGCAGGGCACGCTTAGCCTTTGTTTAATTCCTCTTCCTGGTGGGAAATGAGCGTTACATTTGCCCGTGCAGACACCTACAGCTAGTCTCTCATTGGTTCTCCCTATTCCTGTTCATCTTGCACAGAAATTGCAAGCTGTGCCAAAGAGGAGGTTAAAGGCACTGACTCTCCAAGCGGGGATAGTGTTAGTAAAGCATCTGGAATGGTGAACCCGAGGACCAGGATACGAAAAGTGAGATGCATTTTAAATCGTTTCCCAATCACACGGTGGACCATACTGTGGGTTTCCCATGCATATTTCAGCTGGAGGAAGAATCCCTTGAACCTGAAGAGTTGGGACCCATGGAATAGGTACCATGCAGTATGACTTCAAAGGGTCTGCATTTGCTCACCGAAACTCACCAATGTTATCAGCCTGAAGTGTCCAGCCTTATGTCTCAACCAGCTCTGGGTGTAGATGTGGTCAATCCCGGTTGCATCACATGCCCTGAGTGAATTATTTAAGAATTGCTCTCTATTTCACTGTCTTTGTGTTTTGTTTTCGAAATTTATTTTGATAATGGGATTTATCGGATTTTCACTGCTGTGTTTCGCCCGCTGTACACACGCTAGATTCTCTTACGGAGACATATATATCCATGGGTATTAAGTTTCTTCCTAGCCAGGTATATTCCTAGGCGTTGAATATGTGGTGTTGAGTCCATTTCGTTGAGCAAGGAGTAGGCCTTGTCTATTACATATTTTTCTTATGGAATGTTATCTGTGCTAATTTCAGTCTCTGGTTTTATGCAGCACCCCAAGGCACCTTTCCCCATAAGCAAGCACTAGTTGGTTTTCTAAATTTGAGACCGTGTTCTGTTTTGTAATTCAGTTCATGTGTAGTCAAGTTTACATTCCGTGTATTAGTGATATCTTATGATGTTTCTTTTTCTGTGTGACGTAGTTCACGTAGAATCACCGTACCTGAATCCACTCACTATGCCGCTACGGGCCTGATGACACAGATTTCATTGCTGAGTGATATTGCATTGTACGTACGTGCCACAACTTCTTTATCCATTTTTTGCTTTCTGGGATATTTACCTGGTACTGTAGACGAGCTTCTTGGGAACACAGCCGTCCCAAACTTTGGGGTGGATCTCTGTTTTTGATTTTAATTTCCCTAAGCAAGAGGACCATAAGTGCAATTGCAATAGGGTGTGTTCCTTTGTTTCTTACGTGTTTCAGGAAACACCATACACTTCTCCAGGGTGGCTGTTGGCAATTTACATCCTGCCAATCAGCATAACAAGGCTCCCTGTTCTCCATATCCTGTCCTACCTTTCTGGATTTTACACTTTTTTCAGATGGCCCTTTTGCCAGGGGGGCTGTGAGACTTCATTGTAGTGCAGATTTCCTTTACAGGCTTGCTTGGTTGGCCAAAAATGGCGTATGCGTTTTTTCCTGAATATATTCAGGAAAAAACGCATACGCCCTTTTTGGCCAAGTGTATCATTGACGATGTTGTGCCTCTTTTCCTATGCTTTCAGGGCACTTCCAGTCTACCACCTGCAATCGTTTTCCTGAAATTCTGCCCCACTTTCAAGTCACCTTCGCAGGCTTACTTCAATATACGTTTGGAGGATAGCTGTCATTTATAACTCTGCAGGTTTGTGAATTACAGTGCCGCTGAGCTCCTTTCTTCAACTCGCTTTCTTGTGAGCTGGGCACAAAACCGCAGGATTGCTTCAGGCACTAATCTGTTTCCAGCAGGGCACGCTGAGCCTTTGGTTAATTCCTCTTCCTGGTGGGAAATGAGCGTTACATTTGCCCGTGCAGACACCTACAGCTAGTCTCTCATTGGTTCTCCCTATTCCTGTTCATCTTGCACAGAAATTGCAAGCTGTGCCAAACAGGAGGTTAAAGGCACTGACTCTCCAAGCGGGGAGAGTGTTAGTAAAGCATCTGGAATGGTGAACCCGAGGACCAGGATACGAAAACTGTGATGCATTTTAAATTTATTTATTCATTTATTTATTTTTGGCTGTGTTGGGTCTTCGTTTCTGTGCGAGGGCTTTCTCTAGTTGTGGCAAGCGGGGGCCACTCTTCATCGCGGTGCGCGGGCCTCTCACTGTCGCGGCCTCTCTTGCTGCGGAGCACAGGCTCCAGACGCGCAGAGCTCAGTGTTTGTAGCTCACGGGCCCAGCTGCTCCGTGGCACGTGGGATCTTCCCAGACCAGGGCTTGAACCCGTGTCCCCTGATTTGGTAGGCAGACTCTCAACCACTGCGCCACCAGGGAAGCCCTGAGATGCATTTTAAATCGTTTCCCAATCACACGGTGGACGATACTCTGGGTTTCCCATGCATGTTTTAGCTGGAGGAAGAATCACTTGAACCTGGAGAGTTGGGACCCATGGAATGGGTACCATGCAGTATGACTTCAAAGGGACTGCATTTGCTCCCCGAAACTAACCAATGCTATCAGCCTGAAGTGTCCAGCCTTATGTCTCAACCAGCTCTGGGTGTAGATGTGGTCAATCCCGGTTGCATCACATGCTCTGAGCAAATTATTTAAGAATTGCTCTCTATTTCACTGTCTTTGTGTTTTGTTTTCGAAATTAATTTGATAATGGGATTTATCCGATTTTCACTTCTGCGTTTCGGCCACTGTACACATGCTTGATTCTCTTACGGAGACATATATATCCATGGGTATTAAGATTCTTCCTAGTCAGGTATATTCCTAGGCATTGAATATGTGGTGTTGGTTCCATTTCGTTGAGCCAGGAGTAGGTATTGTCTATTACATATTTGGCTTATGGAAAGATATTTGTGCTAATTTCAGTCTCTGGTTTTATGCAGCACCCCAAGGCACATTTCCCCATAAGCAAGCACTAGTTGGTTTTCTAAATTTGAGACCCTGTTCTGTTTTGTAATTCAGTTCATGTGTAGTCACGTTTACATTCCGTGTATTAGTGATATCTTATGATGTTTCTTTTCTGTGTGATGTAGTTCACGTAGAATCACCGTACCTGCATCCACTCACTATGCCGCTACGGGCCTGATGACACAGATTTCATTGCTGAGTGATATTGCATTGCACGTACGTGCCACAACTTCTTTATCCATTTTTTGCTTTCTCTGATATTTACCTGGTACTGTAGACGAGCTTCTTGGGAACACAGCCGTCCCAAACTTTGGGGTGGCTCTCTGTTTTTGATTTTAATTTCCCAAACAATAGGACCATAAGTGCAATTGCCATAGGCTGTGTTTCATTTTTTCTTACGTGTTTCAGGAAACACCATACACTTCTCCAGGGTGGCTGTTCACAATTTACCTCCTGCCAATCAGCATAACAAGGCTCCTTGTTCTACATATCCTGTCCTACATTTCTGGATTTTACACTTTTACAGATGGCCCTTTTGCCCGGTGGGGCAGTGAGATTTCATTGTAGTGCAGATTTCCTTTACAGGCCTGCTTGCTTGGCCAAAAAGAGCGTATGCGTTTTTTCCTTAATATATTCAGGAAAAAACGCATAAGCCCATTTTGGCCAAGTGCATCATTGTCGACGTTGTGCCTCTTTTCCTATGCTTTCAGGGCAATTCCAGTCTACCCCCTGCAATCGTTTTCCTGAAATTCTGCCCCACTTTCAAGTAACCTTCGCAGGCTTACTTCAATATACTTTTGGAGGATAGCTGTCATTTCTAACTCTGCAGGTTTGTGAATTACAGTGCCCCTGAGCTCCTTTCTTCAACTCGCTTTCTTGTGAGCTGGGCACAAAACCGCAGGATTGCTTCAGGCACTAATCTGTTTTCAGCAGGGCACGCTGAGCCTTTGGTTAATTCCTCTTCCTGGTGGGAAATGAGCGTAACATTTGCCCGTGCAGACACCTACAGCTAGTCTCTCATTGGTTCTCCCTATTCCTGTTCATCTTGCACAGAAATTGCAAGCTGTGCCAAAGAGGAGGTTAAAGGCACTGACTCTCCAAGCGGGGAGAGTGTTAGTAAAGCATCCGGAATGGTGAACCCGAGGACCAGGATATGAAAACTGAGATACATTTTAAATCGTTTCCCAATGACACGGTGGACCATACTCTGGGTTTCCCATGCATGTTTCAGCTGGAGGAAGAATCCCTTGAACCTGGAGAGTTGGGACCCATGGAATGGGTACCATGCAGTATGACTTCAAAGAGTCTGCATTTGCTCAACGAAACTCACCAATGCTATCAGCCTGAAGTGTCCAGCCTTATGTCTCAACCAGCTCTGGGTGTAGATGTGGTCAATCCCGGTTGCATCACATGCCCTGAGTGAATTATTTAAGAATTGCTCTCTATTTCACTGTCTTTGTGTTTTGTTTTCGAAATTAATTTGATAATGGTATTTATCGGATTTTCACTGCTGTGTTTCGGCCACAGTACACACGCGTGATTCTCTTACGGAGACATATATATCCATGGGTTTTAAGATTCTTCCTAGTCAGGTATATTCCTAGGCATTGAATATGTGGTGTTGCTTCCATTTCGTTGAGCAAGGAGTAGGTATTGTCTATTACATATTTGGCTTATGGAAATTTATCTGTGCTAATTTCAGTCTCTGGTTTTATGCAGCACCCCAACGCACCTTTCCCCATAAGCAAGCACTAGTTGGTTTTCTAAATTTGAGACCATGTTCTGTTTTGTAATTCAGTTCATGTGTAGTCAAGTTTACATTCCGTGTATTAGTGATATCTTATGATGTTTCTTTTTCTGTGTGACGTAGTTCACGTAGAATCACCGTACCTGCATCCACTCACTATGTCGCTACGGGCCTGATGACACAGATTTCATTGCTGAGTGATATTGCATTGTACGTACATGCCACAACTTCTTTATCCATTTTTTGCTTTCTGGGATATTTACCTGGTACTGTAGACGAGCTTCTTGTGAACACAGCCGTCCCAAACATTGGGGTGGCTGTCTGTTTTTTATTTTAATTTCCCTAAGCTATAGGAGCATAAGTGGAAGTGCCATAGGCTGTGCTGCTTTGTTTCTTAGGTGTTTCAGAAATACCATACACTTCTCCAGGGTGGCTGCTGACAATTTACATCCTGCCAATCAGCATAACAAGGCTCGCTGTTCTCCATATCCTGTCCTAACTTTCTGGATTTTACACTTTTTTCAGATGGCCCTTTTGCCACGGGGGCAGTGAGCTTTCATTGTAGTGCAGATTTCCTTTACAGGCCTGCTTGGTTGGCCAAAAAGAGCGTATGCGTTTTTTCCTCAATATATTCAGGAAAAAACGCATAGGCCCTTTTTGGCCAAGTGCATCATTGTCGACATTCTGCCTCTTTTCCTATGCATTCAGGGCAATTCCAGTCTACCCCCTGCAATCGTTTTCCTGAAATTCTGCCCCGCTTTCAAGTCCCCTTCGCAGGCTTACTTCAATATACTTTTGGAAGATAGCTGTCATTTATAATTCTGCAGGTTTTTAAATTACAGTGCCCCTGAGCTCCTTTCTTCAACTCGCTTTCTTGTGAGCTGGGCACAAAACCGCAGGATTGCTTCAGGCCCTAATCTGTTTCAGGCAGGGCACGCTGAGCCTTTGGTTAATTCCTCTTCCTGGTGGGAAATGAGCGTTACATTTGCCCGTGCAGACACCTACAGCTAGTCTCTCATTGGTTCTCCCTATTCCTGTTCATCTTGCACAGAAATTGTAAGCTGTGCCAAACAGGAGGTTAAAGGCACTGACTCTCCAAGCGGGGAGAGTGTTAGTAAAGCATCTGGAATGATGAACCCGAGGATCAGGATACGAAAACTGAGATGCATTTTAAATCGTTTCCCAATCACACGGTGGACCATACTGTGGGGTTCCCATGCATGTTTTAGCTGGAGGAAGAATCCCTTGAACCTGGAGATTTGTGACCCATGGAATAGGTACCATGCAGTATGACTTCAAAGAGTCTGCATTTGCTCACCGAAACTCACCAATGCTATCAGCCTGAAGTGTCCAGCCTTATGTCTCAACCAGCTCTGGGTGTAGATGTGTTAAATCCCGGTTGCATCACATGCCCTGAGTGAATTATTTAAGAATTGCTCTCTATTTCACTGTCTTTGTGTTTTGTTTTCGAAATTTATTTTGATAATGGGATTTATTGGATTTTCACTGCTGCGTTTTGGCCGCTGTACACATGCTTGATTCTCTTACGGAGACATATAAATCCATGGGTTTTAAGATTCTTCCTAGTCAGGTATATTCCTAGGCGTTGAATATGTGGTGTTGGGTCCATTTCGTTGAGCAAGGAGTAGGATTTGTCTATTACATATTTGGCTTATCGAATGTCATCTGTGCTAATTTCAGTCTCTGGTTTTATGCAGCAGCCCAACGCACCTTTCCCCATAAGCAAGCACTAGTTGGTTTTCTAAATTTGAGACCCTGTTCTGTTTTGTAATTCAGTTCATGTGTAGTCAAGTTTACATTCCGTGTATTAGTGATATCTTATGATGTTTCTTTTTCTGTGTGACGTAGTTCACGTAGAATCACCGTACCTGCATCTACTCACTATGCCGCTACGGGCCTGAAGACACAGATTTCATTGCTGAGTGATATTGCATTGCACGTACGTGCCACAACTTCTTTATCCATTTTTTGCTTTCTGGGATATTTACCTGGTTCTGTAGACGAGCTTCTTGGGAACACAGCCGTCCCAAACTTTGGAGTGGCTCTCTGTTTTTGATTTTAATTTCCCTAAGCAATAGGACCATAAGTGCAATTGCCATAGGCTGTGTTGCTTTGTTTCTTACGTGTTTCAGGAAACACCATACACTTCTCCAGGGTGGCTGTTCACAATTTACATCCTGCCAATCACCATAACAAGGCTCCCTGTTCTCCATATCCTGTCCTACCTTTCTGGATTTTACGCTTTTTTCAGATGGCCCTTTTGCCCGGGGGGCAGTGAGATTTCATTGTAGTGCAGATTTCCTTTACAGGCTTGCTTGGTTGGCCAAAATGGGCGTATGCGTTTTTTCCTGAATATATTCAGGAAAAAACGCATACGCCCTTTTTGGCCAAGTGCATCATTGTCGACGTTCTGCCTCTTTTCCTATGCTTTCAGGGCAATTCCTGTCTACCCCCTGCAATCGTTTTCCTGAAATTCTGCCCCGCTTTCAAGTCCCCTTCGCAGGCTTACTTCAATATATTTTTGGAGGATAGCTATCATTTATAGCTCTGCAGGTATGTGAATTACAGTGCCCCTGAGCTTCTTTCTTCAACTCGCTTTCTTGTGAGCTGGGCACAAAACCGCAGGATTGCTTCAGGCCCTAATCTGTTTCCAGCCGGGCATGCTGGGCCTTTAGTTAATTCCTCTTCCTGGTGGGAAATGAGCGTTATATTTGCCCTTGCCGACACCTACAGCTAGTCTCTAATTGGTTCTCCCTATTCCTGTTCATCTTGCACAGAAATTGCAAGCTGTGCCAGACAGGAGATTAAAGGCACTGACTCTCCAAGTGAGGAGAGTGTTAGTAAAGCATCTGGAATGGTGAACACGAGGACCAGGATACGAAAACTGAGATGCATTTTAAATCGTTTCCCAATCACACGGTGGAACGTACTGTGGGTTTCCCATGCATGTTTTAGCTGGAGGAAGAATCTCTTGAACATGGAGAGTTGGGACCCATGGAATAGGTACCATGAAGTATGACTTCAAAGGGTCTGCATTTGCTCACCGAAACTCACCAATGCTATCAGCCTGAAGTGTCCAGCCTTATGTCTCAACCAGCTCTGCTTGTAGATGTGTTAAATCCCGGTTGCATCACATGCCCTGAGTGAATTATTTAAGAATTGCTCTCTATTTCACTGTCTTTGTGTTTTGTTTTTGAAATTAATTTTGATAATGGGATTTATAGGATTTTCACTGCTGCGTTTATGCCGCTGTACACACGCTTGATTCTCTCATGGAGACATATAAATCCATGGGTTTTAAGATTCTTCCTAGTCAGGTATATTCCTAGGCGTTGAATATGTGGTGTTGAGTCCATTTCGTTGAGCAAGGAGTAGGTCTTGTCTATTACATATTTGGCTTATGGAATGTTATCTGTGCTAATTTCAGTCTCTGGTTTTATGCAGCACCCCAAGGCACCTTTCCCCATAAGCAAGCACTAGTTGGTTTTCTAAATTTGAGACCCTGTTCTGTTTTGTAATTCAGTTCATGTGTAGTCAAGTTTACATCGGTGTATTAGTGATATCTTATGATGTTTCTTTTTCTGTGTGACGTAGTTCACGTTGAATCACCGTACCTGCATCCACTCACTATGCCGCTACCGGCCTGATGACACAGATTTCATTGCTGAGTGATATTGAATTGCACGTACGTGCCACAACTTCTTTATCCATTTTTTGCTTTCAGGGATATTTACCTGGTACTGTAGACGAGCTTCTTGTGAACACAGCCGTCCCAAATATTGGGGTGGCTGTCTGTTTTTGATTTTAATTTCCGTAAGGAATAGGACCATAAGTGGAAGTTCCATAGGCTGTGTTGCTTTGTTTCTTACGGGTTTCAGGAAACACCATACACTTCTCCAGGGTGGCTGTTCACAATTTACATCCTGCCAATCACCATAACAAGGCTCCCTGTTCTCCATATCCTGTCCTACATTTCTGGATTTTACACTTTTTTCAGATGGCCCTTTTGCCCGGGGGGCAGTGAGATTTCATTGTAGTGCAGATTTCCTTTACAGGCTTGCTTGGTTGGCCAAAATGGGCGTATGCGTTTTTTCCTGAATATATTCAGGAAAAAACGCATACGCACTTTTTGGCCAAGTGCATCATTGTCGACGTTCTGCCTCTTTTCCTATGCTTTCAGGGCAATTCCAGTCTACCCCCTGCAATCGTTTTCCTGAAATTCTGCCCCGCTTTCAAGTCCCCATCGCAGGCTTACTTCAGTATACTTTTGGTAGATAGATGTCATTTATAACTCTGCAGGTTTGAGAATTACAGTGCCCCTGAGCTCCTTTCTTCAACTCGCTTTCTTGTGAGCTGGGCACAAAACCGCAGGATTGCTCCAGGCACTAATCTGTTTCTAGCAGGGCACACTGAGCCTTTGGTTAATTCCTCTTCCTGGTGGGAAATGAGCGTTACATTTGCCCGTGCAGACACCTACAGCTAGTCTCTCATTGGTTCTCCCTATTCCTGTTCATCTTGCACAGAAATTGCAAGCTGTGCCAAACAGGAGGTTAAAGGCACTGACTCTCCAAGTGGGGAGAGTGTTAGTAAAGCAACTGGAATGGTGAACCCGAGGACCAGGTTATGAAACCTGAGATGCATTTTAAATCATTTCCCAATCACACGGTGGACGATACTCTGGGTTTCCCATGCATGTTTTAGCTGGAGGAAGAATCCCTTGAACCTGGAGAGTTGGGACCCATGGAATGGGTACCATGCAGTATGACTTCAAAGGGTCTGCATTTGCTCAACGAAACTCACCAATGCTATCAGCCTGAAGTGTCCAGCCTTATGTCTCAACCAGCTCTGGGTGTAGATGTGGTCAATCCCGGTTGCATCACAATCCCTGAGTGAATTATTTAAGAATTGCTCTCTATTTCACTGTCTTTGTGTTTTGTTTTCGAAATTTATTTGGATAATGGGATTTATCGGATTTTCACTGCTGCGTTTCGGCCCCTGTACACACGCTTGATTCTCTTACGGAGACATATATATCCATGGGTTTTAAGATTCTTCCTAGTCAGGTATATTCCTAGTCGTTGAATATGTGGTGTTGGGTGCATTTCGTTGAGCAAGGAGTAGGTCTTGTCTATTACATATTTGGCTTATGGAAAGTTATCTGTGCTAATTTCAGTCTCTGGTTTTATGCAGCACCCCAAGGCACCTTTCCCCATAAGCAAGCACTAGTTGGTTTTCTAAATTTGAGACCCTGTTCTGTTTTGTAATTCAGTTCATGTGTAGTCAAGTTTACATTCCGTGTATTAGTGATATCTTATGATGTTTCTTTTTCTGTGTGACGTAGTTCACGTAGAATCACCGTACCTACATCCACTCACTATGCCGCTACGGGCCTGATGACACAGATTTCATTGCTGAGTGATATTGCATTGTACGTACGTACCACAACTTCTTTAACCATTTTTTGCTTTCTGGGATATTTACCTGATACTATAGACGACCTTCTTGTTAACACAGCCGTCCCAAATATTGGGGTGGCTGTCTGTTTTTGATTTTAATTTCCGTAAGGAATAGGACCAAAAGTGGAAGTGCAATAGGCTGTGTTGCTTTGTTTCTTACGTGTTTCAGGAAACAGCATACACTTTTCCAGTGTGGCTGTTCACAATTTACATCCTGCCAGTCAGCATAACAAGGCTCCCTGTTCTCCATATCCTGTCCTACCTTTCTGGGTTTTACACTTTTTTCCGATGGCCCTTTTGCCAGGGGGGCAGTGAGATTTCATTGTAGTGCAGATTTCTTAACAGGCTTGCTTGGTTGGCCAAAATGGGCGTATGCGTGTTTTCCTGAATATATTCAGGAAAAAACGCATACGCCCTTTTTGGCCAAGTGCATCATTGTCGACGTTGTGCCTCTTTTCCTATGCTTTCAGGGCAATTCCAGTCTACCCCCTGCAATCGTTTTCCTGAAATTCTGCCCTGCTTTCAAGTCCCCTTCGCAGGCTTACTTCAATATATTTTTGGAGGATAGCTGGCATTTATAACTCCGCAGGTTTGTGAATTACAGTGCCCCTGAGCTCCTTTCTTCAACTCGCTTTCTTGTGAGCTGGGCACAAAACCGCAGGATTGCTTCAGGCCCTAATCTGTTTCCGTCAGGGCACGCTGAGCCTTTGGTTAATTCCTCTTCCTGGTGGGCAATGAGCGTTACAATTGCCCGTGCAGACACTTATAGCTAGTCTCTCGTTGGTTCTCCCTATTCCTGTTCATCTTGCACAGAAATTGCAAGCTGTGACAAAGCGGAGGTTAAAGGCACTGAATCTCCCAGCGGGGAGAGTGTTAGTAAAGCATCTGGAATGGTGAACCCATGGACCAGCATACGAAAACTGAGATGCATTTTAAATCGTTTCCCAAACACACGGTGGACGATACTCTGGGTTTCCCATGCATGTTTTAGCTCGAGGAAGAATCCCTTGAAACTGGAGAGTTGGGACCCATGGAATGGGTACCATGCAGTATGACTTCAAACGGTCTGCATTTGCTCACCGAAACTCACCAATGCTAACAGCCTGAAGTGTCCAGCCTTAGGTCTCAACCAGCTCTGGGTGTAGATGTGGTCAATCCCGGTTGCATCACATGCCCTGAGTGAATTATTTAAGAATTGCTCTCTATTTTACTGTCTTTGTGTTTTGTTTTCGAAATTTATTTGGATAATGGGATTTATCGGATTTTCACTGCTGCGTTTCGGCCGCTGTACACACGCTTGATTCTCTTACAGAGACATATATATCCATGGGTTTTAAGATTCTTCCTAGTCAGGTATATTCCTAGGCGTTGAATATGTGGTGTTGGGTCCATTTCGTTGAGCAAGGAGTAGGTCTTGTCTATTACATATTTGGCTTATGGAATGTTATCTGTGCTAATTTCAGTCTCTGGTTTTATGAAGCACCCCAAGGCACCTTTCCCCATAAGCAAGCACTAGTTGGTTTTCTAAATTTGAGACCCTGTTCTGTTTTGTAATTCAGTTCATGTGTAGTCAAGTTTACATTCCGTGTATTAGTGATATCTTATGATGTTTCTTTTTCTGTGTGATGTAGTTCACGTAGAATCACCATACCTGCATCCACTCACTATGCCGCTACGGGCCTGATGACACAGATTTCATTGCTGAGTGATACTGCATTGCACGTACGTGCCACAACTTCTTTATCCATTTTTTGCTTTCTGGGATATTTACCTGGTTCTGTAGACGAGCTTCTTGGGAACACAGCCGTCCCAAACTTTTGGGTGGCTCTCTGTTTTTGATTTTAATTTCCGTAAGCTATAGGACCATAAGTGGAAGTGTCATAGGCTGTGTTGCTTTGTTTCTTACGTGTTTCAGGAAACACCATACACTTCTCCAGTGTGGCTGCTGGCAATTTACATCCTGCCAATCAGCATAACAAGGCTCCCTGTTCTCCATATCCTGTCCTACCTTTCTGGATTTTACACTTTTTTCAGATGGCCCTTTTGCCCGGGGGGGCAGTGAGATTTCATTGTAGTGCAGATTTCATTTACAGGCTTGCTTGGTTGGCCAAAAAGGGCGTATGCGTTTTTTCCTGAATATATTCAGGAAAAAACGCATACGCCCTTTTTGGCCAAGTGCATCATTGACGATGTTGTGCCTCTTTTCCTATGCTTTCAGGGCAATTCCAGTCTACCCCCTGCAATCGTTTTCCTGAAATTCTGCCCCACTTTCAAGTCACCTTCGCAGGCTTACTTCAATATACGTTTGGAGGATAGCTGTGATTTATAACTCTGCAGGTTTGTGAATTACAGTGCCGCTGAGCTCCTTTCTTCAACTCCCTTTCTTGTGAGCTGGGCACAAAACCGCAGGATTGCTTCAGGCACTATTCTGTTTCCATCAGGGCACGCTGAGCCTTTGGTTAATTCCTCTTCCTGGTGGGAAATGAGCGTTACATTTGCCCGTGCAGACACCTACAGCTAGTCTCTCATTGGTTCTCCCTATTCCTGTTCATCTTGCACAGAAATTGCAAGCTGTGCCAAACAGGAGGTTAAAGGCACTGACTCTCCAAGCGGGGAGAGTGTTAGTAAAGCATCTGGAATGGTGAACCCGAGGACCAGGATACGAAAACTGAGATGCATTTTAAATTTATTTATTCATTTATTTATTTTTGGCTGTGTTGGGTCTTCGTTTCTGTGCGAGGGCTTTCTCTAGTTGTGGCAAGCGGGGGCCACTCTTCATCGCGGTGCACGGGCCTCTCACTGTTGCGGCCTCTCTTGCTGCGGAGCACAGGCTCCAGACGCGCAGAGCTCAGTATTTGTAGCTCACGGGCCCAGCTGCTCCGTGGCACGTGGGATCTTCCCAGACCAGGGCTTGAACCCGTGTCCCCTGCATTGGTAGGCAGACTCTCAACCACTGCGCCACCAGGGAAGACCTGAGATGCATTTTAAATCG
Organism: Phocoena phocoena; assembly: GCF_963924675.1. Taxonomy (NCBI): domain Eukaryota; kingdom Metazoa; phylum Chordata; class Mammalia; order Artiodactyla; family Phocoenidae; genus Phocoena; species Phocoena phocoena. The sequence goes on along the minus strand of NW_027077600.1, from coordinate 87,334 downwards.
TTTCCCAATCACACGGTGGACGATACTCTGGGTTTCCCATGCATGTTTTAGCTGGAGGAAGAATCACTTGAACCTGGAGGGTTGGGACCCATGGAATGGGTACCATGCAGTATGACTTCAAAGGGACTGCATTTGCTCCCCGAAACTAACCAATGCTATCAGCCTGAAGTGTCCAGCCTTATGTCTCAACCAGCTCTGGGTGTAGATGTGGTCAATCCCGGTTGCATCACATGCCCTGAGCGAATTATTTAAGAATTGCTCTCTATTTCACTGTCTTTGTGTTTTGTTTTCGAAATTAATTTGATAATGGGATGTATCCAATTTTCACTTCTGCGTTTCGGCCACTGTACACATGCTTGATTCTCTTACGGAGACATATATATCCATGGGTATTAAGATTCTTCCTAGTCAGGTATATTCCTAGGCATTGAATATGTGGTGTTGGTTCCATTTCATTGAGCAAGGAGTAGGTCTTGTCTATTACATATTTGGCTTATGGAAAGTTATCTATGCTAATTTCAGTCTCTGGTTTTATGCAGCACCCCAAGGCACATTTCCCCATAAGCAAGCACTAGTTGGTTTTCTAAATTTGAGACCCTGTTCTGTTTTGTAATTCAGTTCATGTGTAGTCACGTTTACATTCCGTGTATTAGTGATATCTTATGATGTTTCTTTTTCTGTGTGATGTAGTTCACGTAGAATCACCATACCTGCATCCACTCACTATGCCGTTACGGGCCTGATGACACAGATTTCATTGCTGAGTGATATTGCATTGCACGTACGTGCCACAACTTCTTTATCCATTTTTTGCTTTCTGGGATATTTACCTGGTACTGTAGACGAGCTTCTTGGGAACACAGCCGTCCCAAACTTTGGGGTGGCTCTCTGTTTTTGATTTTAATTTCCCAAACAATAGGACCATAAGTGCAATTGCCATAGGCTGTGTTGCTTTTTTTCTTACGTGTTTCAGGAAACACCATACACTTCTCCAGGGTGGCTGTTCACAATTTACCTCCTGCCAATCAGCATAACAAGGCTCCTTGTTCTCCATATCCTGTCCTACATTTCTGGATTTTACACTTTTTACAGATGGCCCTTTTGCCCGGGGGGGCAGTGAGATTTCATTGTAGTGCAGATTTCCTTTACAGGCTTGCTTGGTTGGCCAAAAAGAGCATATGCGTTTTTTCCTGAATATATTCAGGAAAAAACGCATACGCCCATTTTGGCCAAGTGCATCATTGTCGACGTTGTGCCTCTTTTCCTATGCTTTCAGGGCAATTCCAGTCTACCCCCTGCAATCGTTTTCCTGAAATTCTGCCCCACTTTCAAGTCACCTTTGCAGGCTTACTTCAATATACTTTTGGAGGATAGCTGTCATTTATAACTCTGCAGGTTTGTGAATTACAGTGCCCCTGAGCTCCTTTCTTCAACTCTCTTTCTTGTGAGCTGGGCACAAAACCGCAGGATTGCTTCAGGCACTAATCTGTTTCCAGCAGTGCACGCTGAGCCTTTGGTTAATTCCTCTTCCTGGTGGGAAATGAGCGTTACATTTGCCCGTGCAGACACCTATAGCTAGTCTCTCATTGGTTCTCCCTATTCCTGTTCATCTTGCACAGAAATTGCAAGCTGTGCCAAACAGGAGGTTAAAGGCACTGACTCTCCAAGCGGGGAGAGTGTTAGTAAAGCATCTGGAATGTTGAACCCGAGGACCAGGATACGAAAACTGAGATGCATTTTAAATCGTTTCCCAATCACACGGTGGACCATACTGTGGGTTTCCCATGCATGTTTTAGCTAGAGGAAGAATCCCTTGAACCTGGAGAGTTGGGACTCATGGAATAGGTACCATGCAGTATGACTTCAAAGGGTCTGCATTTGCTCACCGAAACTCACCAATGCTATCAGCCTGAAGTGTCCAGCCTTATGTCTCAACCAGCTCTTGGTGTAGATGTGTTAAATCCCGGTTGCATCACATGCCCTGAGTGAATTATTTAAGAATTGCTCTCTATTTCACTGTCTTTGTGTTTTGTTTTTGAAATTTATTTTCATAATGGTATTTATCGGATTTTCACTGCTGCGTTTATGCCGCTGTACACACGATTGATTCTCTTACGGAGACATATAAATCCATGGGTTTTAAGATTCTTCCTAGTCTGGTATATTCCTAGGCGTTGAATAAGTGGTGTTGAGTCCATTTCGTTGAGCAAGGAGTAGGTCTTGTCTATTACATATTTGGCTTATGGAAAGTTATCTGTGCTAATTTCAGTCTCTGGTTTTATGCAGCACCCCAAGGCACCTTTCCCCATAAGCAAGCACTAGTTGGTTTTCTAAATTTGAGACCCTGTTCTGTTTTGTAATTCAGTTCATGTGTAGTCAAGTTTACATTCCGTGTATTAGTGATATCTTATGATGTTTCTTTTTCTGTGTGACGTAGTTCACGTAGAGTCACCGTACCTGCATCCACTCATTATGCCACTACGGGCCTGATGACACAGATTTCATTGCTGAGTGATATTGCATTGCACGTACGTGCCACAACTTCTTTAACCATTTTTTGCTTTCTGGGATATTTACCTGGTACTGTAGACGAGCTTCTTGGGAACACAGCCGTCCCAAACTTTGGGGTGGCTCTCTGTTTTTGATTTTAATTTCCCTAAGCAATAAGACCATAAGTGCAATTGCCATAGGCTGTGTTGCTTTATTTCTTACGTGCTTCAGGAAACACCATACACTTCTCCAGGGTGGCTGTTGACATTTTACATCCTGCCATTCAGCATAACAAGGCTCCCTCTTCTCCATATCCTGTCCTACCTTTCTGGATTTTACACTTTTTTCAGAAGGCCCTTTTGCCCGGGGGGGCAGTTAGATTTCATTGTAGTGCAGATTTCCTTTACAGGCTTGCTTGGTTGGCCAAAAATGGCGTATGCGTTTTTTCCTGAATATATATATTCAGGAAAAAACGCATACGCACATTTTGGCCAAGTGCATCATTGTCCTCGTTCTGCCTGTTTTCCTATGTTTTAAATGCAACTCCAGTCTTCCTCCCAGATTGGTTTCCTGCAATTCTGCCTCACTTTCAAGTCCTCTTCGCAGCCTTACTTCAATATAATTTTGGATGATTGCTGTCACTTATAACTGTGCAGGTTTGTGAATTACAGTGTCCCTGAGCTCCTTTCTCCAACTCGCTTTCTTGTGAGCTGACTGCAAAACCGCAAGATAGCTTCAGACCCTAATCTGGTTCCGGCAGTGTATGCTGAGCATTTGGTTAATTCATCTTCCTGTTGGGAAATGAGACTTAAATTTGCCCTTCCAAACATCTACAGCTACTTTCTCATTGGTTCTCCCTATTCCTGTTCATCTTCCGCAGAAATTGCAAACTGGGCCAAACAGGAGGTTAAAGGCACCGACTCACCTAGTTGGGTGACTGTTAGTAAAGCATCTGGAATGCCGAGCCCGAGTACAAGGGAATGAAATTTGAGATGCCTTTAAAAACGTTTCTAGATCACACAGTGGACAATATTCTGGGCTCCCCGTGCATTTTTTAGCTGAAAGAAGAATCCATTTAACCTGGACAGTTGGGACTCATGGAATAGGTACCATGCAGTATGACTTCAAAGGGTCTGCTTTTGCTCACCGAACCTCAACAAACCAATGAGCCCAAGTGTTCTGCCTTATGTCTCACCCAGCTCTAGGTGTAGATGTGCTGAATCCAGGTTGCATCACTAGCCCTGATTGAAATATTTAAGAATTGTTCTGTATTTCTCTGTTATTGTGGTTTTTCTTGAAATTTATATTGATAATGGGATTTAGATGATTTTCACTGCTGCGTTTATGCTGCTGTACACACGCTTGATTCTCTTATGGGGACATATAAATCCATAGGTTTTTAGATTCTTACTAGTCAGGTATATTCCTAGGTCTTGAATATGGGGTGTCAAGTCCATTTCGTTGAGCAAGGAGTAGGTCTATTCTATTACATATTTGTTTTAGGAACGGTATGTGTGCTAATTTCAGTCTCTGGTTTTATGCAGCAGCCCAACCCACCTTTCCCATTAAGCAAGCATAAGTAGGTTTTCTGAATTTGAGACCCTGTTCTGTTTTGTAATTCAGTTCATGTGTAGCCAAGATTAAGTTCCGTGTATTAGTGACATCTTATGATGTTTCTTTTTCTGTGTGACTTATTTCACTTAGAATCATCATACCTGAATCCACTCATTATGTTGCTTTGGACCTGAAGACATAGATTTCATTGCTGAGTGATATTCAGTTGTAGGTAAGTACCACTAATTCTTTATCCAAATTTCCCTTTCTGGGATATTTAACTTGTATCATAGACGAGGTTCTTGTAAAAGGAGCCATCCCAAACTTTGGCATAGATGTGTCCTTTTGATTTCATTTCCCTAAGGTAAAGAACCATAAGAGGAAGTGCTCTGGGTTGGGGTTAGGGTTAGGGTTTGGGGATGGGGATGGTTTAAGGTACAGGTTATATTACTACAACAATTTAGGGTGAGCATAGGTGTGAGGGTACGGATTAGTGTTAGTGTATGGATTAACATTAGGAGACAGGTTAAGGTAAGGCTTCACGTAAGGTTTAGGGTTAGGGTTAATGGACAGGGACGGATTCGGGTAAAGGTTAGGGTACGAAAACGGTTTAGGGTGAGCATACGTGTTACGGTAATGGTTAGTGTCACCGTATGGGCTAGGAATAGGGGACGGGTTAGGGTAAGTCTTCGCATAAGTGTTAGGGGTAGGGTTAGGGGAAGGGGATGGTTTAGGGTACATGTTAGGGTACAACAATGGTTTAGGGGAGCGTACGTGTTTGGGTATGGTTTAGTGTAAGTGAACTGGTTAGGAATAGGGGATGCGTTAGGGTTCGGCTTTGGGTAAGGGTTAGGTTTAGGGTTAGGCTCAGGGGACGGGTAAGGTTTAGGGTGAGCGTATGTATTAGAGTACGGGATAGTGTTAGTGTACGGGTTAGGGTTAGGGGAAGGGTTAGGGTAAGGTTTAGTGTAAGGGTTAGTTTTAGCATTTGGGTTAGGGGACGGGAATGGTTTAGTGTACAGGTTAGGTACGACAACATTTTTGGGTGAGCGTAACAGTTAGGGTACGTATTAGTGTTAGCGTACGGTTTAGGGTTAGATGACGTGTTAGGGTAAGGCTTCGGGTAAGGGTTAGTGTTAAGTTTAGGGTTAGGGTATGGGGAAGGTTTAGGATACAGGTTGGGGTACGACAACTAATTAAGTAGAACATATATGTTAGGGGATGGGTTCATGTTAGTGTATGGGTTAGGATTAGTGGACGGGTTAGTGTAATGCTTTGGGAAAGGGTTAGGTTTAGAGTTAGGGTTAGGGCACAGGGATGGTTTACGGTTCAGATCATGGTAGGACAATGGTTTAGGGTCTGTGTATGTGTTAGGGTATTGGTTAGGGTTAGCGTACAGTTTAGGATTAGGGGATGGGTTAGGGTAAGGCTTCAGGTAAGGGTTAGGGGTAGGGTTAGGGTTAGGGTTAGGGGATGGGGACAGGGACGGTTTAGGGTACAGGTTAGTGTAAGACAAAGGTTTAGGGTGAGCGTAGCAGTTAGAGTAAGAGTTAGTGTTAGCGTACGGGTTTAGATTAGGGGACGGGTTACTGTAAGGTTTAGGGAAAGTGTTAGGGTTAGGGGATGGGGACGGTTTAGGGTACAGTGTAGGGTAAAACAAGAGTTTTGGTTGAGCGTACATTTTAGGCTATGGGTTAGTGTTAGCGTATGGGTTAAGATTAGAGGACGTGTTAGGGTAAGGTTTCGGATAAGAGTTAGGGTTAAGGTTAGGGGATGGGGACGGTTTTTGTTACAGGTTAGGGTATGACAACGGTTTAGGGTGAGTGTACGTGATAGGGTATGGGTTAGCGTTAGTGTACAGTTTCGGATTATGGGACGGGTTAAGGTAAGACTTCGGGTAAGGGTAAGATTTAGGGTTCGGGTTGGGGGACGGGGACGGTTTAGGGTACAGTTTAGTGTATGACAACAGTTTAGGTTGACTACACGTGTTAAGGTATGGGTTAGTGTTTGCAAACGGGTTAGGATTACGGGAGGTGTTAGGGTAAGGCTTCGGCTAAGGCTTAAGTTTAGGTTTAGGGGATGGGGACGTTTTAGGGTACAGGATAGGGTACGACAATTGTTTAGTGTGAGTGTACATGTTAGGATACAGGTTAGTGATAGCGTACGGGTTAGGATTACCGATGGGTTAGCGTAAGGCTTTGGGTAAGGGTTCGGGTTAGGGTTAGGGTTAGGGGATGGGGACAGTTTAGGGTACAATTTAAGGTACGACAATGGTATAGGGTGAGCGTAAGTGTTAGGGTACATGTTAGTGTTAGTTTACGGGTTAGGATTAGGGGAAGGGTTAGTATAAGGTTTCGGGAAACGGTTTGAGGTTGGGGACAACGACGATTTATGGTACAGGTTAGGGTATGACAATGATTTAGGGTGAGCGTACGTGTTAGGTTATGGGTTAGTATTAGCGTACGGGTTAGGATTAAGGGACGGGTTAGGGTAAAGCTTCACGTAAGGGTTAGGTTTAGGTTTAGGTTTAGGGTTATTGTTAGGGGACTGGGACCATTTAGGATACAGGTTAGGGAATGACAAAAGTTTAGGGTGAGCGTATGTTTTAGGGTACATGTTAGTGCTACCATAAGGGTTAGGATTAGTGTAAGGTTTAGAGACATGATTCGGGTATGTGTTAGTGTTAGGGAACAGGGACAGGGACGGTTTAGGGTACAGGTTAGGGTACGACAACAGTTTAGGGTGAGCATACATGTTAGGGCACAGGTTAGTGTTAGCATATGGGTTAGAATTAGGGGACTGGTTAGGGTAAGGCTTAGGGTAAGGGTTAGGGTTAGGGTTAGGGTTAGGAGATGGAGACGGTTCAAGGTACAGGTTAGGGTACCACAATGTGTTAGTGTGAGAATACATGTTAGGGTAAGGTTTAGTGTTAGTGTATGGTCCATGATTAGTGGAAGGGATAGGGTAAGACGTCAGGTTAGGGTTAGGGTTAGGGTTAGGGGATGGGAACGGTTTAGGGTATAGGTTAGAATACGACAGCAGTTTAGGTTGAGTGTACATGTTAGGGTATGTGTTAGTGCTAGCATACGGTTTAGGATTAGGGGACAGTTTAGACTAAGGCTTCGGGTAATGATTAGGTTTATGGTTAGGGTTAGGGATTAGGTTAGGGAATGGGAACGGTTTAGGGTACAATTTAGTGTACGACAACGATTTAAGGTGAGCGTAGGTGTAAGGGTATGGGTTAGTGTTGGCGTACGGATTAGGATTAGGGGACGGGTTAGGATAAGGCTTCGGGTAAGGGTTAGGGTTATGGTTAATGTTAGGGGACAGGGCCAGGGACGATTTAAGGTACAGGTTTGGGGAAGACAATGGTTTAGGGTGAGTGTACATGTTAGGGTATGTGTTAGTGTTAGCGTACCAGTTAGGCTTAGGTGACGGGTTAGGGTAAGGCTTCGGATAAGGGTTAGGGTTAGGGTTATGGGACAGGGACTGTTTAGGTACAGGTTAGTGTATGACAACGGTTTTCATTGAGCATACAAGTTAGGGTAGGTGTAAATGTTAGCATACGGGTTAGGATTAGGGGACGGTTAGGGTAACTTTTCCGGTAAGGATTAGGGTTAGGGTTAGGGGACAGGGAAGGTTTAGAGTACAGGTTAGTGTACGACAATGGTTTAGTGTGATCGTACGAGTTAGGGTATGGGTTAGTGTTAGCGCACGGTTTAGGATTAGGGGATGTGTTAGGGTAAGACTTCAGGTAAGTGTTAGAGTTAGGGTTAGTGGATGAGGACGTGTTAGGGTACAGGTTAGGGTACGACAATGCTTTAGGGTGAGCGTACATGTTAGGGTACTGGTCAGTGTTAGCATTTGGGTTAGGATTAGGGGACAGGTTAGAGTAAGGCTTCGTATAAGTGTTAGGGTGAGGGATAGGGTTGGGGAAAGGGACGGTTTAGGGTACAGATTAGGGTACGACAGCGATTTAGGGTGAGCCTACGTGTTAGGGTACAGTTTAGTGTTAGCGTATGGGTTAGGATTTGGGGACGGTTTAGGGACAGGCATCTGTAAAGATTTAGGTTTAGCATTATGGGACGGGGACGGTTTAGGGAAAAGGTTAGGATACCACAGCAGTTTAGGGTGAGCATAGGTGTTAGGGTACGGGTTAGTGTTAGCGTACGGATTAGGTATAGGGGACGTGTTAGGGTAAGGCTTCGGGTAAGGGTTAGGGTTAGGGTTAGGGTTAGGGGACGGGGAGGGTTTAGGGGACAGGTTAGGGTAGGACAACGGTTTAGGGTGAGCGTACATGTTAGGGTACAGGTTAGTGTTAGTGTACGGGTTAGGATTAGGGGACCGGTTAGGGTAAGGCTTCGGGTAAGGGTTAGGGTTAGGGTTATGGGACGGGGACGGTTTAGGGGACGGGTTAGGTAAGACAACGGTTTAGGGTGAGCGTACGTGTTAGGGTACGGGTTAGTGTTAACATACGGGTTAGCATTAGGGGACGGGTTAGGGTAAGTCTTCGGGTAAGGGTTAGGGTTAGAGTTAGGGGACAGGGACAGTTTAGGGGACAGGTTAGGGTACGACAACGGTTAAGGGTGAGCGTACGTGGTACGGTACGGGTTAGTGTTAGCGTACAGGTTAGGATTAGGGGACGGGTTAGGGTAAGGCTTCAGGTAAGGGTTAGGGTTAGGGTTAAGGTTAGGTTTAGGGGACGGGGAAGGTTTAGGGGACAGGTTAGGGTACGGCAACGGTTTAGAGTGAGCGTACGTGTTAGGGTACGGGTTAGTGTTTGCGTGCGGGTTAGGATTAGGGGAGGGTTTAGGGTAAGGCTTCGGGTAAAGGTTAGTGTTGGGGTTAGGGTAAGGGTTATGGTTAGGGTACGGGGACGGTTTAGGGGACAGGTTAGGGTACGACAACGGTTTAGGGTGAGCGTACGTGTTAGGGTACGGGTTAGTGTTAGCGTACGGGTTAGGATTAGGGTACGGGTTAGGGTAAGTCTTCGGGTAAGGGTCAGGGTTGGGGTTAGGGTTAGGGTTAGGGGACGGGGAGAGTGTAGGGGACAGGTTAGGGTACGACCACGGTTTAGGGTGAGCGTACGTGTTAGGGTACGGGTTAGTGTTAGCGTACGGGTTACGATTAGGGGACGGGTTAGGGTAAAGCTTCGTGTAAAGGGTAGGGTTAGGGTTAGGGTTAGGGTACGGGGACGGTTTAGGGGACAGGTTAGGGTATGACAATGATTTAGGGTGAGCGTATGTGTTAGGGTACGGGTTAGTGTTAGCGTACGGGTTAGGATTAGGGGACGGGTTAGTGTAAGGCTTCGGGTAAGGGTTAGGGATAGGGTTAGTGTTAGGGTTAGGGTTAGGGGATCGGGACGGTTTAGGGGAAAGGATAGGGTACGACAATGGTTTAGGGTGAGCGTACGTGTTAGGGTATGGGTTATTGTTAGCATAGGGGTTAGGATTAGGGGACGGGTTAGGGTAAGGCTTTGGGTAAGGGTTAGGGTTAGGGTTAAGGTTAGGTTTAGGGGACGGGGACGGTTTAGGGGACAGGTTAGGGTATGACAACGGTTTAGGGTTAGCGTACGTGTTAGGGTATGGGTTAGTGTTAGCGTACAGGTTAGGAATAGGGGACGGGTTAGGGTAAGGCTTCGGGTAAGGGTTAGGGTTAGAGTTAAGGTTAGGGTTAGGTTTAGGGGACAGGGACGATTTAGGGGACAGGTTAGGTTACGACAATGGTTTAGGGTGAGCGTACGTGTTAGGGTATGGGTTAGTGTTAGCGTACTGTTTAGAATTAGGGGACGGGTTACGGTAAGGTTTCGGGTAAGGGTTAAGGTTAGGGTTAGGGGATGGGGACGGTTGAGGGGACAGGTTAGGGTACGACAATGATTTAGGGTGAGTGTACGTGTTAGGGTATGGGTTAGTGATAGCCTACGGGTTAGGATTAAGGGTTGGGTTAGGGTAAGGCTTCGAGTAAGGTTTAGGGTTAAGGATAGGGTTAAGATTAGGGGACGGGGACGGTTTAGGGGACAGGTTCGGTTACGACAACGGTTTAGGGTGAGCGTACGTGTCAGGGTACGGGTTAGTGTTAGCATACGGGTTAGGATTAGGGGAGGGGTTACGGTAAGGCTTCGCGTAAGGGTTAGGTTTAGGGTTAGGGTTAGGGTTAGGGGAGGGGGACGGTTTAGGGGACAGGTTAGGGTACGACAACGGCATAGGGTGAGTGTACATATTAGGGTACGGGTTAGTGTTAGCGTACGGGTTAGCATTAGGGGACGGGTTAGGGTAAGGCTTCGGGTAAGGGTTAAATTTAGGGTTAGGGTTAGGGTTAGGGGACGGGCACCGGGACGGTTTATGGTATAGGTTAGGGTTAGGGTTAGGGTTAGGGTTAGGGGACGGGGACGGTTTAGTGGACCGGTTAGAGTTCGACAACTCTTTAGGGTGAGCGTACATGTTAGGGAACGGGTTAGTGTTAGCGTACGGGTTAGGATTAGGGGACTGGTTAGTGTAAGACTTCGCGTAAGGGTTAGTGTTAGGTTTAGGGTTAGGGTTAGGGTTAGGTTTAGGTTTAGGGGACGTGGATGTTTTAGTGGACAGGTTAGGGTACGACAATGTTTTAGGGTGAGCGTACGTGTTAGGGTACGGGTTAGTGTCAGCATACAGGTTAGGATTAGGGGACGGGTTAGGGTAATGCTTCGGGTAAGGGTTATGGTTAGGGTTAGGGTTAGGGTTAGGGGACGGCAACGGTTTAGGGGACAGGTTAGTGTACGACAACGGTTTAGGGTGAGCGTACGTGTTAGGGTACGGGTTACTGTTATCGTACGGTTTAGGATTAGGGGATGGGTTAGCCTAAGGCTTAGGGTAAGGGCTAGGGTTAGGTTTAGGGTTAGGGTTAGGATTAGAGGACGGGGACAGTTTAGGGGACAGGTTAGTGTACGACAAGGGTTTAGGTTAAGCGTACGTGTTAGGGTACTGGTTAGTGTCAGTGTATGGGTTAGGTTTAGGGCACGGGTTAGGGTAAGGCTGCGGGTAAGGGTTAGGGTTAGGGTTGGGGTTAGGGTTAGGGGACGGGGACGGTTTAGAGGATAGGTTAGGTTACGAGAATGGTTTAGGGTGAGCGTACGTGTTAGGGTATGGGTTAGTTTTAGCATACAGCTTAGGATTAGGGGACGGGTTAGGGTAAGGCTTCGGGTAAGGGTTAGGGTTAGGGATAGGTTTAGGGTTAGGGAACGGGGACGGTTTATGGGACATGTTAGGGTACGACAACGGTTTAGGGTGAGCGTACGTGTTAGGGTACGGGTTAGTGTTAGCGTACGGGTTAGGATTAGGGAATGTGTTAGGGTAAGGCTTCGGGTAAGGGTTAGGGTTGAGTTATAGTTAGGGTTAGTATTAGGGGACGGGGACGGTTTAGGGGACACGTTAGGTTACGAAAACGGTTTAGGGTGAGCGTACGTGTTAAGGTATGGGTTAGTGTTAGCGTACGGGTTAGGATTAGGGGACGGGTTACGTTAAGGCTTCGGGTAAGGGTTATTGTTATGGTTAGGGTTAGGGTTAGGGGACAGGGACGGTTTAGGGGACAGGTTAGGGTACGACAATGTTTTAGGGTAAGCGTACGTGTTAGGGTATGGGTTAGTGTTAGCGTATGGGTTAGGATTAGGGGACGGGTTAGTGTAAGGCTTCGGGAAAGGGTTAGCGTTAGGGTTAGGGTCAGGGGACAGGGACGGGGACGGTTTAGGGGACCGGTTAGGGTTAGGGTTAGGTTTAGGTGACGGGGAAGGTTTAGGTGACAGTTTAGGGTACGACAACGGTTTAGTGTGAGCGTACGTGTTAGGGTATGGTTTAGTTTTAGCGTAGGAGTTAGGATTAGGGGACGGGTTTGGGTAAGGATTCGGGTAAGGGTAAGGGTTAGGGTTAGGGTTAGGGGATGGGGACTCTTTTGGGGACAGGTTGGGGTACGAAAACGGTTTAGGTTGAGCATTCGTGTTAGGGTACGGGTTAGTGTTAGGTTCCGGGGTAGGATTACGGGATGGGTTAGGGGAAGTCTTCGGTTAATTGTTAGGGTTAGGGTTAGGGTTAGGGTTAGGGGATGGGGACAGTTTAAGGGACAGGTTAGGGTACGACAACGGTTTAGGGTGATTGTACATGTTAGGGTAAGGTTTAGTGTTAATGTACGGGTTAGGATTAGGGGACGGTTTAGGGTAAGGCTTCGGGTAAGTGTTAGGGTTAGGGTTAGGGTTAGGGATAGGGGACGGACGGGGACGGTTTAGGTGACAGTTTAGGGTACCGCAACCATTTAGGGTGAGCGTACGTGTTAGGGTACGGGTTAGTGTGAGCGTACCGGTTAGGATTAGGGGACAGTTTAGTTTAAGGCTTCAGGTAAGGCTTAGGGTTAGGGTTAGGGTTGGGGGACGGGGACGGTTTAGGGGACAGGTTAGGGTACGAAAACGGTTTAGGGTGAGCGTACGTGTTATGGTATGGGTTAGTGTTAGCGTAAGGGTTAGGATTAGGGGACGGGTTAGGGTAAGGCTTCGGGTAAGTGTTAGGTTTAGGGTTAGGGTTAGGGTTAGCGGATGGGGACGGTTTAAGGGACAGGTTATTGTACGACAAAGATTTAGGGTGAGTGTACGTGTTAGGGTACGGATTAGTGTTAGCGTACGGGTTAGGATTATGGGACGGGTTTAGGTAAGGCTTCGGGTAAGGTTTAGGTTTAGGGTTATTGTTAGGGTTAGGGGACGGGGATGGTTTAGGGGACAGGTTAGGGTACGACAACGGTTTAGGGTGAGCATACGTGTTAGGGTATGTGTTAGTGTTAGCGTACGGGTTAGGATTAGGGGATGGGTTAGGGTAAGGCTTCCGGTAAGGTTTAGGGTTAGGGTTAGGGTTAGGGTTAGGGGATGGGGACGGTTTAGGGGACAGTTTAGGGTACAACAACGGTTTAGGGTGAGCGTAGGTGTTAGCGTACGAGTTAGGATTAGGGGACAGGTTAGGATACGACAACGTTATGGTTAGGGTTATGGTTAGGGTTAGGATTAGGGGAAGGGGACGGTTTAGGGGACAGGTTAGAGTATGACAAAGGGTTAGGGTGAGCGTACATGTTAGGGTATGGGTTAGTGTTAGCGTACGGTTTAGGATTATGGTACGGGTTAGTGTAAGGCTTCGGGTAAGTGTTAGCGTTAGGTTTAGTCTTAGGGTTAGTGGACGGGGACGGGGACAGTTTAGGGGACTGGTTAGGATTAGGGTTAGGGTTAGGGTTAGGGGAAGGGGACGGTTTAGGGGACAGGTTAGTGTACGACAATGGTTTAGGGTAAACGTACATGTTAGGGTACGGGTTAGTGTTAGCGTACGGGTTAGGATTAGGGGACGGGTTAGGGTAAGGCTTCGGGTAAGGGTTAGCGTTAGGGTTAGGCTTAGGGTTCGGGGACGGGGACGAGGACGGTTTAGGGGACCGGTTAGGATTAGGTTTAGGTTTAGGGTTAGGGAAGGGGACGGTTTAGGAGACAGGTTATGTTACGACAAATGTTTAGGGTGAGCGTACGTGTTATGGTACCAGTTAGTGTTAACATACAGGTTAGGATTAGGGGACGGTTTAGTGTAAGGCTTCGTGTAAGGGTTAGGGTTAGGGTTAGTTTTAGGGGACGGGGACGGTTTAGTGGACTGGTTAGGGTACGACAACGTTTTAGGGTGAGCGTACGTGTTATGTTACGGGTTAGTGTTAGCGTACGGTTTAGGATTAGGGGACGGGTTAGGGTAAGGCTTCGGGTAAGGATTAGAGTTAGGGTCAGGTTTAGGGATAGGGGACGGGGACGGTTTAGGGGAAAGGTTAGGGTACGGCAACGGTTTAGGGTGAGCGTACGTGTTAGGGTAAGGGTTAGTGTTAGCGTACGGGTTAGGATTAGGGGACAGGTTAGTGTAAGGCTTTGGGTAAGCGTTAGGGTTAGGTTAAGGGTTAGGTTTAGGGGACGGGGACGGTTTATGAGACAGGTTAGGGTACGGCAAATGTTTAGGGTGAGCATACGTTTTAGCGTAACGTTAGCTTTCGTGTACGGGTTAGGATTAGGTGACGAGTTAGGGTAAGGCTTCGGGTAAGGGTTAGGGTTAGGCATAGGGTTAGGGTTAGGGGACGGGGAGGGTTTAGGGGCAAGGTTAGGATATGACAACAGTTTAGGATGAGCGTACGTTTTAGGGTACGGGTTAGTGTTAGCGTATGGGTTAGGATTAGGGGACATGTTAGGGTAAGGCTTTGGGTAAAGGTTAGGGTTAGGGTTAGGGTTTGGGGACGAGGACGGTTTAGGGGACAGGTTAGTGTACGACAACAGTTAAGGGTGAGCGTACGAGTTAGGGTATGGTTTAGTGTTAGCGTACCGGTTAGCATTAGGGGACGGGTTAGGGTAAGGCTTCGGGTAATGATTAGGGTTAGGGTTAGGGTTAGGTTTAGGGTTAGGGTAAGGGCACGGGGAGGGTTTATGGGACAGGTTACTGTACGTCAATGGTTTAGTGTGAGCGTACGTGTTAGGGTACGCGTTAGTGTTAGCGTACCGTTTAGGATTAGGGGACGGGTTAGGTAAAGGCTTTGGGTAAAGCTTAGGGTTAGGGTTAGGGTTAGGGTTAGGATTAGGGTTAGGGTTAGGGGACGGGGACGGTTTAGGGGACAGGTTAGGGTACGACAACGGTTTAGGGTGAGCGTACGTGTTAGGGTACGGTTTAGTGTTAGCGTACGGGTTTGGATTAGGGGACGGGTTAGGGTAAGGCTTCGGGTAAAGGTTAGGGTTAGGGTTAGGGAGAGGGTTAGGGGACGGGGACGGTTTAGGGGACAAGTTAGGGTAGGACAACGGTTTAGGGTGAGCGTACGTGTTAGGGTACGGGTTAGTGTTAGCGTACGGGTTAGGATTAAGGGACGGGTTAGTAAAAGGCTTGGAGTAAGGGTTAGGGTTAGGGTTAGGGTTTGGGGACGGGGACGGTTTAGGGGCAGGTTAGGGTACGACAACTGTTTAGGGTGAGCGTATGTGTTAGGGTATGGGTTAGTGTTAGCGTGCGGGTTAGGATTTGGGGACCGTTTAGGGTAAGGCTTCGGGTAAGGGTTAGGGTAAGGGTTAGGGTTAGGGTTAGGATTAGGGTTAGGGTTAGGCAACGGGGACGGTTTAGGGGACATGTTAGGGTACGACAACGGTTTTGGGTGAGCGTACATGTTAGGGTACGGGTTAGTGTTAGCGTACGGGTTAGGATTAGGGGACGGGTTTGTGTAAGGCTTCGGGTAAGGTTTGGGTTAGGGTTAGGGTTAATGTTAGGGGACGGGGACAGTTTACAGGACAGGTTAGGGTACGACAATGGTGTAGGGTGAGCGTACGTGTTAGGGTACGGGTTAGTGTTAGCGTACGGATTAGGATTATGGGACAGTTTAGCGTAAGGCTTTGGGTAAGGATTAGGGTTAGGGATAGAGTTAGGGTTAGGGGACGGGGACGGTTTAGGGGACAGGTTAGGGTACAACAACGGTTTAGGTTGAGCGTACGTATTAGGGGACGGGTTAGTGTTAGCGTACAGTTTAGGATTAGGGGACTGGTTAGGGTAAGGCTTCGGGTAAGGGTTAGGGTTAGGGTTAGGGTTAGGTTTAGTGTTAGGGGACAGGGACGGTTTAGGGGACAGGTTAGGGTACGACAACTGTTTAGGGTGAGCGTATGTGTTAGGGTATGGTTTAGTGTTAGCGTGCGGGTTAGGATTTGGGGACCGTTTAGGGTAAGGCTTCGGGTAAGGGTTAGGGTAAGGGTTAGGGTTAGGGTTAGGATTAGGGTTAGGGTTAGGCGACGGGGACAGTTTAGGGGACATGTTAGGGTACGACAACGGTTTTGGGTGAGCGTACATGTTAGGGTACGGGTTAGTGTTAGCGTACGGGTTAGGATTAGGGGACGGGTTTGTGTAAGGCTTCGGGTAAGGTTTGGGTTAGGGTTAGGGTTAATGTTAGGGGACGGGGACAGTTTACAGGACAGGTTAGGGTACGACAATGGTGTAGGGTGAGCGTACGTGTTAGGGTACGGGTTAGTGTTAGCGTACGGATTAGGATTATGGGACAGTTTAGCGTAAGGCTTTGGGTAAGGATTAGGGTTAGGGATAGAGTTAGGGTTAGGGGACGGGGACGGTTTAGGGGACAGGTTAGTGTACAACAACGGTTTAGGTTGAGCGTACGTATTAGGGGACGGGTTAGTGTTAGCGTACAGTTTAGGATTAGGGGACTGGTTAGGGTAAGGCTTCGGGTAAGGGTTAGGGTTAGGGTTAGGGTTAGGTTTAGTGTTAGGGGACAGGGACGGTTTAGGGGACAGGTTAGGGTACGACAACGGTTTAGGGTGAGCGTACGTGTTAAGGTACCGGTTAGTGTTAGCGTACGGGTTAGGATTAGGGGACGGGTAAGGTAAGGCTTCGGGTAAGGGATAGGGTTAGGGTTAGGGTTAGGGTTAGGGTTAGGGGACGGGGAAGGTTTAGGGGACAGGTTAGTGTATGACAATGGTTTAGGGAGAGCGTACGTGTTAGGGTATGGGTTATTGTTAGCGTACGGGTTAGGATTAGGGGACGGGTTAGGGTAAGGCTTCGGGTAAGGGTTAGCGTTAGGTTTAAGGTTAGGGTTAGGGTTAGGGGACGGGGAAGGTTTAGGGGACAGGTTAGGGTACGACAACGTTTCAGGGTGAGCATACGTGTTAGGGTTCGGGTTAGTGTTAGCCTACGTGTTAGGATTAGGGGACAGGTTAGGGTAAGGCTTCGGGAAAGGGTTAGGGTTAGGGTTAGGGTTAGGGTTAGGGGACGGGGATGGGGACGGTTTAGGGGAGAGGTTCGTGTACGACAATGGTTTAGGGTGAGCGTACGTGTTAGGGTAAGGGTTAGTGTTAGCGTACGGGTTAGGATTAGGGGACGGTTTAGGGTAAGGCTTCGGGTAAGGTTTAGGGTTAGGGTTACGGTTAGGGTTAGGGGACGGGGACGGTTTAGGGGACAGGTTCGTGTACGACAACAGTTTAGGGTGAACATACGTGTTAGGGTACGGGTTAGTGTTAGCGTACGGGTTAGGTTTAGGGGACGGTTTAGGGTAAGGCTTCGGGTAAGGGTTAGGTTTAGGGTTAGGATTAGGGTTAGCGTTACGGTATGGGGATGGTTTGGGGACAGTTTAGGGTACGACAATGGTTTAGGGTGAGCGTACGTGTTAGGGTACGGGTTATTGTTACCGTACGGGTTAGGATTAGGGGACGGGTTAGGGTAAGGCTTCGGGTAAGGGTTAGGGTTAGGGTTAGGGGACGGGGACGGGAACGGGGACGGTTTAGGGGACAGGTTAGGGTACGTCAACGGTTTAGGGTGAGCGTACGTGTTAGGGTACGGGTTAGTGTTACCGTACGGGTTAGGATTAGGGGCCGGGTTAGGGTAAGGCTTCGGGTAAGGTATAGGGTTAGGGTTAGGGTTACGGGACGGGGACGGTTTAGGGGATAGGTTAGGGTACGACAACGGTTTAGGGTGAGCGTGCGTGTTAGGGTATGGGTTAGTGTTAGCGTACGGGTTAGGATTAGAACATGGGTTATGGTAAGTCTTCGGGTAAGGGTTAGGGTTAGGGTTAGGGTTAGGGGACGGGGACGGTTTACGGGACAGGTTAGGGTACGACAACAGTTTAGGGTGAGCGTACGTGTTAGGGTACGGGTTAGTGTTATCGTATGGGTTAGGATTAGGGGATGGGTTAGGGTAAGGCTTCGGGTAAGGTTTAGGGTTAGGGTTAGGGTTAGGGTTAGGGGATGGGGACGGTTTAGGGGACAGGTTAGGGTACGACAACATTTTAGGGTGAGCGTACGTGTTAGGGTACGGGTTAGTGTTAGCGTACGGGTTAGGATTAGGGGACGGGTTAGGGTAAGGCTTCGGGTAAGGGTTAGGGTTAGGGTTAGGGTTAGGGTTAGGGAACGGGGACGGTTTAGGGGAGAGGTTAGGGTACGACAACGGTTTAGGATGAGCGTACGTGTTAGTGTAAGGGTTCGAGTTAGCATACGGGTTAGGATTAGGGGACGGGTTAGGGTAAGGCTTCGGGTAAGGGTTAGGGTTAGGGTTAGGGTTAGGGTTAGGGGACGGGGACGGTTTAGGGGACAGGTTAGGGTACGACAATGGTTTAGGGTGAGCGTAGGTGTTCGGGTACGGGTTACTGTTAGTGTAAGTGTTAGGATTAGTGGACGGGTTAGGGTAAGGCTTCGGGTAAGGGTTAGGGATAGGTTTAGGATTAGTGTTAGGGTTAGGGGATGGGGAAGGTTTAGGGGAGAGGTTAGGGTACGACAACGGTTTAGGGTGAGCGTACGTGTTAGGGTACGTGTTAGTGTTAGCGTACGGGTTAGGATTAGGGGACGGGTTAGTTTAAGGCTTCGGGTAAGGGTTAGGGATAGGTTTAGTGTTAGGGTTAGGGGACGGGGACGGTTTAGGGGACAGGTTCGGTATGACAAAGGTTTAGGGTGAGCGTACGTGTTAGGGTACTGGTTAGTGTTAGTGTACGGGTTAGGATTACGTGCCGGGTTAGGGTAAGGCTTCGGGTAAGGGTTAGGGTTAGGGTCAGGTTTAGGGTTACGGTTAGGGGACGGGGACGGTTTAGGGGACAGGTTAGGGTACGACAACGGTTTCGGGTGAGCGTACGTGTTAGGGTACTGGTTAGTGTTAGCGTACGGGTTAGGATTAGGGGACGGGTTAGGGTAAGGCTTCGGGTAAGTGTTAGGGTTAGGGTTAGGGTTACGGTTAGGGGATGGCGATGGTTTAGGGGACAGGATAGGGTACGACAACTGTTTAGGGTGAGCGTACGTGTTAGGGTACAGGTTATTGTTACCGTACGTGTTAGGATTAGGGGACGGTTTAGGGTAAGGCTTCGGGTAAGGGTTAGGGTTTGGGTTAGGGGACGGGGACGGGGACGGGGACGGTTTAGGGGACAGGTTAGGGTACGACAACGGTTTAGGGCCAGCGTACGTGTTAGGGTACGGGTTAGTGTTACCGTACGGGTTAGGATTACGGGACGGGTTAGTGTAAGGCTTCAGGTAGGGTTTAGGGTTAGGTTTAGGTTTAGGTTTAGGGTTAGGGGACGGGGAAGGTTTAGGGGACATGTTAGGGTACGACAACGGTTTAGGGTGAGCGTACGTGTTAGGGTACGGGTTAGAGTTAGCGTACGGGTTAGGATTATGTGACGGGTTAGGGTAAGGTTCGGGTAAGGGTTAGGTTTAGGGTTAGGGTTAGGGTTAGGGTTAGGGGATGGGGACGGTTTAGGGGACAGGTTAGGGTACGACAACATTTTAGGGTGAGCGTACGTGTTAAGGTACGGGTTAGTGTTAGTGTACGGGTTAGGATTAGGGGACGGGTTAGTGTAAGGCTTCGGGTAAGGGTTAGGGTTAGGGTTAGGGTTAGGGAACGGGAACGGTTTAGGGGACAGCTTAGGGTACGACAACGGTTTAGGATGAGCGTAGGTGTTAGTGTAAGGGTTAGAGTTAGCATACGGGTTAGGATTAGGGGACGGGTTAGGGTAAGGCTTCGGGTAAGGGTTAGGGTTAGGGTTAGGGTTAGGGTTAGGGTTAGGGTTAGGGGACGGGGACGGTTTAGGGGACAGGTTAGGGTACGACAATGGTTTAGGGTGAGCGTAGGTGTTCGGGTACGGGTTACTGTTAGTGTAAGTGTTAGGATTAGGGGACGGGTTAGGGTAAGGCTTCGGGTAAGGGTTAGGGTTAGGTTTAGGGTTAGTGTTAGGGTTAGGGGATGGGGAAGGTTTAGGGGAAAGGTTAGGGTACGACAACGGTTTAGGGTGAGCGTACGTGTTAGGGTACGTGTTAGTGTTAGCGTACGGGTTAGGATTAGGGGACGGGTTAGTGTAAGGCTTCGGGTAAGGGTTAGGGATAGGTTTAGTGTTAGTGTTAGGGGACGGGGACGGTTTAGGGGACAGGTTCGGTATGACAAAGGTTTAGGTTGAGCGTACGTGTTAGGGTATGGGTTAGTGTTAGTGTACGGGTTAGGATTAGGGTACGGTTTGGGTAAGGCTTCGGGTAAGGGTTCGGGTTAATGTTAGTATTAGGGTTAGGGTTAGGGTTAGGGGACGGTGACGGTTTAGGGGACAGGTTAGGGTATGACAACGGTTTAGGGTGAGCGTACATGTTAGGGTACGGGTTAGTGTTAGCGTACGGGTTAGGATTAGGGGCCGGGTTAGGGTAAGGCTTTGGGTAAGGGATAGGGTTAGGGTTAGGGTTAGGGGACGGGGACGGTTTAGGGGACAGGTTAGGGTACGACAACGGTTTAGGGTGAGCGTGCGAGTTAGGGTATGGGTTAGTGTTAGCGTAAGGGTTAGGATTAGAACACGGGTTATGGTAAGGCTTCGGGTAAGGGTTAGGGTTAGGGTTAGGATTAGGGTTAGGGTTAGGAGATGGGGACGGTTTAGGGGACAGGTTAGTGTACGACAACGTTTTAGGGTGTGCGTATGTGTTAGGGTACTCTTTAGTGTTAGCGGACGGGTTAGGATTAGGGGACGGGTTAGTGTAAGGCTTCGGGTAAGGGTTAGGGTTAGGGTTATGGTTAGGGGACGGGGACGGTGTAGGGGACAGGTTAGGGTATGACAACGGTTTAGGGTGAGCATACGTGTTAGGGTACGGGTTAGTGTTAGCGTACGGGTTAGGATTAGGGGACGGGTTAGGGTAAGGCTTCGGATAAGGGTTAGCGTTAGGGTTAGGTTTAGGGTTAGGGTTAGGGGACGGGAACGGTTTAGGGGACATGTTAGGGTACGACAACGCTTTAGGGTGAGCGTACATGTTAGGGTTCGAGTTAGTGTTAGCGTACGGGTTAGGATTACGGGACGAGTTAGCGTAAGTCTTCAGGTAAGGATTAGGGTTAGGGTTAGGGTTAGGGTTAGGGGACGGGGACGGTTTAGGGGACAGGTTAGCATACGACAAAGGTTTAGGGTGAGCGTACGTGTTAGGCTATGGGTTAGTGTTAGCGTAAGGGTTAGGATTAGGGGACGGGTTAGGGTAAGGCTTCGGGTAAGGGTTAGGGTTAGGGTTAGGGTTAGGGGACGGGGACGGTTTAGGGGACAGTTTCGGGTACGACAACGGTTTAGAGTGAGCGTACGTGTTAGGGTACGGGTTAGTGTTAGCGTACGGGTTAGGTTTAGGGGACGGTTTAGGGTCAGGCTTCGGGTAAGCGTTAGGGTTAGGGTTAGGATTAGGGTTAGGGTTAGGGGACGGGGATGGTTTAGGGGACAGGTTAGGGTACGACAATGGTTTAGGGTGAGCGTACGTGTTAGGGTACGGGTTAGTGTTAGCGTACGGGTTAGGATTAAGGGACGGGTTAGGGTAAGGCTTCAGGTAAGGGTTAGGGTTAGGGTTAGGGTAAGGGTTAGGGTTAGGGGACGGCGACGGTTTAGGGGACAGTCTAGGGTACGACAACTGTTTAGGGTGAGTGTACGTGTTAGGGTACGGGTTAGTGTTAGCGTACGGCTAGGATTACGGGACGGGTTAGGGTAAGGCTTCGGGTAAGGTTTAGGTTTAGGGTTAGGGTTAGTGTTAGGGTTAGGGGACGGGGACGGTTTAGGGGACACGTTAGGGTACGACAAAGGTTTAGGCTGAGCGTACGTGTTAGGGTAAGGTTTAGTGTTAGCGTACGGGTTAGGATTAGGGGACGGGTTAGTGTAAGGCTTCGGGTAAGGGTTCGGGTTAGGGTTAGGGTTAGGGTTAGGGGACGGTGACGGTTTAGGGGACAGGTTAGGGTACGACAACGGTTTAGGGTGAGCGTACATGTTAGGGTACGGATTAGTGTTAGCGTACGGGTTAGGATTAGGGGACGGGTGAGCGTAAGGCTTCGGGTAACGGTTAGGTTTAGGGTTAGGGTTAGGGTTAGGGGACGGGGACGGTTTAGGGGACAGGTTCTGGTACGACAACGGTTTAGGGTGAGCGTACGTGTTAGGGTACGGGTTAGTGTTAGCGTACGGTTTAGGATTAGGGGACGGGTGAGTGTAAGGCTTCGGGTAAGGGTTAGGGTTATGGTTAGGGTTAAGGTTAGGGTTAGGGAATGGGGACGGTTTAGGGGACATGTTAGGGTACGACAATGGTTTAGGGTGAGCGTACGTGTTAGGGTATGGGTTAGAGTTAGCATACGGGTTAGGATTAGGGGACGGGTTAGGGTAAGGCTTCGGGTAAGGGTTAGGGTTAGGTTTAGGGTTAGGGATAGGGGATGGGGATGGTTTAGGGTACAGGTTAGGGTACGACAATGGTTTAGGGTGAGCGTACGTGTTAGGGTACGGGTTAGGGTTAGCATATGTGTTAGGATTAGGGGATGGGTTAGTGTAAGGCTTCGGGTAAGGGTTAGGGTTAGGGTTAGGGTTAATGTTAGGGTTAGCGGATGGGGACGGTTTAGGGGACAGGTTCGGGTACGACAACGGTTTAGGGTGAGCATACGTGTTAGGGTACGGGTTAGTGTTAGGTTACGGGTTAGGTTTAGGGGACGGTTTAGGGTAAGGCTTCGAGTAAGGGTTAGGGTTAGGGTTAGGATTAGGGTTAGGGTTAGGGGACGGGGATGGTTTAGGGGACGGGTTAGGGTACGACAATGGTTTAGGGTGAGTGTACGTGTTAGGGTACTGGTTAGTGTTAGCGTACGGGTTAGGATTAGGGGACGGGTTAGGGTAAGGCTTCAGGTAAGGGTTAGGGTTAGGGTTAGGGTTAGGGGACGGGGACGGTTTAGGGGACAGGTTCGGGTACGACAACGGTTTAGAATGAGCGTACGTGTTAGGGTATGGGTTAGTGTTAGCGTACGGGTTAGGTTTAGGGGACGGTTTAGGGTCAGGCTTCGGGTAAGGGTTAGGGTTAGGGTTAGGATTAGGGTTAGGGTTAGGGGACGGGGATGGTTTAGGGGACAGGTTAGGGTACGACAATGGTTTAGGGTGAGCGTACGTGTTAGGGTACGGGTTAGTGTTAGCGTACGGGTTAGGATTTAGGGACGGGTTAGGGTAAGGCTTCAGGTAAGGGTTAGGGTTAGGGTTAGGGTAAGGGTTAGGGTTAGGGGACGGCGACGGTTTAGGGGACAGTCTAGGGTACGACAACTGTTTAGGGTGAGTGTATGTGTTAGGGTACGGGTTAGTATTAGCGTACGGCTAGGATTACGGGACGGGTTAGGGTAAGGCTTCGGGTAAGGGTTAGGTTTAGGGTTAGGGTTAGTGTTAGGGTTAGGGGACGGGGACGGTTTAGGGGACACGTTAGGGTACGACAAAGGTTTAGGCTGAGCGTACGTGTTAGGGTACGGTTTAGTGTTAGCGTACGGGTTAGGATTAGGGGACGGGTTAGGGTAAGGCTTCGGGTAAGGTTTCGGGTTAGGGTTAGGGTTAGGGTTAGGGGACGGTGACGGTTTAGGGGACAGGTTAGGGTACGACAACGGTTTAGGGTGAGCGTACGTGTTAGGGTACGGGTTAGTGTTAGCGTACGGGTTAGGATTAGGGGACGGGTGAGCGTAAGGCTTCGGGTAAGGGTTAGGTTTAGGGTTAGGGTTAGGGTTAGGGGACGGGGATGGTTTAGGGGACAGGTTCTGGTACGACAACGGTTTAGGGTGAGCGTACGTGTTAGGGTACGGGTTAGTGTTAGCGTACGGTTTAGGATTAGGGGACGGGTTAGTGTACGGCTTCGGGTAAGGGTTAGGGTTATGGTTAGGGTTAAGGTTAGGATTAGGGAATGGGGACGGTTTAGGGGACAGGTTAGGGTACGACAATGGTTTAGGGTGAGCGTACGTGTTAGGGTACGGGTTAGAGTTAGCATACGGGTTAGGATTAGGGGACGGGTTAGTGTAAGGCTTCGGGTAAGGTTTAGGGTTAGGGTTAGGGTTAGGGTTACAGTTAGGGGACGGGGACGGTTTATGGGACAGGTTAGTGTACGACAATGGTTTTGGGTGAGCGTACGTGTTAGGGTATGGTTTAGTGTTAGCGTTCGGGTAAGGATTAGGGGACGGGTTAGGGTAAGGCTTCGGGTAAGGTTTATGGTTAGGGTTAGGGTTACGGTTAGAGGACGGGGACGGTTTAGGGGATGTGTTAGGGTACGACAACGGTTTAGGGTGAGCGTATGTGTTAGGGTATGGGTTAGTGTTAGTGTACCGGTTAGGATTAGGGGATGAGTTAGTGTAAGGCTTCGGGTAAGGGTTAGGTTTAGGGTTAGGGTTAGGGTTAGGGTTAGGGGACAGGTACGGTTTAGGTAACAGGTTAGGGTACGACAACGGTTTAGAGTGAGCGTACGTGTTAGGGTACGGGTTACTGTTAGCGTACGGGTTAGGATTAGGGGACGGGTTAGGGTAAGGCTTCGGGTAAGGGTTAGGGTTAGGTTAAGGGTTAGGGTTAGGGTTAGGGGATGGGGACGGTTTAAGGGAGAGGTTAGGGTAGGACAACAGTTTAGGGTGAGCGTAAGTGTTAGGGTACGGGTTCGTTTTAGCGTACGATTTAGGATTAGGGGACGGGTTAGGGTAAGGCTTTGGGTAAGGGTTAGGGTTAGTGTTAGGGTTAGGGGACGGCGACGGTTTAGGGGACAGGTTAGTGTACGACAACTCTTTAGGGTGAGTGTACGTGTTAGGGTACAGGTTATTGTTAGCGTACGGGTTAGGATTAGGGGACGGGTTAGGGTAAGGTTTCGGATAAGGGTTAGCGTTAGGATTAGGTTTAGGGTTAGGGTTAGGGGACGGGAACGGTTTAGGGGATATGTTAGGGTACGACAACGCTTTAGGGTGAGCGTACGTGTTAGGGTACGGGTTAGTGTTAGCGTACGGGTTAGGATTACGGGACGAGTTAGCGTAAGTCTTCAGGTAAGGATTAGGGTTAGGGTTAGGGTTAGGGTTAGGGTTAGGGGACGGGGACGGTTTAGGGGACAGGTTAGCGTACGACAAAGGTTTAGGGTGAGCGTACGTGTTAGGCTACGGGTTAGTGTTAGCGTAAGGGTTAGGATTAGGGGACGGGTTAGGGTAAGGCTTCGGGTAAGGGTTAGGGTTAGGGTTAGGGTTAGGGGACGGGGACGGTTTAGGGGACACGTTAGGGTACGACAACGTTTTAGGGTGAGTATACGTGTTAGGGTACTGGTTATGGTTAGCGTACGGTTTAGGATTAGGGGACGGGTTAGAGTAAGGCTTCGGGTAAGGGTTAGGGTTAGGGTTAGGGTTAGGGTTAGGGTTAGGGGACGGGGATGGTTTAGGGGACAGGTTAGGGTACGACAATGGTTTAGGGTGAGCGTACGTGTTAGGGTATGGGTTAGTGTTAGCGTACGTGTTAGGATTAGGGGACGGGTTAGGGTAAGGCTTCGGGTAAGGGTTCGGGTTAGGGTTAGGGTTAGGGTTAGGGTTAGGGGACGGTGACGGTTTAGGGGAAAGGTTAGGGTGCGACAACTGTTTAGGGTGAGCGTACGTGTTAGGGTACGTGTTAGTGTTAGCGTACGGGTTAGGATTAGGGGACGGGTGAGCGTAAGGCTTCGGGTAAGGGTTAGGTTTAGGGTTAGGGTTAGGGTTAGGGGACGGGGACGGTTTAGGGGACAGGTTCGGGTACGACAACGGTTTAGGGTGAGCGTACGTGTTAGGGTACGGGTTAGTTTTAGCGTACGGTTTAGGATTAGGGGACGAGTGAGTGTAAGGCTTCGGGTAAGGGTTAGGGTTATGGTTAGGGTTAAGGTTAGGTTTAGGGAATGGGGACGGTTTAGGGGAAAGGTTAGGGTACGACAATAGTTTAGGGTGAGCGTACGTGTTAGGGTAAGGTTTAGAGTTAGCATACGGGTTAGGATTAGGGGACGGGTTAGGGTAAGGCTTCGGGTAAGGGTTAGGGTTAGGGTTAGGGTTAGGGTTACAGTTAGGGGACGGGGACGGTTTATGGGACAGGTTAGTGTACGACAACGGTTTTGGGTGAGCGTACGTGTTAGGGTATGGATTAGTGTTAGCGTTCGGGTAAGGATTAGGGGACGGGTTAGAGTAAGGCTTCGGGTAAGGTTTATGGTTAGGGTTAGGGTTACGGTTAGAGGACGGGGACGGTTTAGGGGACGTGTTAGGGTACGACAACGGTTTAGGGTGAGCGTATGTGTTAGGGTATGGCTTAGTGTTAGCGTACCGGTTAGGATTAGGGGATGAGTTAGGGTAAGGCTTCGGGTAAGGGTTAGGTTTAGGGTTAGGGTTAGGGTTAGGGTTAGGGGACAGGGACGGTTTAGGGAACAGGTTAGGGTACGACAACGGTTTAGAGTGAGCGTACGTGTTAGTGTACGGGTTACTGTTAGCGTACGGGTTAGGATTAGGGGACGGTTTAGGGTAAGGCTTCGGGTAAGGGTTAGGGTTAGGTTAAGGGTTAGGGTTAGGGTTAGGGGATGGGGACGGTTTAAGGTAGAGGTTAGGGTATGACAACGGTTTAGGGTGAGCGTAAGTGTTAGGGTACGGGTTCGTGTTAGCGTACGATTTAGGATTAGGGGACGGGTTATGGTAAGGCTTTGGGTAAGGGTTAGGGTTAGGGTTAGTGTTAGGGTTAGTGGACGGGGACGGTTTAGGGGACAGGTTCGGGTACGACAAAAATTTAGGCTGAGCGTACGTGTTAGGGTACGGGTTAGTGTTAGCGTACGGGTTAGGTTTAGGGGACGGTTTTGGGTAAGGCTTCGGATAAGGGTTACGGTTATGGTTAGGATTAGGGTTAGGGTTAGGTGACGGGGATGGTTTAGGGGACAGGTTAGGGTACGACAACGGTTTAGGGTGAGCGTACATGTTAGGGTACGGGTTAGTGTTAGCGTACGGGTTAGGATTAAGGGACGGGTTAGGTTAAGGCTTCAGGTAAGGGTTAGGGTTAGGGTTAGAGTTAGGGTTAGAGTTAGGGGACGGCGACGGTTTAGGGGACAGGTTAGTGTACGACAACTGTTTAGGGTGAGTGTACGTGTTAGGGTACGGGTTATTGTTAGCGTACGGGTTAGGATTAGGGGACGGGTTAGGGTAAGGCTTCGGGTAAGGGTTAGCGTTAGGGTTAGGTTTAGGGTTAGGGTTAGGGGACGGGAACGGTTTAGGGGACATGTTAGGGTACGACAACGCTTTAGGGTGAGCGTACGTGTTAGGGTACGGGTTAGTGTTAGCGTACGGGTTAGGATTACGGGACGAGTTAGCGTAAGTCTTCAGGTAAGGATTAGGGTTAGGGTTAGGGTTAGGGTTAGGGTTAGGGGACGGGGACGGTTTAGGGGACAGGTTAGCGTACGACAAAGGTTTAGGGTGAGCGTACGTGTTAGGCTACGGGTTAGTGTTAGCGTAAGGGTTAGGATTAGGGGACGGGTTAGGGTAAGGCTTCGGGTAAGGGTTAGGGTTAGGGTTAGGGGACGGGGACGGTTTAGGGGACAGGTTAGGGTACGACAACGGTTTAGGGTGAGTGTACGTGTTAGGGTACTGGTTATGTTTAGCGTACGGGTTAGGATTAGGGAACGGGTTAGAGTAAGGCTTCGGGTAAGGGTTAAGGTTAGGGTTAGGGTTAGGGTTAGGGTTAGGGGATGGGGACGGTTTAGGGGACAGGTTAGTGTACGACAACAGTTTAGGGTGAGCGTACGTGTTAGGGTATGGGTTAGTGTTAGCGTACGGGTTAGGATTAGGGGACGGGTTAGAGTAAGGCTTCGGGTAAGGGTGAGGGTTAGGGTTAGGGTTAGGGATAGGGGATGGGGATGGTTTAGGGTACAGGTTAGGGTACGACAATGGTTTAGGGTGAGCGTACGTGTTAGGGTACGGGTTAGGGTTAGCATACGTGTTAGGATTAGGGGATGGGTTAGTGTAAGGCTTCGGGTAAGTGTTAGGGTTAGGGTTAGGGTTAATGTTAGGGTTAGCGGATGGGGACGGTTTAGGGGACAGGTTCGGGTACGACAACGGTTTAGGGTGAGCGTACGTGTTAGGGTACGGGTTAGTGTTAGGTTACGGGTTAGGTTTAGGGGACGGTTTAGGGTAAGGCTTCGAGTAAGGGTTAGGGTTAGGGTTAGGATTAGGGTTAGGGTTAGGGGACGGGGATGGTTTAGGGGACAGGTTAGGGTACGACAAAGGTTTAGGGTGAGCGTACGTGTTAGGGTACAGGTTAGTGTTAGCGTACGGGTTAGGATTAAGGGGCGGGTTAGGGTAAGGCTTCAGGTAAGGGTTAGGGTCAGGGTTAGATTTAGGGGACGGCGACGGTTTAGGGGACAGGTTAGGGTACGACAACTGTTTAGGGTGAGTGTACATGTTAGGGTACGGGTTAGTGTTAGCGTACGGGTTAGGATTACGGGACGGGTTAGGGTAAGGCTTCGGGTAAGGGTTAGGTTTAGGGTTAGGGTTAGTGTTAGGGTTAGGGGACGGGGACGGTTTAGGGGACGGGTTAGGGTACGACAAAGATTTAGGCTGAGCGTACGTGTTAGGGTACGGGTTAGTGTTAGCGTACGGGTTAGGATTAGGGGACGGGTTAGGGTAAGGCTTCGGGTAAGGGTTCGGGTTAGGGTTAGGGTTAGGGTTAGGGTACGGTGACGGTTTAGGGGAGAGGTTAGTGTACGACAACGGTTTAGGGTGAGCGTACGTGTTATGGTACGGGTTAGTGTTAGCGTACGGGTTAGGATTAGGGGACTGTTTAGGGTAAGGCTTCGGGTAAGGGTTAGGGTTAGGGTTAGGGTTAGGGTTAGGGGACGGGGACGGTTTAGGGTACAGGTTAGGGTACGACAACGGTTTGGGGTGAGCGTACGTGTGAGGGTATAGGTTAGTGTTAGCGTACGTGTTAGGATTAGGGGACGGGTGAGTGTAAGGCTTTGGCTGAGGTTTAGGGTTTTGGTTAGGGTTAGGGTTAGTGTTAGGGAATGGGGACGGTTTAGGGGACAGGTTAGGGTACGACAACGGTTTAGGGTGAGCGTACGTGTTAGGGTACGGGTTAGTGTTATCGTATGGGTTAGGATTAGGCGGCGGGTTAGGGTAAGGCTTCGGGTAAGGGTTAGGGTTAGGGTTAGGGTTAGGGTTAGGGGACGGGGACGGTTTAGGGGACAGGTTAGGGTACGACAACGGTTTAGGGTGAGCGTACGTGTGAGGGTACAGGTTAGTGTTAGCGTACGGGTTAGGATTAGGGGACGGGTGAGTGTAAGGCTTCGGGTAAGTTTTAGGGTTTTGGTTAGGGTTAGGGTTAGAGTTAGGGAATGGGGACGGTTTAGGGGACCGGTTAGGGTACGACAACGTTTTAGGGTGAGCGTATGTGTTAGGGTACGGGTTAGAGTTAGCATACGGGTTAGGATTAGGGGACGGGTTAGGGTAAGGCTTCGGGTAAGTGTTAGGGTTAGGGTTAGTGTTAGGGTTAGGGTTAGGGGATGGGGACGGTTTATGGGACAGGTTAGGGTACAACAACGGTTTCCGGTGAGCGTACGTGTTAGGGTACGGGTTATTATTAGCGTACGGGTTAGGATTAGGGGACGGGTTAGGGTAAGGCTTCGGGTAAGGGTTAGCGTTAGGGTTAGGTTTAGTGTTACGGTTAGGGGACAGGGACGGTTTAGGGGACATGTTAGGGTAAGACAACGGTTTAGGGTGAGCGTACGTGTTAGTGTACGGGTTAGTGTTAGCGTACGGGTTAGGATTACGGGACGAGTTAGCGTAAGGCTTCAGGTAAGGATTAGGGTTAGGGTTAGTGTTAGGGAACGGGGATGGTTTAGGGGACAGGTTAGTGTACGACAACGGTTTAGGGTGAGCATACGTGTTAGGGTATGGGTTAGTGTTAGCGTACGGGTTAGGCTTATGGGACGGTTTAGGGTAAGGCTTCGGGTAAAGGTTAGGGTTAGGGGACGGGGACGGGGACGGTTTAGGGGACAGGTTATTGTATGACAACGTATTAGCGTGAGTGTACGTGTTAGGGTACGTGTTAGCGTACCGGTTAGGATTAGTGGACGGGTTAGGGTAAGGCTTCCGGTAAGGGTTAGGGTTAGGGTTAGGGTTAGGGATAGGGGAAGGGGATGTTTTAGGTTACAGGTTAGGGTACGACAATGGTTTAGGGTGAGCGTACGTGTTAGGGTACGGGTTAGGGTTAGCGTACGGGTTAGAATTAGGGGATGGGT
This sequence comes from Phocoena phocoena, assembly GCF_963924675.1. Classification (NCBI taxonomy): domain Eukaryota; kingdom Metazoa; phylum Chordata; class Mammalia; order Artiodactyla; family Phocoenidae; genus Phocoena; species Phocoena phocoena. Next base: position 57,276 of record NW_027077600.1, on the reverse strand, counting down.
TAGTGTAAGGTTTCGGGCAAGGTTTAGAGTTAGGGTTAGGGTTAGGGTTAGGGTTAGGGGACGGGGACGGTTTAGGGGACAGGTTGGGTACGACAACGGTTTAGGGTGAGCGTACGTGTTAGGCTACGGGTTAGTGTTAGCGTACAGGTTAGGATTAGGGGACGGGTTAGTGTAAGGCTTCGGGTAAGGGTTAGGGTTAGGGTTAGGGTTAGGGGACGGGGACAGTTTAGGGGACAGTATAGGGTACGACAAGGGTTTAGGGTGAGCGTACGTGTTAGGGTACAGGTTATGGTTAGCGTACGGGTTAGGATTAGGGGACGGGTTAGAGTAAGGCTTCGGGTAAGGGTTAGGGTTAGGGTTAGGGGACGGGGACGGTTTAGGGGACAGGTTAGTGTACGACAACGGTTTAGGGTGATCGTACGTGTTAGGGTATGGGTTAGTGTTAGCGTACCGATTAGGATTAGGGTACGTGTTAGGGTAAGGTTCGGGTAAGGGTTTGGGTTAGGGTTAGGGTTAGGGATAGGGGACGGGGATGGTTTAGGGTACAGGTTAGGGTACGACAATGGTTTAGGGTGAGCGTAGGTGTTAGGGTACGGATTAGGGTTAGCGTACGGGTTAGGATTAGGGGATGGGTTAGTGTAAGGCTTCGGGTAAGTGTTAGGGTTAGGGTTCGGGTTAGGTTTAGTGTTAGGGGACGGGGACGGTTTAGGGGACAGGTTAGGGTACGACAACGGTTTAGGGTGAGCGTACGTGTTAGGATACGGGTTACTGTTAGCGTACGGGTTAGGATTAGAGGACGGGTTTGTGTAAGGCTTCGGGTAAGGGTTAGGGTTAGGGTTAGGGTTAGGGTTAGGAGACGGGGACTGTTTAGGGGACAGGTTAGTGTGCGACAACGTTTTAGGGTGTGCGTAGGTGTTAGGGTACGGTTTAGTGTTAGCGTACGGGTTAGGATTAGGGGACGGGTTATGGTAAGGCTTCGGGTAAGGGTTAGGTTTAGGGTTAGTGTTAGGGTTAGGGTTAGGGGACGGGGAAGGTTTAGGGGACAGGTTAGGGTACGACAGTGGTGTAGGGTGAGCGTACGTGTTAGGGTATGGTTTAGTGTTAGCGCACGGGTTAGGATTAGGGGACGGGTTAGGGTAAGGCTTCGGGAAAGGGTTAGGGTTAGGGTTAGGGTTAGGGTTAGGGTTAGGGTTAGTGTTAGGGTTAGGGGACGGGGACGGTTTAGGGGACAGGTTAGGGTATGACAACGGTTTAGTGTGAGTGTACGTGTTAGGGTACGGGTTAGTGTTAGCGTACGGGTTAGGATTAGGGGACGGGTTAGGGTAAGGCTTCGGGAAAGTGTTAGGGTTAGGGTTAGGGTTAGGGGACGGGGACGGTTTAGGGGACAGCTTAGGGAACGACAATGGTTTAGGGTGAGCATACGTGTTAGGGTACGGGTTAGTGTTAGCCTACGGGTTAGGATTAGGGGACGGGATAGGGTAAGGCTTCGGGTAAGGGTTAGGGTTAGGGTTAGGTTTAGGGTTAGGGTTAGGGGACGGGGAAGGTTTAGGGGAAAGTTTAGTGTACGACAACGGTTTAGGGTGAGCGTACGTGTTAGGGTACGGGTTAGAGTTAGCATACGGTTTAGGATTAGGGGACGGGTTAGGGTAAGGCTTCGGGTAAGGGTTAGGGTTAGGGTTAGGGTTAGGGTTAGGGTTAGGGGATGGGGACGGTTTAGGGGAGAGGTTAGGGTACGACAACGGTTTAGGGTGAGCGTACGTGTTAGGGTACGGTTTACTGTTAGCGTACGGTTTAGGATTAGGGGACGGGTTAGGGTAAGGCTTTGGTTAAGGGTTAGGTTTAGGGTTAGTGTTAGGTTTAGGGGACGGGGACGGTTTAGGGAACAGGTTAGGGTACGACAAATGTTTAGGGTGAGCGTACGTGTTAGGGTACGGGTTAGTGTTAGCGTACGGGTTAGGATTAGGGGACGTGTTAGGGTAAGGCTTCGGGTAAGGGTTCGGGTTAGGGTTAGGGTTAGGGTTAGGCATAGGTGACGGTGACGGTTTAGGGGACAGGTTAGGGTACGACAACGGTTTAGGGTGAGCGTACGTGCTACGGTACTGGTTAGTGTTAGCGTACGGGTTAGGATTAGGGGACGGGTTAGGGTAAGGCTTCGGGTAAGGGTTAGGGTTAGGTTTAGCATTAGGGTTAGGGGATCGGGACGGTTTAGGGGACAGGTTCGGGTACGACAACGGTTTAGGGTGAGTGTACATGTTAGGGTACCGGTTAGTGTTAGCGTACGGGTTAGGAGTAGGGGACGGTTTAGGGTAAGGCTTCGGGTAAGGGTTAGCGTTAGCGTTAGGGTTAGGGTTAGGGGACGGGGACGGGGACGGTTAAGGGGACAGGTTAGGGTACGAAAACGGTTTAGGGTGAGCGTACGTGTTAGTGTACGGGTTAGTGTTAGCGTACGGGTTAGGATTACGGGACGGGTTAGGGTAAGGCTTCAGGTAAGGATTAGGGTTAGGGTTAGGGTTAGGTTTAGGGTTAGGGGACGGGGACTGTTTAGGGGACAGGTTAGTGTACGACAACGGTTTAGGGTGAGCATACGTGTTAGGCTACGGTTTAGTGTTAGCGTACGGGTAAGGATTTGGGGACGGGTTAGGGTAAGGCTTCGGGTAAGGGTTAGGGTTAGGTTTAGGTTTAGGGTTAGGGGACGGGGACGGTTTAGGGGACAGGTTAGGGTACGACAACGGTTTATGGTGAGCGTACTTGTTAGGGTACGGGTTAGTGTTAGCGTACGGGTTAGGATTAGAGGACGGGTTAGGGTAAGGCTTCGGGTAAGGGTTAGGGTTAGGGTTAGAGTTAGGGTTAGGGGACGGGGACGCTTTAGGGGACAGGTTAGGGTACGACAACCGTTTAGGGTGAGTGTACGTGTTAGGGTACGGGTTAGTGTTAGCGTACGGGTTAGGATTACGGGACGGGTTAGGGTAAGGCTTCAGGTAAGGGTTAGGTTTAGGTTTAGGGTTAGTGTTAGGGTTAGGGGACGGGGACGGTTCAGGGGACAGGTTAGTGTACGTCAAAGGTTTAGGCTGAGCGTACGTGTTAGGGTACGGGTTAGTGTTAGCGTACGGTTTAGGATTAAGGTACGGGTGAGTGTAAGGCTTCGGGTAAGGGTTAGGATTATGGTTAGGGTTAAGGTTAGGGTTAGGGAATGGGGACGGTATAGGGGACAGGTTAGGGTACGACAAGAGTTTAGGGTGAGCGTACGTGTTAGGGTACTGGTTAGAGTTAGCATACGGGTTAGGATTAGGGGACGGGTTAGGGTAAGGCTTCGTGTAAGGGTTAGGGTTAGGGTTAGGGTTACGGTTAGGGGACGGGGACGGTTTATGGGACAGGTTAGTGTACGACAACGGTTTTGGGTGAGTGTACTTGTTAGGGTATGGATTAGTGTTAGCGTTCGGGTAAGGATTAGGGGACGGGTTAGGGTAAGGCTTCGGGTAAGGTTTATGGTTAGGGTTAGGGTTAGGGTTAGGGTTAGGGGACAGGGACGGTTTAGGGAACAGGTTAGGGTACGACAACTGTTTCGAGTGAGCGTACGTGTTAGCGTACGGGTTACTGTTAGTGTACGGGTTAGGATTAGGGGACGGGTTAGGGTAAGGCTTCGGGTAAGGGTTAGGGTTAGGTTAAGGGTTAGGGTTAGGGTTAGGGGATGGGGACGGTTTAAGGGAGTGGTTAGGGTACGACAACGGTTTAGGGTGAGCGTAAGTGTTATGGTACGGGTTCGTGTTGGCGTACGATTTAGGATTAGGGGACGGGTTAGTGTAAGGCTTTGGGTAAGGGTTAGGGTTAGGGTTAGTGTTAGGGTTAGGGGACGAGGACGATTTAGGGGACAGGTTAGGGTACGACAAATGTTTAGGGTGAGCGTACGTGTTAGGGTACGGGTTAGTGTTAGCGTACGGGTTACGATTTGGGGACGGGTTAGGGTAAGGCTTCGGGTAAGGGTTCGGGTTAGGGTTAGGGTTACGGTTAGGGTTAGGGGACGGTGACGGTTTAGGCCACAGGTTAGGGTACGACAACGGTTTAGGGTGAGCGTACGTGTTAGGGTACTGATTAGTGTTAGCGTACGGGTTAGGAATAGGGGACGGGTTAGGGTAAGGCTTCGGGTAAGGGTTAGGGTTAGGGTTAGGGTTATGGTTAGGGGACGGGGACGGTTTAGGGGACAGGTTCGGGTACGACAACGGTTTAGGGTGAGCGTACGTGTTAGGGTACGGGTTAGTGTTAGCGTACGGGTTAGGTTTAGGAGACGGTTTAGGGTAAGGCTTCGGATAACGGTTAGGGTTAGGATTAGGGTTAGGTTTAGGGGACGGGGATGGTTTAGGGGACAGGTTAGGGTACGACAACGGTTTAGGGTGAGCGTACGTGTTAGGGTACGGGTTAGTGTTAGCGTACGGGTTAGGATTAAGGGACGGGTTAAGTTAAGGCTTCAGGTAAGGGTTAGGGTTAGGGTTAGGGTTAGGGTTAGTGTTAGGGGACGAGGACGGTTTAGGGGACAGGTTAGGGTACGACAACTCTTTAAAGTGAGCGTACGTGTTAGGGTACGGGTTATTGTTAGCGTACGGGTTAGGATTAGGGGACGGGTTAGTGTAAGGCTTCGGGTAAGGGTTAGCGTTAGGGTTTGGTTTAGGGTTAGGTTTAGGGGACGGGAACTGTTTAGGGGACATGTTAGGGTACGACAACGGTTTAGGGTGAGCGTACGTGTTAGGCTACGGGTTAGTGTTATCGTATGGGTTAGGATTAGGGGGCGGGTTAGGGTAAGGGTTCGGGTAAGTGTTAGGTGTAGGGTTAGGGTTAGGGTTAGGGTTAGGGGACGGGGACGGTTTAGGGGACAGGTTAGGGTACGACAATGCTTTAGGGTGAGCGTACGTGTTAGGGTACGGGTTAGAGTTAGCGTACGGGTTAGGATTAGGGGATGGGTTAGGTTAAGGCTTCGGGTAAGGGTTAGGGTTATGGTTAGGGTTAGGGTTAGGATTAGGGGACAGGGACGGTTTAGGGAACAGGTTAGTGTACGACAACTGTTTAGAGTGAGCGTACGTGTTAGGGTACGGGTTACTGTTAGCGTACGGGTTAGGATTAGGGGACGGGTTAGGGTAAGGCTTCGGGTAAGGGTTAGGGTTAGGTTTAGGGTTAGGGTTAGGGTTAGGGGATGGAGAGGGTTTAAGGGAGAGGTTAGGGTACGACAACGGTTTAGGGTGAGCGTAAGTGTTAGGGTACGGGTTCGTGTTAGCGTACGCTTTAGGATTAGGGGACGGGTTAGAGTAAGGCTTTGGGTAAGGGTTAAGGTTAGGGTTAGTGTTAGGGTTAGGGGACGGGGACGGTTTAGGGGACACGTTAGGGTACGTCAAATGTTTAGGATGAGCGTACGTGTTAGGGTACGGGTTAGTGTTAGCGTACGGGTTAGGATTAGGGGACGGGTTAGTGTAAGGTTTCAGGTAAGGGTTCGGTTAGGATTAGGGTTAGGGTTAGGGTTAGGGGATGGTGACGGTTTAGGGGACAGGTTAGGGTACGACAACGGTTTAGGGTGAGCGTACGTGTTAGGGTACGGGTTAGTGTTAGCGTACGGGTTAGGTTTAGGGGACGGTTTAGGGTAAGGCTTCGGATAAGGGTTAGGGTTAGGGTTAGGATTAGGGTTAGTGTTTGGGGACGGGGATGGTTTAGGGGACAGGTTAGGGTACGACAACGGTTTAGTGTGAGCGTACGTGTTAGGGTACGGGTTAGTGTTAGCGTACGGGTTAGGATTAAGGGACGGGTTAGTTTAAGGCTTCAGGTAAAGGTTAGGGTTAGGGTTAGGGTTAGGGTTAGTGTTACGTGACGGCGACGGTTTAGGGGACAGGTTAGGGTACGACAACCGTTTAGGGTGAGCGTACGTGTTAGGGTACGGGTTATTATTAGCGTACGGGTTAGGATTAGGGGACGGGTTAGTGTAAGGCTTCGGTTAAGGGTTAGCGTTAGGGTTAGGTTTAGGGTTAGGGTTAGGGGACGGGGACGGTTTAGGGAACATGTTAGGGTAAGACAACAGTTTAGGGTGAGCGTACGTGTTAGGGTACGGGTTAGTGTTAGCGTACGGGTTAGGATTACGGGACGAGTTAGCGTAAGGCTTCAGGTAAGGATTAGGGTCAGGGTTAGGGTTAGGGTTAGTGTTAGGGGACGGGGACTGTTTAGGGGATAGGTTAGTGTACGACAACGGTTTAGGGTGAGCGTACGTGTTAGGCTACGGGTTAGTGTTAGCGTACGGGTTAGGATTAGGGGACGGGTTAGCGTAAGGCTTCGGGTAAGGGTTAGGGTTAGGGTTAGGGTTAGGGTTACGGGACGGGGACTGTTTAGGGGACAGTTTAGGGTACGACAACGGTTTAGGGTGAGTGTACGTGTTAGGGTACTGGTTAAGGTTAGCGTACGGGTTAGGATTAGGGGACGGGTTAGAGTAAGGCTTCGGGTAAGGGTTAGGGTTAGGGTTAGGGCTAGGGGACGGGGACGGTTTAGGGGACAGGTTAGTGTACGACAACGGTTTAGGGTGAGCATACGTGTTAGGGTATGGGTTAGTGTTAGCGTACGGGTTAGGCTTATGGGACGAGTTAGGGTAAGGCTTCGGGTAAGGGTTAGGGTTAGGGTTAGGGTTAGGGTTAGGGTTAGGGGACGGGGACGGTGTAGGGGACAGGTTATGGTACGACAACGTATTAGCGTGAGCGTACGTGTTAGGGTACGTGTTAGTGTTAGCGTACCGGTTAGGATTAGTGGACGGTTTAGGGTAAGGCTTCGGGTAAGGGTAAGGGTTAGGGTTAGGGTTAGGGGTAGGGGACGGGGATGGTTTAGGTGACAGGTTAGGGTACGACAACGGTTTAGGTTGAGCGTACGTGTTAGGCTACGGGTTAGTGTTAGCGTACAGGTTAGGATTAGGGGACGGGTTAGTGTAAGGCTTCGGGTAAGGGTTAGGGTTAGGGTTAGGATTAGGGTTAGGGTTAGGGGACGGTGATGGTTTAGGGGATAGGTTAGGGTACGACAAAGGTTTAGGGTGAGCGTACGTGTTAGGGTACAGGTTAGTGTTAGCGTACGGGTTAGGATTAAGGGACGGGTTAGGGTAAGGCTTCAGGTAAGATTTAGGGTTAGGGTTAGGGTTAGGTTTAGGGGACGGCGACGGTTTAGGGGACAGGTTAGGGTACGACAACTCTTTAGGGTGAGTGTACGTGTTATGGTACGGGTTTGTGTTAGCGTAAGGGTTAGGATTACGGGACGGGTTAGGGTAAGGCTTCGAGTAAGGGTTAGGTTTAGGGTTAGGGTTAGTGTTAGGGTTAGGGGACGGGGACGGTTTAGGGGACAGGTTAGGGTACGACAAATGTTTAGGCTGAGCGTACGTGTGAGGGTACGGGTTAGTGTTAGCGTACGGGTTAGGATTAGGGGACGGGTTAGTGTAAGGCTTCGGGTAAGGGTTAGGGTTAGGGTTAGGGTTAGGGGACGGGGACGGTTTAGGGCACAGGTTAGGGTACGACAACTGTTTAGGGTGAGCGTACGTGTGAGGGTACAGGTTAGTGTTAGCGTACGGGTTAGGATTGGGGGACGGGTGAGTGTAATGCTTCGGGTAAGGTTTAGGGTTTTGGTTAGGGTTAGGGTTAGGTTTAGGGAATGGGACGGTTTAGGGGACAGGTTAGGGTATGACAACGGTTTAGGGTGAGCGTACGTGTTAGGGTACGGGTTAGTGTTTTCGTATGGGTTAGGATTAGGGGGCGGGTTAGGGTAAGGCTTCGGGTAAGTGTTAGGGTTAGGGTTAGGGTTAGGGTTAGGGTTAGGGGACGGGGACGGTTTAGGGGACAGGTTAGTGTACGACAACGGTTTAGGGTGAGCGTACGTGTGAGGGTACAGCTTAGTGTTAGCGTACGGTTTAGGATTAGGAGACGGGTGAATGTAAGCCTTCGGGTAAGGTTTAGGGTTTTGGTTAGGCTTAGGGTTAGGGTTAGGGAATGCGGACGGTTTAGGGGACAGGTTAGGGTACGACAAATGTTTAGGGAGAGCGTACGTGTTAGGGTACGGGTTAGTGTTAGCGTACGGGTTAGGATTAGGGGACGGGTTAGGGTAAGTCTTCGGGTAAGGGTTCGGTTAGGGTTAGGGTTAGGGTTAGGTATAGGGGACGGTGACGGTTTAAGGGACAGGTTAGGGTACGACAACGGTTTAGGGTGAGCGTACGTGTTAGGGTACTGGTTAGTGTTAGCGTACGGGTTAGGAATAGGGGACGGGTTAGTGTAAGGCTTCGGGTAAGGGTTAGGGTTAGGGTTAGGGTTAGGGTTAGGGGACGGGGACGGTTTAGGGGACAGGTCCGGGTACGACAACGGTTTAGGGTGAGCGTACGTGTTAGGTTATGGGTTAGTGTTAGCGTACGGGTTAGGTTTAGGGGACGGTTTATGGTAAGGCTTCGGATAAGGGTTAGGGTTAGGGTTAGCATTCGGGTTAGTGTTAGGGGACGGGTATGGTTTAGGGGACAGGTTAGGGTACGACAACGGTTTAGGGTGAGCGTATGTGTTAGGGTACGGGTTAGTGTTAGCGTACGGGTTAGGATTAAGGGACGGGTTAGGTTAAGGCTTCAGGTAAGGGTTAGGGTTAGGGTTAGGGTTAGGGTTAGGGTTAGTGTTAGGGGACGGCGACGGTTTAGGGGACAGGTTAGTGTACTAAAACGGTATAGGGTGAGCGTACGTGTTAGGGTACGGGTTATTATTAGCGTACGGTTTAGGATTAGGGGACGGGTTAGGGTTAGGCTTCGGGTAAGGGTTAGGTTTAGGGTTAGGGTTAGGGGACGGGGACGGTTTAGGGGACAGGTTAGGGTACGACAACGGTTTAGCGTGAGCGTACGTGTTAGGGTACGGATTAGTGTTTGCGTACGGGTTAGGATTAGAGGACGGGTTAGGGTAAGGCTTCGGGTAAGAGTCAGGGTTAGGGTTAGGGTTAGGGTTAGAGTTAGGAGACGGGGACGGTTTAGAGGACAGGTTAGTGTACCACAACGGTTTAGGGTGTGCGTATGTGTTAGGGTACGGTTTAGTGTTAGCGTACGGGTTAGGATTAGGGGATGGGTTACGGTAAGGCTTCGGGTAAGGGTTAGGGTTAGGGTTAGGGTTAGGGTTAGGGTTAGGGGACGGGGACGGTTTAGGGGACAGGTTAGGGTAGGACAACGGTTTAGGGTGAGCATACGTGTTAGGGTATGGGTTAGTGTTAGCCTACGGGTTAGGATTAGGGGACGGGTTAGGGTAAGGCTTCGGGTAATGGTTAGGGTTAGGGTTAGGGATAGGGTTAGGGGACGTGGACGGGGACGGTTTAGGGGACAAGTTAGTGTACGACAACGGTTTAGGGTGAGCGTACGTGTTAGGCTACAGGTTAGTGTTAGCGTACGGGTTAGGATTAGGGGACGGGTTAAGGTAAGGCTTCGGGTAAGGGTTAGGGTAAGGCTTAGGGTTAGGGTTAGGGAACGGGGAGGGTTTAGGGGACAGGTTAGTGTACGACAACTGTTTAGGGTGAGTGTACGTGTTAGGGTATGGGTTAGTGTTAGCGTACGGTTTAGGATTACGGGACGGGTTAGGGTAAGGCTTCAGGTAAGGGTTAGGGTTAGGGTTAGGGTTAGTGTTAGGGTTAGGGGACAGGGACGGTTTAGGGGACAGGTTAGGGTACGACAAAAATTTAGGCTGAGCGTACGTGTTAGGGTACGGGTTAGTGTTAGCGTACGGATTAGGATTAGGGGACGGGTTAGTGTAAGGCTTCGGGTAAGGGTTCGGGTTAGGGTTAGGGTTAGGGTTAGGGTTAGGGGACGGGGATGGTTTAGGGGACAGGTTAGGGTACGACAACGGTTTAGGGTGAGCGTACGTGTTAGGGTACGGGTTAGTGTTAGCGTACGGTTTAGGATTATGGGACGGGTTAGGGTAAGGCTTCGGGTAAGGGTTAGGTTTAGGTTTAGGGTTAGGGTTAGTGTTAGGGGATGGGTACGGTTTAAGGGAGAGGTTAATGTACGATAACGGTTTAGGGTGAGCGTAAGTGTTAGGGTACGGGTTCCTGTTAGCGTACGCTTTAGGATTAGGGGACGGGTTAGGGTAAGGCTTTGGGTAAGGGTTAGGGTTAGGGTTAGTGTTAGGGTTAGGGGACGGGGAGGATTTAGGGGACAGGTTAGGGTACGACAAATGTTTAGGGTGAGCGTACGTGTTAGGGTATGGGTTAGTGTTAGCGTACGGGTTAGGATTAGGGGACAGGTAAGGGTAAGGCTTCGGGTAAGGGTTCGGGTTAGTGTTAGGTTTAGGGTTAGGGTTAGGTGACGGGGATGGTTTAGGGGACAGGTTAGGGTACGAATACGGTTGTGGTGAGCGGACATGTTAGGGTACGGGTTAGTGTTAGCGTACGGGTTAGGATTAAGCGACGGGTTAGGTTAAGGCTTCAGGTAAGGTTTAGGGTTAGGGTTAGGGTTAGGGTTAGGGTTAGGGGACGGCGACGGTTTAGGGGACAGGTTAGTGTACGACAACTGTTTAGGGTGAGTGTACGTGTTAGGGTACGGTTTAGTGTTAGCGTACGGGTTAGGATTACGGGAAGGGTTAGGGTAAGGCTTCGGGTAAGGGTTAGACTTAGGGTTAGGGTTAAGGTTAGTGTTAGGGGACGGGGACGGTTTAGGGGACAGGTTAGGGTACGACAACGGTTTAGGGTGAGCATACGTGTTAGGGTACAGGTTATTGTTAGTGTACGGGTTAGGATTAGGGGACGGGTTAGGGTAAGGCTTCGGGTAAGGGTTAGCGTTAGGGTTAGGTTTAGGTTTAGGGTTAGGGGACGGGGACGGTTTAGGGGACATGTTAGGGTACGACAACGGTTTAGGGTGAGTGTACGTGTTAGGGTACGGGTTAGTGTTAGCGTACGGGTTAGGATTACGGGACGGGTTAGGGTAAGGCTTCGGGTAAGGGTTAGGGTTAGGGTTAGGGTTAATGTTAGTGTTAGGGGATGGGGACGGTTTAGGGGACAGGTTAGGATACGACAACGGTTTAGGGTGAGCGTACGTGTTAGGGTACAGGTTATTGTTAGTGTACGGGTTAGGATTAGGGGACGGGTTACGGTAAGGCTTCGGGTAAGGGTTAGGGTTAGGGTTAGGGTTAGGGTTAGTGTTAGGGGACGGGGAAGTTTTAGGGGACAGGTTAGGGTACGACAACAGTTTAGGGTGAGCGTACGTGTTAGGGTACGGTTTAGTGTTAGCGTACGGGTTAGGATTAGGGGATGGGTTAGGGTAAGGCTTCGGGTAAGGGTTAGGTTTAGGGTTAGGGTTAGGGGACGGGGACGGTTTAGGGGACAGTTTAGGGTACGACAACGGTTTCGGGTGAGCGTACGTGTTAGGGTACGGGTTAGTGTTAGCGTACAGGTTAGGATTAGGGGACGGGTTAGGGTAAGGCTTCGGGTAAGTGTTAGGGTTAGGGTTAGGGTTAGGGTTAGGGGACGGGGACGGTTTAGAGGACAGGTTGGGTTACGACAATGGTTTAGGGTGAGCATACGTGTTAGGGTTCTGGTTAGTGTTAGCCTACGGGTTAGGATTAGTGGACGTGTTAGGGTAAGGCTTCGGGTAAGGTTTAGGGTTAGGGTTAGGTTTAGGGTTAGGGGACGGGGACGGGGACGGTGTAGGGGACAGGTTAGTGTACGACAACGGTTTAGGGTGAGCGTAAGTGTTAGGGTACGGGTTATTGTTAGCGTACGGATTAGGATTAGGGGACGGGTTAGGGTAAGGCTTCGGGTAAGGGTTAGGGTTAGCGTTAGGGTTAGGGTTAGGGGATGGGGACGGTTTAGGGGAGAGGTTAGGGTACGACAACGGTTTCGGGTGAGCGTAAGTGTTAGGGTACGGGTTCATGTTAGCGTACGATTTAGGATTAGGGGACGGGTTAGGGTAAGGCTTTGGGTAAGGGTTAGGGTTAGGGTTAGTGTTAGGGTTAGGGGACGGGGAGGGTTTAGGGTACAGGCTAGGGTACAACAAATATTTAGGGTGAGCGTACGTGTTAGGGTACGGGTTAGTGTTAGCGTACGGGTTAGGATTAAGGGATGGGTAAGGGTAAGGCTTCGGGTAAGGGTTAGGGTTAGGGTTAGGTTTAGGGTTAGGGGACGGGGACGGGGACGGTTTAGGGGACAGGTTAGTGTACGACAACGGTTTAGGGTGAGCGTACGTGTTAGGGTACGGGTTATTGTTAGCGTACGGGTTAGGATTAGGGGACGGGTTAGAGTAAGGCTTCGGGTAAGGGTTAGGGTTAGGGTTAGGGTCAGGGTTAGGGGACGGGGACGGTTTAGGGGACAGGTTGGGTTACGACAACGGTTTAGGGTGAGCATACGTGTTAGGGTTCGGGTTAGTGTTAGCCTACGGTTTAGGATTAGTGGACGTGTTAGGGTAAGGCTTCGGGTAAGGGTTAGGGTTAGGGTTAGGTTTAGGGTTAGGGGACGGGGACGGGGACGGTTTAGGGGACAGGTTAGGGTACGACAACGGTTTAGGGTGAGCGTACGTGTTAGGGTACGGTTTATTGTTAGCGTACGGGTTAGGATTAGGGGACGGGTTAGGGTAAGGCTTTGGGTAAGGGTTAGGGTTAGGGTTAGTGTTAGGGTTAGGGGACGGGGAGGGTTTAGGGTACAGGTTAGAGTACGACAAATGTTTAGGGTGAGCGTACGTGTTAGGGTACGGGTTAGTGTTAGCGTACGGGTTAGGAGTAGGGGACAGGTAAGTGTAAGGCTTCGGGTAAGTGTTCGGGTTAGTGTTAGGGTTAGGGTTAGGGTTAGGGGACGGTGACGGTTTAGGGGACAGGTTAGGGTACGACAACGTTTTAGGGTGTGTGTACGTGTTAGGGTACGGTTTATTGTTAGCGTACGGGTTAGGATTAGGGGACGGGTTAGGGTAAGGCTTTGGGTAAGGGTTAGGGTTAGGGTTAGTGTTAGGGTTAGGGGACGGGGAGGGTTTAGGGTACAGGTTAGAGTACGACAAATGTTTAGGGTGAGCGTACGTGTTAGGGTACGGGTTAGAGTTAGCATACGGGTTACGATTAGGGGACGGGTTAGGGTAAGGCTTCGGGTAAGGGTTAGGGGTAGGGTTAGGGTTAGGTTTAGGGGATGGGGACGGTTTAGGGGAGAGGTTAGGGTACGACAACGGTTTAGGGTGAGCGTAAGTGTTAGGGTACGGGTTCGTGTTAGCGTACGATTTAGGATTAGGGGACGGGTTAGGGTAAGGCTTCGGGTAAGGTTTAGGTTTAGGGTTAGCGTTAGGGTTAGTGTTAGGGTGAGGGGATGGGGACGGTTTAGCGGACAGGTTCGGGTACGACAACGGTATATGGTGAGCGTACGTGTTAGGGTACGGGTTAGTGTTAGCGTACGGGTTAGGTTTAGGGGACGGCTTAGGTTAAGGCTTCGTATAAGGTTTAGGGTTAGGGTTAGGATTAGGGTTAGGGTTAGGGGACGGGGATAGTTTAGGGGACAGGTTAGGGTACGACAACGGTTGTGGTGTGCGTATGTGTTAGGGAACGGGTTAGTGTTAGCGTACGGGTTAGGATTAAGGGACGGGTTAGGTTAAGGCTTCATGTAAGGGTTAGGGTTAGGGTTAGGGTTAGGGTTAGGGTTAGGGGACGGCGACGGTTTAGGGGACAGGTTAGGGTACGACAACGGTTTACGGTGAGCATACGTGTTAGGGTACGGGTTAGTGTTAGCCTACGGGTTAGGATTAGTGGACGTGTTAGTGTAAGGCTTCGGGTAAGGGTTAGGGTTAGGGTTAGGTTTAGGGTTAGGGGACGGGGACGGGGACGGTTTAGGGGAGAGGTTAGTGTACGACAACGGTTTAGGGTGAGCGTACGTTTTAGGGTACTGTTTATTGTTAGCGTACGGGTTAGGATTAGGCGACGGGTTAGGGTAAGGCTTCGGGTAAGGTTTAGGGTTAGGGTTAGGGTTAGGGTTAGGGTTAGGGTTAGGGGACGGGGACGCTTTAGGGGACAGGTTAGGGTACGACAACGGTTTAGGATGAGCGTACGTGTTAGGGTACGGGTTAGAGTTAGCATACGGGTTAGGATTAGGGGACGGGTTAGTGTAAGGCTTTGGTTAAGGGTTAGGGTTAGGGTTAGTGTTAGCGTTAGGGGACGGGGACGGTTTAGGGGACAGGTTAGGGTATGACAAATGTTTAGGGTGAGCGTACGTGTTAGGGTACGGGTTAGTGTTAGCGTACGGGTTAGGATTAGGGGACGGGTTAGGGTAAGGCTTCGGGTAAGGGTTAGGGTTAGGGTTAGGGGACAGGGACGGTTTAGGGGACAGGTTAGGGTACGACAGCGGTTTAGGGTGAGCGTACGTGTTAGAGTACAGGTTAGTGTTAGCGTACGGGTTAGGATTAGGTGACGGGTTAGGGTAAGGCTTCGGGTAAGTGTTAGGGTAAGGTTAGGGTAAGGGTTAGGGGACGGGGACGGTTTTGGGGACAGGTTAGGGTACGACAACAGTTTAGGGTGAGCATACGTGTTAGGGTATGGGTTAGTGTTAGCCTACGGGTTAGGATTAGGGGACGGGTTAGGGTAAGGTTTCGGTAAGGGTTAGGGTAAGGGTTAGGGTTAGGAGTAGGGGACAGGGACGGGAAAGTTTTAGAGGACAGGTTAGTGTACGACAACGGTTTGGGGTGAGCGTACGTGTTAGGGTACGGGTTAGTGTTAGCGTACGGGGTCGGATTAGGGGACGGGTTAGGGTAAGGCTTCGGGTAAGGTTTAGGTTTAGGGTTAGGGTTAGGGTTAGGGTTAGGGGACGGGTACGGTTTAGGGGACAGGTTAGGGTACGACAACGGTTTAGGGTGAGCGTACGTGTTAGTGTACGGGTTAGTTTTAGCGTACGGGTTAGGATTAGGGGACGGGTTAGTGTAAGGCTTCGGGTAAGGGTTAGGGTTAGGGTTAGGGTTAGGGTTAGGTAACGGGGACGGTTTAGGGGACAGGTTAGGGTACGACAACGGTTCAGGGTGAGCGTACGTGTTAGGGTATGGGTTAGAGTGAGCATACGGGTTAGGATTAGGGGACGGGTTAGTGTAATGCTTCGGGTAAGGGTTAGGGTTAGGGTTAGGGTTAGGGGACGGGGACGGTTTAGGGGACAGGTTAGGGCACGACAACGGTTTTGAGTGAGCGTACGTGTTAGGATATGGATTAGTGTTAGCGTTCGGGTAAGGATTAGGGGACGGGTTAGGGTAAGGCTTCGGGTAAGTGTTCGGGTTAGGGTTAGGGTTAGGGTTAGGGTTAGGGTTAGGGGACGGGGACGGTTTAGGGGACAGGTTAGGGTACGACAACGGCTTACGGTGAGCGTACGTTTTAGGGTACGGTTTAGTGTTCGCGTATGGGTTAGGATTAGGGGACGTGTTAGGGTAAGTCTTCGGGTAAGCGTTAAGGTTAAGGTTAGGGTTAGGGTTAGGGTTAGGGGACGGGGATGGTTTAGGGGACATGTTAGGGTACGACAACGGTTTATGGTGAGCGTACGTGTTAGGCTACGGGTTAGTGTTAGCGTACGGGTTAGGATTAGGGGACGGGTTAGGGTAAGGCTTAGGGTAACGGTTAGGGTTAGGGTTAGGGTTAGGGGACGGGGACGGTTTAGAGGACAGGTTAGGGTACGACAACGGTTTAGGGTGAGCGTACGTGTTAGGGTACGAGATAGTGTTAGCATACGTGTTAGTATTAGGGGATGGGTTAGGGTAAGGCTTCGGGTAAGGGTTAGGTTTAGGGTTAGGTTTAGGGGATGGGGACGGTTTAGGGGACAGGTTAGGGTACGACAACGGTTTAGGGTCAGCGGACGTGTTAGTGTACGGGTTAGTGTTTGCGTACGGTTTAGGATTAGGGGACGGGTTAGTGTAAGGCTTCGGGTAAGGGTTAGGGTTAGGGTTAGGGTTAGGGTTAGGGTTAGGGAATGGGGACGGTTTAGGGGACAGGTTAGGGTACGACATCGGTTTAGCGTGAGCGTACGTGTTAGGGTACGGGTTAGAGTTAGCATACGGGTTAGGATTAGGGGACGGGTTAGGGTAATGCTTCGGGTAAGGTTTAGGGTTAGGGTTAGGGTTAGGGTTAGGGGTCGGGGACGGTTTAGGGGACAGTTTAGGGCACGACACCAGTTTTGGGTGAGCGTACGTGTTAGGGTATGGATTAGTGTTAGCGTTCGGGTAAGGATTAGGGGACGGGTTAGGGTAAGGCTTCGGGTAAGGGTTCGGGTTAGGTTTAGGTTTAGGGTTAGGGTTAGGGGACGGTGACGGTTTAGGGGCAGGTTAGGGTACGACAGCGGTTTAGGGTGAGCGTACGTGTTAGGCTACGGGTTACTGTTGGTGTACGAGTTAGGATTAGGGGACGGGTTAGCATAAGGCTTCGGGTAAGGGTTAAGGTTAGGGTTAGGGTTAGGGGACGGGGACGGTTTAGGGGACAGTTTACGGTACGACAACGGTTTAGAGTGAGCGTACGTGTTAGGGTATGGTTTAGTGTTAGCGTACGGGTTAGGATTAGGGGACGGGTTAGGGTAAGGCTTCGGGTAAGGGTTAGGGTTAGGGTTAGGGTTAGGGTTAGTGTTAGGGGACGGGGAAGGTTTAGGGGAAAGGTTAGAGTACGACAACGGTTTATGGTGCGCGTACGTGTTAGGCTACGGGTTAGTGTTAGCGTACGTGTTAGGATTAGGGGACGGGTTAGGGTAAGGCTTCGGGTAAGAGTTAGTTTGAGGTTTAGGGTTAGGGTTAGTGTTAGGGGATGGGTACGGTTTAAGGGAGAGGTTAATGTACGATAACGGTTTAGGGTGAGCGTAAGTGTTAGGGTACGGGTTCGTGTTAGCGTACGCTTTAGGATTAGGGGACGGGTTAGGGTAAGGCTTTGGGTAAGTGTTAGGGTTAGGGTTAGTGTTAGGGTTAGGGGACAGGGAGGGTTTAGGGGACAGGTTAGGGTACGACAAATGTTTAGGGTGAGCGTACGTGTTAGGGTACGGGTTAGTGTTAGCGTTACGGGTTAGGATTTGGGGACGGGTTAGTGTAAGGCTTCGGGTGTTAGGGTTAGGGTTAGGGTTAGGGTTAGGGGACGGGGACGGTTTAGGGGACAGGTTAGGGTACGACAACGGTTTAGGGTGAGCGTACGTGTTAGGGTACGGGTTAGTGTTAGCGTATGGGTTAGGATTAGAGGACGGGTTAGGGTAAGGCTTCGGGTAAGGGTTAGGGTTAGGGTTAGGGTTAGGGTTAGGGTTAGGAGACGGGGACGGTTTAGGGGACAGGTTAGTGTACGACAACGGTTTAGGGTGTGCGTATGTGTTAGGGTACGCTTTAGTGTTAGCGTACGGGTTAGGATTAGGGGACGGGTTAGGGTAAGGCTTCGGGTAAGGGTTAGGGTTAGGGTTAGGTTTAGGGTTAGGGGACGGGGACGGTTTAGGGGAGGGGTTAGGGTACGACAACGGTTTAGGTTGAGCGTACGTGTTAGGGTACGGTTTAGTGTTAGCGTACGGTTTAGGATTAGGGGACGGTTTAGTGTAAGGTTTCGGGTAAGTGTTAGGGTTAGGGTTAGGGTTAGGGTTAGGTTTAGGGAACGGGGAAGGTTTAGGGGAAAGGTTAGTGTATGACAACGGTTTAGGGTGAGCGTACGAGTTAGGGTACGGGTTAGAGTTAGCATGAGGGTTAGGATTAGGGGACGGTTTAGGGTAAGGCTTCGGTTAAGGGTTCGGGTTCGGGTTAGGGTTAGGGTTAGGGTTAGGGTTAGGGGACGGAGACGGTTTAGTGGACAGGTTAGTGTACGACAACGGTTTAGGGTAAGCGTACGTGTTAGGGTACGGGTTAGTGTTATCGTAAGGGTTAGGATTAGGAGACGGGTTAGGGTAAGGCTTCGGGTAAGGGTTAGGGTTAGGGTTAGGGTTAGGGGACGGTTTAGGGGACAGGTTAGAGTACGACAACGATTTAGGGTGAGCGTACGTGTTAGTGTTAGCGTACGAGTTAGGATTAGGGGACGGTTTAGTGTAAGGCTTCGGATAAGGGTTAGGGTTAAGGTTAGGGTTAGGGTTAGGGTTAGGGAACGGGGACGGTTTAGGGGACAGGTTAGGATACGACAACGGTTTAGGGTGAGCGTACGTGTTAGGGTACGGGTTAGAGTTAGCATACGGGTTAGGATTAGGGGACGGGTTAGGGTAAGGCTTCGGGTAAGGGTTAGGGTTAGGGTTAGGGTTACGTTTAGGGGACGGGGACGGGGATGGTTTAAGGGACAGGTTAGGGTACGACAACGGTTTATGGTGAGCGTACGTGTTAGGGTACGGGTTAGTGTTAGCGTACGAGTTAGTATTAGGGGACGGGTTAGGATAAGGCTTCGGGTAAGGGTTAGGGTTACGGTTAGGGTTAGGGGACGGGGACGGTTTAGGGGACAGGTTACGGTACGACAACGGTTTAGAGTGAGCGTACGTGTTAGGGTATGGTTTAGTGTTAGCGTACGGGTTAGGACTAGGGGACGGGTTAGGGTAAGGCTTCGGGTAAGGGTTAGGGATAGGGTTAGGGTTAGGGTTAGTGTTAGGGGACGGGGAAGGTTTAGGGGAAAGGTTAGAGTACGACAACGGTTTATGGTGCGCGTACGTGTTAGGCTACGGGTTAGTGTTAGCGTACGTGTTAGGATTAGGGGACGGGTTAGGGTAAGGCTTCGGGTAAGGGTTAGGTTGAGGTTTAGGGTTAGGGGACGGGGACGGTTTAGGGGACAGGTTAGCGTACGACAACGGTTTAGGGTGAGCTTACGTGTTAGGGTACGAGTTAGTGTTAGCGTATGTGTTAGTATTACGGGACGAGTTAGCGTAAGGCTTCAGGTAAGGATTAGGGTTAGGGTTAGGGTTAGGGGATGGGGACGGTTTAGGGGACAGGTTAGGGTTAGGGTTAGGGTTAGGAGACGGGGACGGTTTAGGGGACAGGTTAGGGTACGACAACGGTTTAGGGTGAGCGTACGTGTTAGGGTACTGGTTATGGTTAGCGTACGGGTTAGGATTAGGGGACGGGTTAGGGTAAGGCTTCGGGTAAGGGTTAGGGTTTGGTTTAGGGTTAGCGTTAGGGGACGGGGACGGTTTAGGGGACAGCTTAGTGTACGAAAACGGTTTAGGGTGAGCGTACGTGTTAGGGTATGTGTTAGTGTTAGCGTACGGGTTAGGCTTATGGGACGGGTTAGGGTAAGGTTTCGGGTAAGTGTTACGGTTAGGGTTAGGGTTAGGGGACGGGAATGGGGACGGTTTAGGGGACAGGTTAGTGTACGACAACGGTTTAGGGTGAGCGTACGTGTTAGGGTACGGGTTATTGTTAGCGTACGGGTTTGGATTAGGGGACGGGTTAGGGTAAGGCTTCGGGTAAGGTTTAGGGTTAGGGTTAGGGTTAGGGTTAGGGTTAGGGGACGGGTACGGTTTAGGGGACAGGTTAGGGTACGACAACGGTTTAGGGTGAGCGTACGTGTTAGTGTACGGGTTAGTTTTAGCGTACGGGTTAGGATTCGGGGACGGGTTAGTGTAAGGCTTCGGGTAAGGGTTAGGGTTAGGGTTAGGGTTAGGTAACGGGGACGGTTTAGGGGACAGGTTAGGGTACGACAACGGTTCAGGGTGAGCGTACATGTTAGGGTATGGGTTAGAGTTAGCATACGGGTTAGGATTAGGGGACGGGTTAGTGTAATGCTTCGGGTAAGGGTTAGGGTTAGGGTTAGGGTTAGGGGACGGGGACGGTTTAGGGGACAGGTTAGGGCACGACAACGGTTTTGAGTGAGCGTACGTGTTAGGATATGGATTAGTGTTAGCGTTCGGGTAAGGATTAGGGGACGGGTTAGGGTAAGGCTTCGGGTAAGTGTTCGGGTTAGGGTTAGGGTTAGGGTTAGGGTTAGGGTTAGGGGACGGGGACGGTTTAGGGGACAGGTTAGGGTACGACAACGGCTTACGGTGAGCGTACGTGTTAGGGTACGGTTTAGTGTTAGCGTATGGGTTAGGATTAGGGGACGTGTTAGGGTAAGTCTTCGGGTAAGCGTTAAGGTTAAGGTTAGGGTTAGGGTTAGGGTTAGGGGACGGGGATGGTTTAGGGGACATGTTAGGGTACGACAACGGTTTATGGTGAGCGTACGTGTTAGGCTACGGGTTAGTGTTAGCGTACGGGTTAGGATTAGGGGACGGGTTAGGGTAAGGCTTAGGGTAACGGTTAGGGTTAGGGTTAGGGTTAGGGGACGGGGACGGTTTAGAGGACAGGTTAGGGTACGACAACGGTTTAGGGTGAGCGTACGTGTTAGGGTACGAGATAGTGTTAGCATACGTGTTAGTATTAGGGGACGGGTTAGGGTAAGGCTTCGGGTAAGGGTTAGGTTTAGGGTTAGGTTTAGGGGATGGGGACGGTTTAGGGGACAGGTTAGGGTACGACAACGGTTTAGGGTCAGCGGACGTGTTAGTGTACGGGTTAGTGTTTGCGTACGGTTTAGGATTAGGGGACGGGTTAGTGTAAGGCTTCGGGTAAGGGTTAGGGTTAGGGTTAGGGTTAGGGTTAGGGTTAGGGAATGGGGACGGTTTAGGGGACAGGTTAGGGTACGACATCGGTTTAGCATGAGCGTACGTGTTAGGGTACGGGTTAGAGTTAGCATACGGGTTAGGATTAGGGGACGGGTTAGGGTAATGCTTCGGGTAAGGTTTAGGGTTAGGGTTAGGGTTAGGGTTAGGGGACGGGGACGGTTTAGGGGACAGTTTAGGGCACGACACCAGTTTTGGGTGAGCGTACGTGTTAGGGTATGGATTAGTGTTAGCGTTCGGGTAAGGATTAGGGGACGGGTTAGGGTAAGGCTTCGGGTAAGGGTTCGGGTTAGGTTTAGGTTTAGGGTTAGGGTTAGGGGACGGTGACGGTTTAGGGGCAGGTTAGGGTACGACAGCGGTTTAGGGTGAGCGTACGTGTTAGGCTACGGGTTACTGTTGGTGTACGAGTTAGGATTAGGGGACGGGTTAGCATAAGGCTTCGGGTAAGGGTTAAGGTTAGGGTTAGGGTTAGGGTTAGGGGACGGGGACGGTTTAGGGGACAGTTTACGGTACGACAACGGTTTAGAGTGAGCGTACGTGTTAGGGTATGGTTTAGTGTTAGCGTACGGGTTAGGATTAGGGGACGGGTTAGGGTAAGGCTTCGGGTAAGGGTTAGGGTTAGGGTTAGGGTTAGGGTTAGTGTTAGGGGACGGGGAAGGTTTAGGGGAAAGGTTAGAGTACGACAACGGTTTATGGTGCGCGTACGTGTTAGGCTACGGGTTAGTGTTAGCGTACGTGTTAGGATTAGGGGACGGGTTAGGGTAAGGCTTCGGGTAAGAGTTAGTTTGAGGTTTAGGGTTAGGGTTAGTGTTAGGGGATGGGTACGGTTTAAGGGAGAGGTTAATGTACGATAACGGTTTAGGGTGAGCGTAAGTGTTAGGGTACGGGTTCGTGTTAGCGTACGCTTTAGGATTAGGGGACGGGTTAGGGTAAGGCTTTGGGTAAGTGTTAGGGTTAGGGTTAGGGTTAGGGGACAGGGAGGGTTTAGGGGACAGGTTAGGGTACGAAAAATGTTTAGGGTGAGCGTACGTGTTAGGGTACGGGTTAGTGTTAGCGTTACGGGTTAGGATTTGGGGACGGGTTAGTGTAAGGCTTCGGGTGTTAGGGTTAGGGTTAGGGTTAGGGTTAGGGGACGGGGACGGTTTAGGGGACAGGTTAGGGTACGACAATGGTTTAGGGTGAGCGTACGTGTTAGGGTACGGGTTAGTGTTAGCGTATGGGTTAGGATTAGAGGACGGGTTAGGGTAAGGCTTCGGGTAAGGGTTAGGGTTAGGGTTAGGGTTAGGGTTAGGGTTAGGAGACGGGGACGGTTTAGGGGACAGGTTAGTGTACGACAACGGTTTAGGGTGTGCGTATGTGTTAGGGTACGCTTTAGTGTTAGCGTACGGGTTAGGATTAGGGGACGGGTTAGGGTAAGGCTTCGGGTAAGGGTTAGGGTTAGGGTTAGGTTTAGGGTTAGGGGACGGGGACGGTTTAGGGGAGGGGTTAGGGTACGACAACGGTTTAGGTTGAGCGTACGTGTTAGGGTACGGTTTAGTGTTAGCGTACGGTTTAGGATTAGGGGACGGTTTAGTGTAAGGTTTCGGGTAAGTGTTAGGGTTAGGGTTAGGGTTAGGGTTAGGTTTAGGGAACGGGGAAGGTTTAGGGGAAAGGTTAGTGTATGACAACGGTTTAGGGTGAGCGTACGAGTTAGGGTACGGGTTAGAGTTAGCATGAGGGTTAGGATTAGGGGACGGTTTAGGGTAAGGCTTCGGTTAAGGGTTCGTGTTAGGGTTAGGGTTAGGGTTAGGGTTAGGTGAGGGAGACGGTTTAGTGGACTGGTTAGTGTACGACAACGGTTTAGGGTAAGCGTACGTGTTAGGGTACGGGTTAGTGTTATCGTAAGGGTTAGGATTAGGAGACGGGTTAGGGTAAGGCTTCGGGTAAGGATTAGGGTTAGGGTTAGGGTTAGGGGACGGTTTAGGGGACAGGTTAGAGTACGACAACGATTTAGGGTGAGCGTACGTGTTAGTGTTAGCGTACGAGTTACGATTAGGGGACGGTTTAGTGTAAGGCTTCGGATAAGGGTTAGGGTTAAGGTTAGGGTTAGGGTTAGGGTTAGGGAACGGGGACGGTTTAGGGGACAGGTTAGGATACGACAACGGTTTAGGGTGAGCGTACGTGTTAGGGTACGGGTTAGAGTTAGCATACGGGTTAGGATTAGGGGACGGGTTAGGGTAAGGCTTCGTGTAAGGGACAGGGTTAGGGTTAGGGTTAGGGTTAGGGTTAGGGGACGGGGACCGTTTAGGGGATAGGTTATGGTACGACAACGGTTTATGGTGAGCGTACGTGTTAGGCTACAGTTTAGTGTTAACATACGGGTTAGGATTAGGGGATGGGTTAGGGTAAGGCTTCGGGTAAGGGTTAGGGTTAGGGTTAGGGTTAGGGTTATGGGACAGGGACGGTTTAGGGGACAGGTTAGGGTACGACAACGGTTTAGGGTGAGTGTACGTGTTAGGGTACGGGTTAGTGTTAGTGTACGGTTTAGGATTAGGGGACGGGTTAGGGTAAGGCTTCGGGTAAGGGTTAGTGTTAGGGTTAGGGTTAGGGGACGGGGACGGGGACGGTTTAGGGGACAGGTCAGTGTATGACAACGGTTTAGGGTGAGCGTACGTGTTAGGGTACGGTTTAGTGTTATCGTAAGGGTTAGGATTAGGGGACGGGTTAGGGTAAGGCTTCGGGTGAGTGTTAGGTTTAGGGTTATTGTTAGGGTTAGCGGACGGGGACGGTTTAGGGGACAGGTTAGTGTACGACAAAGTTTTAGGGTGAGCGTACGTGTTAGGGTACGGGTTAGTGTTAGCGTACGGGTTAGGATTAGGGGACGGTTTTGGGTAAGGCTTCGGGTAAGGTTTCGGGTTAGGGTTAGGGTTAGGGTTAGGGTTAGGGTTAGGGGACGGGGACCGTTTAGGGGACAGGTTATGGTACGACAACGGTTTATGGTGAGCGTAAGTGTTAGGCTACGGGTTAGTGTTAGCATACGGGTTAGGATTAGGGGACGGGTTACGGTAAGGCTTCGGGTAAGTGTTAGGGTTAGGGTTAGGGTTAGGGTTAGGGGACGGGGACGGTTTAGGGGACAGGTTAGTGTACGACAACGGTTTAGGGTGAGCGTACGTGTTAGGCTACGGTTTAGTGTTAGCGTACGGTTTAGGATTAGGGGACGGGTTAGTGTAAGGCTTCGCGTAAGTGTTAGGGTTAGGGTTAGGGTTAGGGGACGGGGACGGTTTAGGGGACAGGTTAGGGTACGACAACGGTTTAAGGTGAGCATACGTGTTAGTGTACGGGTTAGTGTTAGCCAACGGGTTAGGATTAGGGGACGGGTTAGGGTAAGGCTTCGGGTAAGGGTTAGGGTTAGGGTTAGGGTTAGGGTTAGGGGACGGGGACGGGGATGGTTTAAGGGACAGGTTAGTGTACGACAACGATTTAGGGTGAGCGTACGTGTTAGGGTATGGGTTAGTGTTAGCGTACAGGTTAGGATTAGGGGACGGGTTAGGGTAAGGCTTTGGGTAAGGTTTAGAGTTAGGGTTAGGGTTAGGGTTAGGGGACGGGGACGGTTTAGGGGACAGGTTAGGGTACGACAACGGTTTAGGGTGAGCGTACGTGTTAGGGTACGGGTTAGTGTTAGCGTACGGGTTAGGATTAGGGGACGGGTTAGTGTAAGGCTTCGGGTAAGGGGTAGGGTTAGGGTTAGGGTTAGGGTTAGGGTTAGGGAACGGGGACAGTTTAGGGGAAAGGTTAGTGTACGACAACGGTTTAGGGTGAGCGTACGTGTTAGGGTACGGGTTAGAGTTAGCATGAGGGTTAGGATTAGGGGACGGTTTAGGGTAAGGCTTCGGGTAAGGGTTCGGGTTAGGGTTAGAGTTAGGGTTAGGGTTAGGGTTAGGGGACGGAGACGGTTTAGGGGACAGGTTAGTGTACGACAACGGTTTAGGGTGAGCGTACGTGTTAGGGTACGGGATAGTGTTAGCGTACGGTTTAGGATTAGGGGACGGGTTAGTGTAAGGCTTCGGGTAAGGGTTAGGGTTAGGGTTAGGGTTAGGGGACGGGGACGGTTTAGGGGACAGGTTAGGGTATGACAACGGTTTAGGGTGAGTGTACGTGTTAGGGTACGGGTTAGTGTTAGCGTACGGGTTAGGATTAGAGGACGTGTTAGGGTAAGGCTTCGGGTAAGTGTTAGGTTTAGGGTTAGGGTTAGGGTTAGGGTTAGGAGACGGGGACGGTTTAGGGGACAGGTTAGTGTACGACAATGGTTTAGGGTGTGCGTATGTGTTAGGGTACGGTTTAGGGTTAGTGTATGGGTTAGGATTAGGGGACGGGTTAGGGTAAGGCTTCGGGTAAGGGTTAGGGTTAAGGTTAGGGTTAGGGTTAGGGTTAGGGGACGGGGACGGTTTAGGGGACAGGTTATGGTACGACAACTGTTTATGATGAGCGTACGTGTTAGGCTATGGGTTAGTGTTAGCGTACGGGTTAGGATTAGGGGATGGGTTAGTGTAAGGCTTCGAGAAAGGGTTAGGGTTAGGGTTAGGGTTAGGGGACAGGGACGGTTTAGGGGACAGTTTAGGGTACGACAACGGTTTAGGGTGAGCGTACGTGTTAGGGTACGGGTTAGTGTTAGCATACGGGTTAGGATTAGGGGATGGGTTAGGGTAAGGCTTCGGGTAAGGGTTAGGGTTAGGGTTAGGGTTAGGTTTAGGGGACAGGGACGGTTTAGGGGACAGGTTAGGGTACGACAACGATTTAGGGTGAGTGTACGTGTTAGGGTACGGGTTAGTGTTAGTGTACGGTTTAGGATTAGGGGACGGGTTAGGGTAAGGCTTCGGTTAAGGGTTAGGGTTACGGTTAGGGTTAGGGTTAGGGGACGGGGACGGGGACGGTTTAGGGGACAGTTTAGGGTACGACAAAGGTTTAGGGTGAGCGTACGTGTTAGGGTACGGGTTAGTGTTAGCGTACGGGTTAGGATTAGGGGACGGGTTAGGGTAAGGCTTCGGGTAAGGGTTAGGGTTAGGGTTAGGGTTAGAGGACGGGGACGGGTACGGGGACCGTTTAGGGGACAGGTTAGTGTACGACAACGGTTTAGGGTGAGCGTACGTGTTAGGGTATGGGTTAGTGTTAGCGTACGGGTTAGGATTAGGGGACGGGTTAGGGTAAGGCTTCGGGTAAGTGTTAGGGCTTGGGTTAGGGTTAGGGTTAGGGGACGGGGATGGTTTAGGGGACAGGTTAGTGTATGACAACGGTTTAGGGTGAGCATACGTGTTAGGGTACAGGTTAGTGTTATCGTATGTGTTAGGATTAGGGGAAGGGTTAGGGTAAGGCTTCGGGTAAGGGTTAGGGTTTGGGTTAGTGTTAGGTTTAGGGTTAGGGGACGGGGACGGTTTAGGGGACAGGTTAGTGTACGACAACCGTTTAGGGTGAGCGTACGTGTTAGGGTACGGGTTAGGGTTAGCGTACGGGTTAGGATTAGGGGATGGGTTAGTGTTAGGCTTCGGGTAAGGGTTAGGGTTAGGGTTAGTGGACGGGGACGTTTTAGGGGACAGGTTAGGGTACGACAACGGTTTAGGGGGAGCGTATGTGTTCGGGTACAGGTTAGTGTTAGCGTACGGGTTAGGATTAGAGGATGGGTTAGGGTAAGGCTTCAGGTAAGGGTTAGGGTTAGGGTTAGGGTTAGGGTTAGGAGACGGGGACGGTTTAGGGGACAGGTTAGTGTACGACAACGGTTTAGGGTGTGCGTATGTGTTAGGGTACGCTTTAGTGTTAGCGTACAGGTTAGGATTAGGGGACGGGTTACGGTAAGGCTTCGGGTAAGTGTTAGGGTTAGGGTTAGGGGATGGGGACGGTTTAGGGGACAGGTTAGGGTACGACAAAGGTTTAGGTTGAGCGTACGTGTTAGGGTACGGTTTAGTGTTAGCGTACGGTTTAGGATTAGGGGACGGGTTAGTGTAAGGCTTCGGGTAAGTGTTAGGGTTAGGGTTAGGGTTAGGTGACGGGGACGGTTTAGGGGACAGGTTAGGGTACGACAACGGTTTAAGGTGAGCATACATGTTAGTGTACGGGTTAGTGTTAGCCAACGGGTTAGGATTAGGGGACGGATTAGGGTAAGGCTTCGGGTAAGGGTTAGGGTTAGGGTTAGGGGACGGGGACGGGGATGGTTTAGGGGACAGGTTAGTGTACGACAACGGTTTAGGGTGAGCGTACGTGTTAGGGTACGGGTTAGTGTTAGCCTACGGGTTAGTATTAGGGGACGGGTTAGGGTAAGGCTTTGGGTAAGGTTTAGAGTTAGGGTTAGGGTTAGGTTTAGGGGACGGGGACGGTTTAGGGGACAGGTTAGGGTACGACAACGGTTTAGGGTGAGCATACGTGTTAGGGTACGGGTTAGTGTTATCGTATGGGTTAGGATTAGGGGACGGGTTAGGGTAAGGCTTCGGGTAAGGGTTAGGGTTAGGGTTATGGTTAGGGTTAAGGGTAGGGGACGGGGACGGTGTAGGGGACAGGTTAGGGTACGACAACGGTTTAGGGTGAGCGTACGTGTTAGGGTACGGGTTAGTGTTAGCGTACGGGTTAGGATTAGGGGACGGGTTAGGGTAAGGCTTCGGGTAAGGGGTAGGGTTAGGGTTAGGGATAGGGTTAGGGTTAGGGAACGGGGACAGTTTAGGGGAAAGGTTAGTGTACGACAACGATTTACGGTGAGCGTACGTGTTAGGGTACGGGTTAGAGTTAGCATGAGGGTTTGGATTAGGGGACGGTTTAGGGTAAGGCTTCGGGTAAGGGTTCGGGTTAGGGTTAGGGTTAGGGTTAGGGTTAGGGGACGGAGACGGTTTAGGGGACAGGTTAGTGTACGACAGCGGTTTAGGGTGAGCGTACATGTTAGGGTACGGGTTAGTGTTAGCGTACGGGTTAGGATTAGAGGACGTGTTAGGGTAAGGCTTCGGGTAAGTGTTAGGTTTAGGGTTAGGGTTAGGGTTAGGGTTAGGAGACGGGGACGGTTTAGGGGACAGGTTAGTGTACGACAACGTTTTAGGGTGTGCGTATGTGGTAGGGTACGGTTTAGGGTTAGTGTATGGGTTAGGATTAGGGGAGGGGTTAGGGTAAGTCTTCGGGTAAGGGTTAGGGTTAGGGTTAGGGTTAGGGTTAGTGTTAGGGGACGGGGATGGTTTAGGGGACAGGTTATGGTTCGACAACGGTTTATGATGAGCGTACGTGTTAGGCTATGGGTTAGTGTTAGCGTACGGGTTAGGATTAGGGGATGGGTTAGTGTAAGGCTTCGGGAAAGGGTTAGGGTTAGTGTTAGGTATAGGGTTAGGGGACGGGGACGGTTTAGGGGACAGGTTAGGGTACGACAACGGTTTACGTTGAGCGTACGTGTTAGGGTACGGGTTAGTGTTAGCGTACGGGTTAGGATTAGAGGACGTGTTAGGGTAAGGCTTCGGGTAAGGTTTAGGGTTAGGTTTAGGGTTAGGGTTAGGGTTAGGGGATGGTGACGGTTTAGGGGACAGGTTAGAGTACGACAACGGTTTAGGGTGAGCGTACGTGTTAGGTTACGGTTTAGTGTTAGCGTACGGGTTAGGATTAGGGGACAGGTTAGGGTAAGGCTTCTGGTCAGGTTTAGGGTTAGTGTTAGGGATAGGGTTAGGGGACGGGGACGGTTTAGGGGACAGGTTAGGGTACGACAACGGTTTACGTTGAGCGTACGTGTTAGGGTACGGGTTAGTGTTAGCGTACGGGTTAGGATTAGAGGACGTGTTAGGGTAAGGATTCGGGTAAGGTTTAGGGTTAGGGTTAGGGTTAGGGTTAGGGTTAGGAGACGGGGACGGTTTAGGGGACAGGTTAGTGTACAACAACGGTTTAGGGTGTGTGTATGTGTTAGGATACGGTTTAGTGTTAGCGTACGGGTTAGGATTAGGGGACGGTTTCGGGTAAGGCTTCAGGTAAGGGTTAGGGTTAGGGTTAGGGTTAGGGGATCGGGACGGTTTAGGGGACAGGTTAGGGTACGACAACGGTTTATGGTGAGCGTACGTGTTAGGCTATGGGTTAGTGTTAGCGTTCGGTTTAGGATTAGGGGACGGGTTAGGGTAAGGCTTTGGGTAAGGGTTAGGGTTAGGTTTAGGGTTAGGGGACGGGGACGGTTTAGGGGACAGGTTAGTGTACGACAAAGGTTTAGGGTGAGCGTACGTGTTAGGGTACGGTTTAGTGTTAGCGTACGGGTTAGGATTAGGGGACGGGTTAGGGTACGTCTTCGGGTAAGGGTTAGGGCTAGGGTTAGGGTTAGGGTTAGGGTTAGGTTTAGGGGACGGTGACGGTTTAGGGGACAGGTTAGGGTACGACAACGGTTTAGGGTGACCCTACGTGTTAGGGTACGAGTTAGTGTTTGCGTACGGGTTAGGATTAGGGGATGGGTTAGGGTAAGGCTTCGGGTAAGGGTTAGGGTTAGGGTTAGGGTTAGGGTTAGGGGACGGAGACAGGGACGGGGACAGTTTAGGGGACAGGTTAGTGTACGACAACGGTTTAGGGTGAGCGTACGTGTTAGGGTACGGGTTAGTGTTAGCGTACGGGTTAGGATTAGGGGACGGGTTAGGGTAAGGCTTCGGGTAAGGGTTAGGGCTAGGGTTAGGGTTAGGGTTAGGGGACGGGGACGGTTTAGGGGACAGGTTAGGGTACGACAACGGTTTAGGGTGAGCGTACGTGTTAGGGTACGGGTTAGTGTTATCGTATGGGTTAGGATTAGGGGATGGGTTAGGGTAAGGCTTCGGGGAAGGGTTAGGGTTAGTGTTATGGTTAGGGTTAGGGGATGGGGACGGTTTAGGGGACAGGTTAGGGTACGACAACGGTTTAGGGTGAGCGTACGTGTTAGGTTACGGGTTAGTGTTAGCGTACGGGTTAGGATTAGAGGACGTGTTAGGGTAAGGCTTCGGGTAAGGGTTAGGGTTAGGGTTAGGGTTAGGTTTAGGGTTAGGGGACGGGGACGGTTTAGGGGACAGGTTATGGTACAACAACAGTTTATGGTGAGCGTACGTGTTAGGCTACAGGTTAGGGTTAGCGTACGGGTTAGGATTAGGGGATGGGTTAGGGTAAGGCTTCGGGTAAGGGTTAGGGTTAGGGTTAGGGTTAGGGTTAGGGGACGGGGACGGTTTAGGGGACAGATTAGGGTACGACAACGGTTTAGGGTGAGCGTATGTGTTAGGGTACGGTTGAGTGTTATCGTAAGGGTTAGGATTAGGGGACGGTTTAGTGTAAGGCTTCGGGAAAGGTTTAGGGTTAGGGTTAGGGTTAGGGTTAGGGTTAGGGGACGGGGACGGTTTAGGGGACAGGTTAGAGTACGACAACGGTTTAGGGTGAGCGTTCGTGTTAGGGTACAATTTAGTGTTAGCGTACGAGTTAGGATTAGGGGACGAGTTAGGGTAAGGCTTCGGATAAGGGTTAGGGTTAAGGTTAGGGTTAGGGTTAGAGTTAGGGAACGGGGACGGTTTAGGGGACAGGTTAGGGTACGACAACGGTTTAGGGTGAGCGTACGTGTTAGGGTACGGTTTAGTGTTAGCGTACGGTTTAGGATTAGGGGACGGGTTAGTGTAAGGCTTCGGGTAAGTGTTAGGGTTAGGGTTAGGGTTAGGTGACGGGGACGGTTTAGGGGACAGGTTAGGGTACGACAACGGTTTAAGGTGAGCATACATGTTAGTGTACGGGTTAGTGTTAGCCAACGGGTTAGGATTAGGGGACGGATTAGGGTAAGGCTTCGGGTAAGGGTTAGGGTTAGGGTTAGGGGACGGGGACGGGGATGGTTTAGGGGACAGGTTAGTGTACGACAACGGTTTAGGGTGAGCGTACGTGTTAGGGTACGGGTTAGTGTTAGCCTACGGCTTAGTATTAGGGGACGGGTTAGGGTAAGGCTTTGGGTAAGGTTTAGAGTTAGGGTTAGGGTTAGGTTTAGGGGACGGGGACGGTTTAGGGGACAGGTTAGGGTACGACAACGGTTTAGGGTGAGCATACGTGTTAGGGTACGGGTTAGTGTTATCGTATGGGTTAGGATTAGGGGACGGGTTAGGGTAAGGCTTCGGGTAAGGGTTAGGGTTAGGGTTATGGTTAGGGTTAAGGGTAGGGGACGGGGACGGTGTAGGGGACAGGTTAGGGTACGACAACGGTTTAGGGTGAGCGTACGTGTTAGGGTACGGGTTAGTGTTAGCGTACGGGTTAGGATTAGGGGACGGGTTAGGGTAAGGCTTCGGGTAAGGGGTAGGGTTAGGGTTAGGGTTAGGGTTAGGGTTAGGGAACGGGGACAGTTTAGGGGAAAGGTTAGTGTACGACAACGATTTACGGTGAGCGTACGTGTTAGGGTACGGGTTAGAGTTAGCATGAGGGTTTGGATTAGGGGACGGTTTAGGGTAAGGCTTCGGGTAAGGGTTCGGGTTAGGGTTAGGGTTAGGGTTAGGGTTAGGGGACGGAGACGGTTTAGGGGACAGGTTAGTGTACGACAGCGGTTTAGGGTGAGCGTACATGTTAGGGTACGGGTTAGTGTTAGCGTACGGGTTAGGATTAGAGGACGTGTTAGGGTAAGGCTTCGGGTAAGTGTTAGGTTTAGGGTTAGGGTTAGGGTTAGGGTTAGGAGACGGGGACGGTTTAGGGGACAGGTTAGTGTACGACAACGTTTTAGGGTGTGCGTATGTGGTAGGGTACGGTTTAGGGTTAGTGTATGGGTTAGGATTAGGGGAGGGGTTAGGGTAAGTCTTCGGGTAAGGGTTAGGGTTAGGGTTAGGGTTAGGGTTAGTGTTAGGGGACGGGGATGGTTTAGGGGACAGGTTATGGTTCGACAACGGTTTATGATGAGCGTACGTGTTAGGCTATGGGTTAGTGTTAGCGTACGGGTTAGGATTAGGGGATGGGTTAGTGTAAGGCTTCGGGAAAGGGTTAGGGTTAGTGTTAGGTATAGGGTTAGGGGACGGGGACGGTTTAGGGGACAGGTTAGGGTACGACAACGGTTTACGTTGAGCGTACGTGTTAGGGTACGGGTTAGTGTTAGCGTACGGGTTAGGATTAGAGGACGTGTTAGGGTAAGGCTTCGGGTAAGGTTTAGGGTTAGGTTTAGGGTTAGGGTTAGGGTTAGGGGATGGTGACGGTTTAGGGGACAGGTTAGAGTACGACAACGGTTTAGGGTGAGCGTAAGTGTTAGGTTACGGTTTAGTGTTAGCGTACGGGTTAGGATTAGGGGACAGGTTAGGGTAAGGCTTCTGGTCAGGTTTAGGGTTAGTGTTAGGGATAGGGTTAGGGGACGGGGACGGTTTAGGGGACAGGTTAGGGTACGACAACGGTTTACGTTGAGCGTACGTGTTAGGGTACGGGTTAGTGTTAGCGTACGGGTTAGGATTAGAGGACGTGTTAGGGTAAGGATTCGGGTAAGGTTTAGGGTTAGGGTTAGGGTTAGGGTTAGGGTTAGGAGACGGGGACGGTTTAGGGGACAGGTTAGTGTACAACAACGGTTTAGGGTGTGTGTATGTGTTAGGATACGGTTTAGTGTTAGCGTACGGGTTAGGATTAGGGGACGGTTTCGGGTAAGGCTTCAGGTAAGGGTTAGGGTTAGGGTTAGGGTTAGGGGATCGGGACGGTTTAGGGGACAGGTTAGGGTACGACAACGGTTTATGGTGAGCGTACGTGTTAGGCTATGGGTTAGTGTTAGCGTTCGTTTTAGGATTAGGGGACGGGTTAGGGTAAGGCTTTGGGTAAGGGTTAGGGTTAGGTTTAGGGTTAGGGGACGGGGACGGTTTAGGGGACAGGTTAGTGTACGACAAAGGTTTAGGGTGAGCGTACGTGTTAGGGTACGGTTTAGTGTTAGCGTACGGGTTAGGATTAGGGGACGGGTTAGGGTAAGTCTTCGGGTAAGGGTTAGGGCTAGGGTTAGGGTTAGGGTTAGGGTTAGGTTTAGGGGACGGTGACGGTTTAGGGGACAGGTTAGGGTACGACAACGGTTTAGGGTGACCCTACGTGTTAGGGTACGAGTTAGTGTTTGCGTACGGGTTAGGATTAGGGGATGGGTTAGGGTAAGGCTTCGGGTAAGGGTTAGGGTTAGGGTTAGGGTTAGGGTTAGGGGACGGAGACAGGGACGGGGACAGTTTAGGGGACAGGTTAGTGTACGACAACGGTTTAGGGTGAGCGTACGTGTTAGGGTACGGGTTAGTGTTAGCGTACGGGTTAGGATTAGGGGACGGGTTAGGGTAAGGCTTCGGGTAAGGGTTAGGGCTAGGGTTAGGGTTAGGGTTAGGGGACGGGGACGGTTTAGGGGACAGGTTAGGGTACGACAACGGTTTAGGGTGAGCGTACGTGTTAGGGTACGGGTTAGTGTTATCGTATGGGTTAGGATTAGGGGATGGGTTAGGGTAAGGCTTCGGGGAAGGGTTAGGGTTAGTGTTATGGTTAGGGTTAGGGGATGGGGACGGTTTAGGGGACAGGTTAGGGTACGACAACGGTTTAGGGTGAGCGTACGTGTTAGGTTACGGGTTAGTGTTAGCGTACGGGTTAGGATTAGAGGACGTGTTAGGGTAAGGCTTCGGGTAAGGGTTAGGGTTAGGTTTAGGGTTAGGTTTAGGGTTAGGGGACGGGGACGGTTTAGGGGACAGGTTATGGTACAACAACAGTTTATGGTGAGCGTACGTGTTAGGCTACAGGTTAGGGTTAGCGTACGGGTTAGGATTAGGGGATGGGTTAGGGTAAGGCTTCGGGTAAGGGTTAGGGTTAGGGTTAGGGTTAGGGTTAGGGGACGGGGACGGTTTAGGGGACAGATTAGGGTACGACAACGGTTTAGGGTGAGCGTATGTGTTAGGGTACGGTTGAGTGTTATCGTAAGGGTTAGGATTAGGGGACGGTTTAGTGTAAGGCTTCGGGAAAGGTTTAGGGTTAGGGTTAGGGTTAGGGTTAGGGTTAGGGGACGGGGACGGTTTAGGGGACAGGTTAGAGTACGACAACGGTTTAGGGTGAGCTTTCGTGTTAGGGTACAATTTAGTGTTAGCGTACGAGTTAGGATTAGGGGACGAGTTAGGGTAAGGCTTCGGATAAGGGTTAGGGTTAAGGTTAGGGTTAGGGTTAGAGTTAGGGAACGGGGACGGTTTAGGGGACAGGTTAGGGTACGACAACGGTTTAGGGTGAGCGTACGTGTTAGGGTATGGGTTAGAGTTAGCATACCGGTTAGGATTAGGGGACGGGTTAGGGTAAGGGTTCGGGTAAGGTTTAGGGTTAGGGTAAGGGTTAGGGTTAGGGGACGGGGACGGTTTAAGGGACAGCTTAGGGTACGACAACGGTTTAGGGTGAGCGTACGTGTTAGGGTATGGGTTAGTGTTAGCGTACGGGTTAGGATTAGGGGACGGTTTAGGGTAAGGCTTCGGGTAAGGGTTAGAGTTAGGTTTAGTGTTAGGCTTAGGGGACGGGGACGGTTTAGGGGACAGGTTAGGGTACAACAAAGGTTTAGGTTGAGCGTACGTGTTAGGATACGGGTTAGTGTTAGCGTACGGGTTAGGATTAGGGGACGGTTTAGGGTAAGGCTTCGGGTAAGGGTTCGGGTTAGGGTTGGGGTTAGGGTTAGGGATCGGGTGAGGGGACGGTGACGGTTTAGGGGAGAGGTTAGGGTACGACAACGGTTTAGAGTGAGCGTACGTGTTAGGGTAGGGGTTAGTGTTAGCGTACGGGTTAGGATTAGGGGACGGGTTAGGGTAAGGCTTCGGGTCAGGGTTAGGGCTGGGTTAGGGATAGGGTTAGGGGACGGGGACGGTTTAGGGGACAGGTTAGGGTACGACCACGGTTTACGTTGAGCGTACGTGTTAGGGTACGGGTTAGTGTTAGCGTACGGGTTAGGATTAGAGGACGTGTTAGGGTAAGGCTTCGGGTAAGGGTTAGGGTTAGGGTTAGGGTTAGGGTTAGGGTTAGGAGACGGGAACGGTTTAGGGGACAGGTTAGTGTACAACAACGGTTTAGGGTGTGTGTATGTGTTAGGATACGGTTTAGTGTTAACGTACGGGTTAGGATTAGGGGACGGGTTAGGGTAAGGCTTCAGGTAAGGGTTAGGGTTAGGGTTAGGGTTAGGGTTAGGGGATGGGGACGGTTTAGGGGACAGGTTAGGGTACGACAACGGTTTAGGGTGAGCGTACGTGTTAGGGTACGGGTTAGTGTTAGCGTACGGTTTAGGATTAGGTGACGGGTTAGAGTAAGGCTTTGGGTAAGGGTTAGGGTTAGGTTTAGGGTTAGGTTTAGGGGACGGGGACGGTTTAGGGGACAGGTTAGGGTACGACAACGGTTTAGGGTGAGCGTACGTGTTAGGGTACGGGTTAGTGTTAGCGTACGGGTTAGGATTATGGGATGGGTTAGGGTAAGGCTTCGGGTAAGGGTTAGGGTTAGGGTTAGGGTTAGGGTTAGGGGACGGGGACAGGGACGGGGACAGTTTAGGGGACAGGTTAGTGTACGACAACGGTTTAGGGTGAGCGTACGTGTTAGGGTACGGGTTAGTGTTAGCGTACGGGTTAGGATTAGGGGACTGGTTAGGGTAAGGCTTCGGGTAAGGGTTAGGGCTAGGGTTAGGGTTAGGGTTAGGGGACGGGGACGGTTTAGGGGACAGGTTAGGGTACGACAACGGTTTAGGGTGAGCGTACGTGTTAGGGTACGGGTTAGTGTTATCGTATGGGTTAGGATTAGGGGATGGGTTACGTTAAGGCTTGTGGTAAGGGATAGGGTTAGGGTTAGGGTTAGGGTTAGGGTTAGGGGACGGGGACGGTTTAGGGGACAGGTTAGTGTACGACAACGGTTTAGGGTGAGCGTACGTGTTAGGTTACGGGTTAGTGTTAGCATACTGGTTAGGATTAGTTGACTGGTTATGGTAAGGCTTCGGGTAAGGGTTAGGGTTAGGGTTAGGGTTAGGGTTAGGGGACGGGGACGGTTTAGGGGACAGGTTAGGGTACGACAACGGTTTAGGGTGAGCGTACGTGTTAGGGTACGGGTTAGTGTTATCGTATGGGTTAGGATTAAGGGACGGTTTACGGTAACGCTTCGGGTAAGGGTTAGGGTTAGGTTTAGGGTTAGGGTTAGGGGACGGGGACCGTTTAGGGGACAGGTTACTGTACGACAACGGTTTAGGGTGAGCGTACGTGTTAGGGTACGGGTTAGTGTTAGCGTACGGGTTAGGATTAGGGGACGGGTTAGGGTAAGGCTTCGGGTAAGGTTTAGGGTTAGGGTTAGGGTTAGGGTTAGGGTTAGGGGACGGGGACAGTTTAGGGGACAGGTTAGTGTATGACAACGGTTTAGGGTGAGCGTACGTGTTAGGGTACAGGTTAGTGTTATCGTATGGGTTAGGATTAGGGGACGGGTTAGGGTAAGGCTTCGGGTAAGGGTTAGGGTTAGGGTTAGGGTTAGGGTTAGGGTTAGGGTTAAGTGACGGGGACGGTTTAGGGGACAGGTTAGGGTACGACAAAGGTTTAGGGTGAGCGTACGTGTTAGGGTACGGGTTAGTGTCAGCGTACGGGTTAGGATTAGGGGAAGGGTTAGGGTAAGGCTTCGGGTAAGGGTTATGGTTAGGGTTAGGGTTAGGGTTAGGGAACGGGGACGGTTTAGGGGACAGGTTAGGGTACGAAAACGGTTTAGGGTGAGCGTACGTGTTAGGTTACGTGTTAGTGTTAGCGTACGGGTTAGGATTAGAGGACGTGTTAGTGTAAGGCTTCGGGTAAGGGTTAGGGTTAGGGTTAGGATTAGGGTTAGGGGACGGGGACGGTTTAGGGGACAGGTTATGGTACGACAACGGTTTATGGTGAGCGTACGTGTTAGGCTACGGGTTAGTGTTAGCGTACGGGTTAGGATTAGGGAATGGGTTAGGGTAAGGCTTCGGGTAAAGGTTAGGTTTAGGGTTAGGGTTAGGGTTAGGGGACGGGGACAGTTTAGGGGACAGGTTAGGGTACGACAACGGTTTAGGGTGAGCGTACGTGTTAGGGTACGGGTTAGTGTTGCGTACGGGTTAGGATTAGGGGACGGGTTAGGGTAAGTCTTCGGGTAAGGGTTAGGGTTAGGGTTGAGTTAGGGTTAGGGGATGGGGACGGGGACGGTTTAGGGGACAGGTCAGTGTATGACAACTGTTTAGGGTGAGCGTACGTGTTAGGGTACGGGTTAGTGTTAGCGTACGGTTTAGGATTAGGGGACGGGTTAGGGTAAGGCTTCGGGTAAGGGTTAGGGTTAGGGTTAGGGTTAGGGTTAGGGGACGGGGACGGTTTAGTGGACAGGTTAGGGTACGACAACAGTTTAGGGTGAGCGTACGTGTTAGGGTACGGGTTAGTGTTAGCGTACGAGTTAGGATTAGGGTATGGGTTAGTGTAAGGCTTCGGGTAAGGGTTAGGGTTAAGGTTAGGGTTAGTGTTAGGGAATGGGGACGGTTTAGGGGACAGGTTAGGGTACGACAACGGTTTAGGGTGAGCGTACGTGTTAGGGTACGGGTTAGAGTTAGCATACGGGTTAGGATTAGGGGACGGGTTGGGGTAAGGCTTCGGGTAAGTGTTAGGGTTAGGTTTAGGGTTAGGGTTAGGGTTAGGCGACGGGGACGGTTTAAGGGACAGGTTAGGGTACGACAACGGTTTAGGGTGAGCGTACGTGTTAGGGTACAGGTTAGTGTTGGCGTAAGGGTTAGGATTAGGGGACGGGTTAGGGTAAGGCTTCAGGTAAGGGCTAGGGTTAGGGTTAGGGTTAGGGTTAGGGGACGGGGACGGTTTAGGGGACAGGTTAGGGTACGACAACGGTTTAGGGTGAGCGTACGTGTTAGGGTACGGGTTAGTGTTATCGTATGGTTTAGGATTAGGGGATGGGTTACGGTAAGGCTTCGGGTAAGGGTTAGGGTTAGGGTTAGGGTTAGGGGTAGGGGACGGGGATGGTTTAGGGGACAGGTTAGTGTACGACAACGGTTTAGGGTGAGCGTACGTGTTAGGGTACGGGTTAGTGTTAGCATACGGGTTAGGATTAGGGGATGGGTTATGGTAAGGCTTCGGGTAAGGGTAAGGGTTAGGGTTAGGGTTAGGGTTAGGGTTAGGGTTAGGGGACGGGGATGGTTTAGGGGACAGGTTAGGGTACGACAACGGTTTAGGGTGAGCGTACGTGTTAGGGTACGGGTTAGTGTTATCGTATGGGTTAGGATTAGGGGACGGTTTACGGTAAGGCTTCGGGTAAGGTTTAGGGTTAGGGTTAGGGTTAGGGTTAGGGTTAGGTGACGGGGACAGTTTAGGGGACAGGTTAGGGTTAGGGTTAGGGTTAGGTTTAGGGGACGGGGACGGGTACGGGGACAGTTTAGGGGATAGGTTAGTGTACGACAACGGTTTAGGGTGTGCGTTCGTGTTAGGGTAAGGGTTAGTGATAGCGTACGGGTTAGGATTAGGGGACGGGTTAGGGTAAGGCTTCGGGTAAGGGTTAGGGCTAGGGTTAGGGTTAGGGTTACGGGACGGGGCCGGTTTAGGGGACAGGTTAGTGTACGACAACGGTTTAGGGTGAGCGTACGTGTTAGGGTACGGTTTAGTGTTATCGTAAGACTTAGGATTATGGGACGGGTTAGGGTAAGGCTTCGGGTAAGGTTTAGGGTTAGGTTTAGGGTTAGGGTTACGGTTAGGGGATGGTGACGGTTTAGGGGACAGGTTAGAGTACGAGAACGGTTTAGGGTGAGCGTACGTGTTAGGGTACGGGTTAGTGTTAGCGTACGGGTTAGAATTAGGGGACAGGTTAGGGTAAGGATTCTGGTCAGGTTTAGGGTTACTGTTAGGGATAGGGTTAGGGGACGGGGACGGTTTAGGGGACAGGTTAGGGTACGACAACGGTTTACGTTGAGCGTACGTGTTAGGGTACGGGTTAGTGTTAGCGTACGGGTTAGGATTAGAGGACGTGTTAGGGTAAGGATTCGGGTAAGGTTTAGGGTTAGGGTTAGTGTTAGGGTTAGGAGACGGGGACGGTTTAGGGGACAGGTTAGTGTACAACAAAGGTTTAGGGTGTGTGTATGTGTTAGGATACGGTTAAGTGTTAGCGTACGGGTTAGGATTAGAGGACGTGTTAGGGTAAGGCTTCGGGTAAGGGTTAGGGTTAGGGTTAGGGTTAGGGTTAGGGGATCGGGATGGTTTAGGGGACAGGTTAGGGTACGACAACGGTTTATGGTGAGCGTACGTGTTAGGCTATGGGTTAGTGTTAGCGTACGGTTTAGGATTAGAGGACGGGTTAGGGTAGGGCTTTGGGTAAGGGTTAGGGTTAGGTTTAGGGTTAGGGGACGGGGACGGTTTAGGGGACAGGTTAGTGTACGACAAAGGTTTAGGGTGAGCGTACGTGTTAGGGTACGGTTTAGTGTTAGGGTACGGGTTAGGATTAGGGGACGGGTTAGGGTAAGTCTTCGGGTAAGGGTTAGGGCTAGGGTTAGGGTTAGGGTTAGGGTTAGGTTTAGGGGACGGTGACGGTTTAGGGAACAGGTTAGGGTACGACAACGGTTTAGGGTGACCCTACGTGTTAGGGTACGAGTTAGTGTTAGCGTACGGGTTAGGATTAGGGGATGGGTTAGGGTAAGGCTTCGGGTAAGGGTTAGGGTTAGGGTTAGGGTTAGGGGACGGGGACGGGGACATGGACGGGGACAGTTTAGGGGACAGGTTAGTGTACGACAACGGTTTAGGGTGAGCGTACGTGTTAGGGTACGGGTTAGTGTTAGCGTACGGGTTAGGATTAGGGGACGGGTTAGGGTAAGGCTTCGGGTAAGGGTTAGGGCTAGGGTTAGGGTTAGGGTTAGGGGACGGGGACGGTTTAGGGGACAGGTTAGGGTACGACAACGGTTTAGGGTGAGCGTTCGTGTTAGGGTACGGGTTAGTGTTATCGTATGGGTTAGGATTAGGGGATGGGTTAGCGTAAGGCTTCGGGGAAGGGTTAGGGTTAGTGTTATGGTTAGGGTTAGGGGATGGGGACGGTTTAGGGGACAGGTTAGGGTACGACAACTGTTTAGGGTGAGCGTACGTGTTAGGTTACGGGTTAGTGTTAGCGTACGGGTTAGGATTAGAGGACGTGTTAGGGTAAGGCTTCGGGTAAGGGTTAGGGTTAGGGTTAGGGTTAGGGTTAGGGTTAGGGGATGGGGACGGTTTAGGGGACAGGTTATGGTACAACAACGGTTTATGGTGAGCGTACGTGTTAGGCTACAGGTTAGGGTTAGCGTACGGGTTAGGATTAGGTTATGGGTTAGGGTAAGGCTTCGGGTAAGGGTTAGGGTTAGGGTTAGGGTTAGGGTTAGGGGACGGGGACGGTTTAGGGGACAGGTTAGGGTACGACAACGGTTTAGGGTGAGCGTTTGTGTTAGGGTACGGTTGAGTGTTATCGTAAGGGTTAGGATTAGGGGACGGGTTAGTGTAAGGCTTCAGGAAAGGTTTAGGGTTAGGGTTAGGGTTAGGGTTAGGGTTAGGGGACGGGGACGGTTTAGGGGACAGGTTAGAGTACGACAATGGTTTAGGGTGAGCGTTCGTGTTAGGGTACAGGTTAGTGTTAGCGTACGAGTTAGGATTAGGGGACGAGTTAGGGTAAGGCTTCGGATAAGGGTTAGGGTTAAGGTTAGGGTTAGGGTTAGAGTTAGGGAACGGGGACGGTTTAGGGGACAGGTTAGGGTACGACAACGGTTTAGGGTGAGCGTACGTGTTAGGGTATGGGTTAGAGTTAGCATACCGGTTAGGATTAGGGGACGGGTTAGGGTAAGGGTTCGGGTAAGGTTTAGGGTTAGGGTAAGGTTTAGGGTTAGTGGAAGGGGACGGTTTAAGGGACAGCTTAGGGTACGACAACAGTTTAGGGTGAGCGTACGTGTTAGGGTATGGGTTAGTGTTAGCGTACGGGTTAGGATTAGGGGACGGTTTAGGGTAAGGCTTCGAGTAAGGGTTAGAGTTAGGTTTAGTGTTAGGCTTAGGGGACGGGGACGGTTTAGGGGACAGGTTAGGGTACAACAAAGGTTTAGGGTGAGCGTACGTGTTAGGATACGGGTTAGTGTTAGCGTACGGGTTAGGATTAGGGGACGGTTTAGGGTAAGGCTTCGGGTAAGGGTTCGGGTTAGGGTTAGGGTTAGGGTTAGGGATAGGGTGAGGGGACGGTGACGGTTTAGGGGAGAGGTTAGGGTACGACAACGGTTTAGAGTGAGCGTACGTGTTAGGGTACGGGTTAGTGTTAGCGTACGGGTTAGGATTAGGGGACGGGTTAGGGTAAGGCTTCGGGACAGGGTTAGGGCTGGGTTAGGGATAGGGTTAGGGGACGGGGACGGTTTAGGGGACAGGTTAGGGTACGACAACGGTTTACGTTGAGCGTACGTGTTAGGGTACGGGTTAGTGTTAGCGTACGGGTTAGGATTAGAGGACGTGTTAGGGTAAGGCTTCGGGTAAGGGTTAGGGTTAGGGTTAGGGTTAGGGTTAGGGTTAGGAGACGGGAACGGTTTAGGGGACAGGTTAGTGTACAACAACGGTTTAGGGTGTGTGTATGTGTTAGGATACGGTTTAGTGTTAACGTACGGGTTAGGATTAGGGGACGGGTTAGGGTAAGGCTTCAGGTAAGGGTTAGGGTTAGGGTTAGGGTTAGGGTTAGGGGATGGGGACGGTTTAGGGGACAGGTTAGGGTACGACAACGGTTTAGGGTGAGCGTACGTGTTAGGCTATGTGTTAGTGTTAGCGTACGGTTTAGGAGTAGGTGACGGGTTAGAGTAAGGCTTTGGGTAAGGGTTAGGGTTAGGTTTAGGGTTAGGGTTAGGGGACGGGGACGGTTTAGGGGACAGGTTAGGGTACGACAACGGTTTAGGGTGAGCGTACGTGTTAGGGTACGGGTTAGTGTTAGCGTACGGGTTAGGATTATGGGATGGGTTAGGGTAAGGCTTCGGGTAAGGGTTAGGGTTAGGGTTAGGGTTAGGGTTAGGGGACGGGGACAGGGACGGGGACAGTTTAGGGGACAGGTTAGTGTACGACAACGGTTTAGGGTGAGCGTACGTGTTAGGGTAGGGGTTAGTGTTAGCGTACGGGTTAGGATTAGGGGACGGGTTAGGGTAAGGCTTCGGGTAAGGGTTAGGGCTAGGGTTAGGGTTAGGGTTAGGGGACGGGGACGGTTTAGGGGACAGGTTAGGGTACGACAACGGTTTAGGGTGAGCGTACGTGTTAGGGTACGGGTTAGTGTTATCGTATGGGTTAGGATTAGGGGATGGGTTACGTTAAGGCTTGTGGTAAGGGTTAGGGTTAGGGTTAGGGTTAGGGTTAGGGTTAGGGGACGGGGACGGTTTAGGGGACAGGTTAGTGTACGACAACGGTTTAGGGTGAGCGTACGTGTTAGGGTACGGGTTAGTGTTAGCATACTGGTTAGGATTAGTTGACGGGTTATGGTAAGGCTTCGGGTAAGGGTTAGGGATAGGGTTAGGGTTAGGGTTAGGGGACGGGGACGGTTTAGGGGACAGGTTAGGGTACGACAACGGTTTAGGGTGAGCGTACGTGTTAGGGTACGGGTTAGTGTTATCGTATGGGTTAGGATTAAGGGACGGTTTACGGTAACGCTTCGGGTAAGGGTTAGGGTTAGGTTTAGGGTTAGGGTTAGGGGACGGGGACCGTTTAGGGGACAGGTTACTGTACGACAACGGTTTAGGGTGAGCGTACGTGTTAGGGTACGGGTTAGTGTTAGCGTACGGGTTAGGATTAGGGGACAGGTTAGGGTAAGGCTTCGGGTAAGGTTTAGGGTTAGGGTTAGGGTTAGGGTTAGGGTTAGGGGACGGGGACAGTTTAGGGGACAGGTTAGTGTATGACAACGGTTTAGGGTGAGCGTACGTGTTAGGGTACAGGTTAGTGTTATCGTATGGGTTAGGATTAGGGGACGGGTTAGGGTAAGGCTTCGGGTAAGGGTTAGGGTTAGGGTTAGGGTTAGGGTTAGGGTTAGGGTTAGGGTTAGGGTTAGGTGACGGGGACGGTTTAGGGGACAGGTTAGGGTACGACAACGGTTTAGGGTGAGCGTACGTGTTAGGGTACGGGTTAGTGTCAGCGTACGGGTTAGGATTAGGGGAAGAGTTAGGGTAAGGCTTCGGGTAAGGGTTATGGTTAGGGTTAGGGTTAGGGTTAGGGAACGGGGACGGTTTAGGGGACAGGTTAGGGTACGAAAACGGTTTAGGGTGAGCGTACGTGTTAGGTTACGTGTTAGTGTTAGCGTACGGGTTAGGATTAGAGGACGTGTTAGGGTAAGGCTTCGGGTAAGGGTTAGGGTTAGGGTTAGGGTTAGGGTTAGGGGACGGGGACGGTTTAGGGGACAGGTTATGGTACGACAACGGTTTATGGTGAGCGTACGTGTTAGGCTACGGGTTAGTGTTAGCGTACGGGTTAGGATTAGGGAATGGGTTAGGGTAAGGCTTCGGGTAAAGGTTAGGGTTAGGGTTAGGGTTAGGGTTAGGGGACGGGGACGGTTTAGGGGACAGGTTAGGGTACGACAACGGTTTAGGGTGAGCGTACGTGTTAGGGTACGGGTTAGTGTTAGCGTACGGGTTAGGATTAGGGGACGGGTTAGGGTAAGGCTTCGGGTAAGGGTTAGGGTTAGGGTTGAGTTAGGGTTAGGGGATGGGGACGGGGACGGTTTAGGGGACAGGTCAGTGTATGACAACTGTTTAGGGTGAGCGTACGTGTTAGGGTACGGGTTAGTGTTAGCGTACGGTTTAGGATTAGGGGACGGGTTAGGGTAAGGCTTCGGGTAAGGGTTAGGGTTAGGGTTAGGGTTAGGGTTAGGGGACGGGGACGGTTTAGTGGACAGGTTAGGGTACGACAACAGTTTAGGGTGAGCGTACGTGTTAGGGTACGGGTTAGAGTTAGCATATGGGTTAGGATTAGGGGACGGGTTGGGGTAAGGCTTCGGGTAAGTGTTAGGGTTAGGTTTAGGGTTAGGGTTAGGGTTAGGCGACGGGGACGGTTTAAGGGACAGGTTAGGGTACGACAACGGTTTAGGGTGAGCGTACGTGTTAGGGTACAGGTTAGTGTTGGCGTACGGGTTAGGATTAGGGGACGGGTTAGGGTAAGGCTTCAGGTAAGGGCTAGGGTTAGGGTTAGGGTTAGGGTTAGGGGATGGGGACGGTTTAGGGGACAGGTTAGTGTACGACAACGGTTTATGGTGAGCGTACGTGTTAGGGTACAGGTTAGTGTTATCGTATGGGTTAGGATTAGTGGACGGGTTAGGGTAAGGCTTCGGGTAAGGGTTAGTGTTAGTGTTAGGGTTAGGGTTAGGGTTAGGGGACGGGGACGGTTTAGGGGACAGGTTAGGGTACGACAACTGTTTAGGGTGAGCATACGGGTTAGGGTACGGGTTAGAGTTAGCATAAAGGTTAGGATTAGGGGACGGTTTACGTTAAAGCTTCGGATAAGCGTTTGGGTTAGTGTTAGTGTTAGCGTTAGGGTTAGGTTTAGGGGACGGTGACGGTTTAGGGGACAGGTTAGGGTACGACAGCTGTTTAGGGTGAGCGTACGTGTTAGGGTACGGGTTAGTGTTATCGAATGGGTTAGGATTAGGGGACGGTTTACGGTAAGGCTTCGGGTAAGGGTTAGGGTTAGGGTTAGGTTTAGGGTTAGGGTTAGGGGACGGGGACGGTTTAGGGGACAGGTTAGTGTACGACAACGGTTTATGGTGAGCGTACGTGTTAGGGTACAGGTTAGTGTTATCGTATGGGTTAGGATTAGTGGACGGGTTAGGGTAAGGCTTCGGGTAAGGGTTAGTGTTAGTGTTAGGGTTAGGGTTAGGGTTAGGGGACGGGGACGATTTAGGGGGCAGGTTAGGGTACGACAACTGTTTAGGGTGAGCGTACGGGTTAGGGTATGGGTTAGAGTTAGCATACAGGTTAGGATTAGGGGACGGTTTAGCTTAAAGCTTCGGGTAAGCGTTCGGGTTAGGGTTAGTGTTAGGGATAGGGTTAGGTTTAGGGGACGGTGACGGTTTAGGGGACAGGTTAGGATACGACAACTGTTTAGGGTGAGCGTACGTGTTAGGGTACGGGTTAGTGT
Organism: Phocoena phocoena; assembly: GCF_963924675.1. NCBI lineage: Eukaryota > Metazoa > Chordata > Mammalia > Artiodactyla > Phocoenidae > Phocoena > Phocoena phocoena. Next base: position 12,730 of record NW_027077600.1, on the reverse strand, counting down.
TATCGAATGGGTTAGGATTAGGGGACGGTTTACGGTAAGGCTTCGGGTAAGGGTTAGGGTTAGGTTTAGGGTTAGGGTTAGGGGACGGGGACGGTTTAGGGGACAGGTTAGTGTACGACAACGGTTTAGGGTGAGCGTACGTGTTAGGGTACGGGTTAGTGTTAGCGTACGGGTTAGGATTAGGGGACGGGTTAGGGTAAGGCTTCGGGTAAGGTTTAGGGTTAGGGTTAGGGTTAGGGTTAGGGGACGGGGACAGTTTAGGGGACAGGTTAGTGTATGACAACGGTTTAGGGTGAGAGTACGTGTTAGGGTACAGGTTAGTGTTATCGTATGGGTTAGGATTAGGGGACGGGTTAGGGTAAGGCTTCGGGTAAGGGTTAGTGTTAGGGTTAGGGTTAGGGTTAGGGTTAGGGGACGGGGACGGTTTAGGGGACAGGTTAGGGTACGACAACGGTTTAGGGTGAGCGTACCTGTTAGGGTACGGGTTAGTGTTAGCGTACGGGTTAGGATTAGGGGACGGTTTAGGGTAAGGCTTCGGGTAAGGGTTAGGGTTAGTGTTAGGGTTAGGGTTAGGGTGTGGGAACTGGGACGGTTTAGGGGACAGGTTAGGGTACGACAAGGGTTTAGGTTGAGCGTACGTGTTAGGTTACGGGTTAGAGTTAGCATACGGGTTAGGATTAGGGGACGGTTTAGGGTAAGGCTTCGGGTAAGGGTTCGGGTTAGGGTTAGGGTTAGGGTTAGGTTTAGGGGACGGTGACGGTTTAGGGGACAGGTTAGGGTACGACAAAGGTTTAGGGTGAGCGTACGTGTTAGGGTACGGGTTAGTGTTAGCGTACGGGTTAGGATTAGGGGACGGGTTAGGGTAAGGCTTCGGGTAAGGGTTAGGGTAAGGTTTAGGGTTAGGGTTAGGGGACGGGGATGGTTTAGGGGACAGGTTAGGGTACGACAACGATTTAGGGTGAGCGTACGTGTTAGGGTACGGGTTAGTGTTAGAGTATGGGTTAGGATTAGAGGACGTGTTAGTATAAGGCTTCGGGTCAGGTTTAGGTTTAGGCTTAGGGTTAGGGTTAGGGTTAGGAGACGGGGACGGTTTAGGGGACAGGTTAGTGTATGACAACGGTTTAGGGTGTGCGTATGTGTTAGGGTACGGTGTAGTGTTAGCGTACGGGTTAGGATTAGGGTACGGGTTAGGGTAAGGCTTCGGGTAAGGGTTAGGGTTAAGGTTAGGGTTATGGTTAGTGTTAGTGAATGGGGACGGTTTAGGGGACAGGTTAGGGTACGACAACGGTTTAGGGTGAGGGTACGTGTTAGGGTACGTGTTAGAGTTAGCATACGGGTTAGGATTAGGGGACGGGTTAGGGTAAGGCTTCGGGTAAGGGTTAGGGTTAGGGTTAGGGTTAGGGTTAGGGTTAGGGGACGGGGACGGTTTAAGGGACAGGTTAGGGTACGACAACGGTTTAGGGTGAGCGTACGTGTTAGGGTACAGGTTAGTGTTAGCGTACGGGTTAGGATTAGGGGACGGGTTAGGGTAAGGCTTCAGGTAAGGGCTAGGGTTAGGGTTAGGGTTAGGGTTAGGGGATGGGGACGGTTTAGGGGACAGGTTAGTGTATGACAACGGTTTATGTTGAGCGTACGTGTTAGGGTACAGGTTAGTGTTATCGTATGGGTTAGGATTAGGGGATGGGTTAGGGTAAGGCTTCGGGTAAGGGTTAGTGTTAGATTTAGGGTTAGGGTTAGGGTTAGGGGACTGGGACGGTTTAGGGGACAGGTTAGGGTACGACAACGGTTTAGGGTGAGCGTACGTGTTAGGGTACGGGTTAGTGTTAGCGTACGGGTTAGGATTAGGGGACGGTTTAGGGTAAGGCTTCGGGTAAGGGTTAGGGTTAGGGTTAGGGTTAAGGTTAGGGTGAGGGAACTGGGACGGTTTAGGGGACAGGTTAGGGTACGACAAGGGTTTAGGTTGAGCGTACGTGTTAGGTTACGGGTTAGAGTTAGCATACGGGTTAGGATTAGGGGACGGTTTAGGGTAAGGCTTCGGGTAAGGGTTCGGGTTAGGGTTAGGGTTAGGGTTAGGTTTAGGGGACGGTGACGGTTTAGGGGACAGGTTAGGGTACGACAAAGGTTTAGGGTTAGCGTACGTGTTAGGGTACGGGTTAGTGTTAGCGTACGGGTTAGGATTAGGGGACGGGTTAGGGTAAGGCTTCGGGTAAGGGTTAGGGTAAGGTTTAGGGTTAGGGTTAGGGGACGGGGATGGTTTAGGGGACAGGTTAGGGTACGACAACGATTTAGGGTGAGCGTACGTGTTAGGGTACGGGTTAGTGTTAGAGTATGGGTTAGGATTAGAGGACGTGTTAGTATAAGGCTTCGGGTCAGGTTTAGGTTTAGGCTTAGGGTTAGGGTTAGGGTTAGGAGACGGGGACGGTTTAGGGGACAGGTTAGTGTATGACAACGGTTTAGGGTGTGCGTATGTGTTAGGGTACGGTGTAGTGTTAGCGTACGGGTTAGGATTAGGGTACGGGTTAGGGTAAGGCTTCGGGTAAGGGTTAGGGTTAAGGTTAGGTTTATGGTTAGTGTTAGTGAATGGGTCGGTTTAGGGGACAGGTTAGGGTACGACAACGGTTTAGGGTGAGGGTACGTGTTAGGGTACGTGTTAGAGTTAGCATACGGGTTAGGATTAGGGGACGGGTTAGGGTAAGGCTTCGGGTAAGGGTTAGGGTTAGGGTTAGGGTTAGGGTTAGGGTTAGGGGACGGGGACGGTTTAAGGGACAGGTTAGGGTACGACAACGGTTTAGGGTGAGCGTACGTGTTAGGGTACAGGTTAGTGTTAGCGTACGGGTTAGGATTAGGGGACGGGTTAGGGTAAGGCTTCAGGTAAGGGCTAGGGTTAGGGTTAGGGTTAGGGTTAGGGGATGGGGACGGTTTAGGGGACAGGTTAGTGTATGACAACGGTTTATGTTGAGCGTACGTGTTAGGGTACAGGATAGTGTTATCGTATGGGTTAGGATTAGGGGACGGGTTAGGGTAAGGCTTCGGGTAAGGGTTAGTGTTAGAGTTAGGGTTAGGGTTAGGGTTAGGGGACTGGGACGGTTTAGGGGACAGGTTAGGGTACGACAACGGTTTAGGGTGAGCGTACGTGTTAGGGTACGGGTTAGTGTTAGCGTACGGGTTAGGATTAGGGGACGGGTTAGGGTAAGTCTTCGGGTAAGGGTTAGGGTTAGGGTTAGGGTTAGGGTTAGGGTTAGGGAACGGGGACGGTTTAGGGGACAGGTTAGGGTACGACAATGGTTTAGGGTGAGCGTACGTGTTAGGGTATGGGTTAGATTTAGCATACGGTTTAGGATTAGGGGACGGTTTAGTTTAAGGCTTCGGGTTAAGGTTCGGGTTCGGGTTAGGGTTAGGGTTAGGGTTAGGTTTAGGGGACGGTGACGGTTTAGGGGACAGGTTAGGGTACGACAACGGTTTAGTGTGAGCGTACGTGTTAGGGTACGGGTTAGTGTTAGCGTACGGTTTAGGATTAGGGGACGGGTTAGAGTAAGGCTTCGGGTAAGGGTTAGGGTTAGGGTTACGGTTAGGGTTAGGGGACGGGGACGGTTTAGGGGACAGGTCAGGGTACGACAACGGTTTAGGGTGAGCGTACGTGTTAGGGTAATGTTTAGTGTTAGCGTACGGGTTAGGATTAGAGGACGTGTTAGAGTAAGGCTTCGGGTAAGGGTTAGGGTCAGGGTTAGGGTTAGGGTTAGGGTTAGGAGACGAGGACGGTTTAGGGGACAGGGTAGTGTATGACAACGGTTTAGGGTGTGCGTATGTGTTAGGGTACGGTTTAGTGTTAGCGTACGGGTTAAGATTAGGGGACGGGTTAGGGTAAGGCTTCGGGTAAGGGTTAGGATTAGGGTTAGGGTTAGGGTTAGGGTTAGGGGATGGGGACGGTTTAGGGGACAGGTTATGGTACGACAACGGTTTATGTTGAGCGTACGTGTTAGGCTACGGGTTAGTGTTAGCGTACGGGTTAGGATTAGGGGATGGGTTAGGGTAAGGCTTCGGGTAAGGGTTAGGGTTAGGGTTAGGGTTAGGGTTAGGGGATGGGGACGGTTTAGGGGACAGGTTAGGGTACGACAACAGTTTAGGGTGAGCGTACGTGTTAGGGTACGGGTTAGCGTTAGCGTACGGGTTAGGATTAGGGGACGGGTTAGGGTAAGGCTTCGGGTAAGGGTTAGGGTTAGGGTTAGGGGATGGGGACGGTTTAGGGGACAGGTTAGGGTACGACAACGGTTTAGGGTGAGCGTACGTGTTAGTGTACGGGTTAGTGTTATCGTATGGGTTAGGATTAGGGGACGGTTTACGGTAAGGCTTCGGGTAAGCGTTAGGTTTAGGGTTAGGTTTAGGGTTAGGGTTAGGGTTAGGGTTAGGGTTAGGGGACGGGGACGGTTTGGGGGACAGGTTAGTGTACGACAACGGTTTAGGGTGAGCGTACGTGTTAGGGTACGGGTTAGTGTTAGCGTACGGGTTAGGATTAGGGGACGGGTTAGGGTAAGGCTTCGGGTAAGGTTTAGGGATAGGGTTAGGGTTAGGGTTAGGGTTAGGGGACGGGGAAAGTTTAGGGGACAGGTTAGTGTATGACAACGGTATAGGGTGAGAGTACGGGTTAGGGTACAGTTTAGTGTTATCGTATGGGTTAGGATTAGGGAACGGGTAAGGGTAAGGCTTCGGGTAAGTGTTAGTGTTAGGGTTAGGGTTAGGGTTAGGGTTAGGGGACGGGGACGGTTTAGGGGACAGGTTAGGATACGACAACGGTTTAGGGTGAGCGTACGTGTTAGGGTACGGGTTAGTGTTAGCGTACGGGTTAGGATTAGGGGACGGGTTAGTGTAAGGCTTCGGGTAAGGGTTAGGGTTAGGGTTAGGGTTAGGGTTAGGTTTAGGGGACGGTGACGGTTTAGGGGACAGGTTAGGGTACGACAATGGTTTAGGGTGGGCGTACGTGTTAGGGTACGGGTTAGTGTTAGCGGACGGGTTAGGATTAGGGGACGGGTTAGGATAAGGCTTCGGGTAAGGGTTAGGGTTAAGGTTAGGGTTAGAGTTAGGAGACGGGGACGGTTTAGGCGACAGGTTAGGGTACGCCAACGGTTTAGGGTGATCGTACGTGTTAGGGTACGGGTTAGTGTTAGCGTATGGGTTAGGATTAGAGGACGTGTGAGTATAAGGCTTCGGGTCAGGGTTAGGGTTAGGGTTAGGGTTAGGGTTAGGGTTAGGAGACAGGGACGGTTTAGGGGACAGGTTAGTGTATGACAACGGTTTAGGGTGTGCGTATGTGTTAGGGTACGGTGTAGTGTTAGCGTACGGGTTAGGATTAGGGGACGGTTTAGGGTAAGGCTTTGGGTAAGGGTTAGGGTTAGGGTTAGGGTCAGGGTTAGGGGACGGGGACAGGGACGGTTTAGGGGACAGGTTATGGTACAACAACGGTTTATGGTGAGCGTACATGTTAGGCTAAGGGTTAGTGTTAGCGTACGGGTTAGGATTAGGGGATGGGTTAGTGTAAGGCTTCGGGTAAGGGTTAGGCTTAGGGTTAGGTTTAGGGTTAGGAGACGGGGACGGTTTAGGGGACAGGTTAGGGTACGACAACGGTTTAGGGTGAGCGTACGTGTTAGGGTACGGGTTAGTGTTAGCATACGGGTTAGGATTAGGTGACGGGTTAGTGTAAGGCTTCGGGTAAGTGTTAGGGTTAGGGTTAAAGTTGGGGTTAGGGGACGGGGACGGGGACGATTTAGGGGACAGGTCAGTGTATGACAAAGGTTTAGGGTGAGCGTACGTGTTAGGGTACGGGTTAGTGTTAGCGTACGGTTTAGGATTAGGGGACGGGTTAGGGTAAGGCTTCGGGTAAGGGTTAGGGTTAGGGTTAGGGTTAGGGTTAGGGAACGGGGACGGTTTAGTGGACAGGTTAGGGTACGACAACGGTTTAGGGTGAGCGTACGTGTTAGGGTACGGGTTAGTGTTATCGTAAGTGTTAGGATTAGGGGACGGGTTAGGGTAAGGCTTCGGGTAAGGGTTAGGGTTAGGGTTAGTTTTAGGGGACGGGGACGGTTTAGGTGACACGTTAGAGTACGACAACGGTTTAGGGTGAGCGTACGTGTTAGGGTACGGGTTAGTTTTAGCGTACGGATTAGGATTAGGGTACGGGTTAGGGTAAGGCTTCGGGTAAGGATTAGGTTTAAGGTTAGGGTTAGGGTTAGGGTTAGGGGATGGGGAAGGTTTAGCGGACAGGTTAGGGTTCGACAACGGTTTAGGCTGAGCGTACGTGTTAGGGTACGGGTTAGTGTTAGCATACGGGTTAGGATTAGGGGACTGGTTAGGTTAAGGCTTCGGGTAAGGGTTAGGGTTAGGGTTAGGCTCAGGGTTAGGAGACGGGGACTGTTTAGGGGACAGGTTAGAATACGACAACGGTTTAGGGTGAGCGTACGTGTTAGGGTACGGGTTAGTGTTAGCATACGTGTTAGGATTAGGGGACGGGTTAGGGTAAGGCTTCGGGTAAGTGTTAGGTTTAGGGTTACGGTTAGGGTTAAGTTTAGGGGATGGGGAAGGTTTAGGGACAGGTTAGGGTACGACAATGGTTTATGGTGAGCGTACGTGTTAGGGTACGTGTTAGTGTTTGCGTACGGGTTAGGATTAGGGGACGGGTTAAGGTACGGCTTCGGGTAAGGGTTAGGGTTAGGGTTAGGGTTAGGTTTAAGGTTAGGGGACGGGGACGGTTTAGGGGACAGATTAGGGTACAACAACGGTTTGGGGTGAGCATACGTGTTAGGGTACGGGTTAGTGTTAGCGTACGGATTAGGATTAGGGTACGGGGTTAGGGTAAGGCTTCGGGTAAGGATTAGGGTTAGGGTTAGGGTTAGGGTTAGGGGATGGGGAAGGTTTAGCAGACAGGTTAGTGTATGACAACGGTTTAGGGTGAGCGTACGTGTTAGGGTACGGGTTAGTGTTAGCATACGGGTTAGGATTAGGGGACGGGTTAGGTTAAGGCTTCGGGTAAGGGTTAGGGTTAGGGTTAGTGTGAGTGTTAGGTGAAGGCGACGGTTTAGGGGAGAGATTAGGGTACGACAACTGTTTAGGGTGAGCGTACGTGTTAGGGTATGGGTTAGTGTTAGCGTACGGGTTAGGATTAGGGGACGGATTAGGGTAAGGCTTCGGGTAATTGTTAGGGTTAGGGTTAGGGTTAGGGTTAGGGTTAGGGGACGGGGACGGTTTAGGGGCAAGGTTATGGTAGGACAACGGTTTAGGGTTAGCGTACGTGTTAGGGTACGGTTTAGTGGTAGCGTACGGGATAGGATTAGGGGACGGGTTAGGGTAAGGCTTCGGGTAAGGGTTAGGGTCAGGTTAGGGTTAGGGTTAGGGGACGGGGACGATTTAGGGGACAGGTTAGTGTGCGACAACGGTTTAGGGTGAGCGTACGTGTTAGGGTACGGTTTAGTGTTAGCGTAAGTTTTAGGATTACGGGACGGGTTAGTGTAAGGCTTCAGGTAAATGTTATGGTTAGGGTTAGGGTTAGGGTTAGTGTTAGGGGATGGGGACGGTTTAGGTGACAGGTTAGGGTACGACAACGATTTAGGGTGAGCGTACGTGTTGGGGTACGTGTTAGTGTTAGCGTACGGGTTAGGATTAAGGTACGGGTTAGTGTAAGGCTTCGAGTATGGATTAAGGTTAGGGTTAGGGTTAGGGTTAGGGGAAGGGGACGGTTTAGGGGACAGGTTAGTGTATACCAACGGTTTAGTGTGAGCGTACGTGTTAGGGTACGGGTTAGTGTTAGCATACGGGTTAGGATTAGGGGACGGTTTAGGGTAAGGCTTCGGGTAAGGGTTAGGGTTAGGGTTAGGGTTAGTTTTAGGGGTCGGGGACGGTTTAGGGGACAGGTTAGGGTACGACAATGGTTTAGGGTGTGCGTACGTGTTAGGGTACGGGTTAGTGGTAGCGTACGGTTTAGGATCAGGGGACGGGTTAGGGTAAGGCTTCGGATAAGGGTTAGGGGTTAGGGTTAGGGTTAGGGTTAGGGTTAGGGTTAGGGGACGGGGACGTTTTAGGGTACAGGTTAGGGTACGACAACGGTTTAGGGTGAGCGTACGTGTTAGGGTACGTGTTAGTGTTAGCGTACGGGTTAGGATTAGGGGACGGGTTAGGGTAAGTGTTCGGGTAAGAGTTAGGTTTAGGGTTAGGGTTAGGGTTAGGGTTAGGGGACCGGGACGGTTTCAGGGACAGGTTAGTGTACGACAACTGTTTAGGGTGAGCGTTCATGTTAGGGTACGGGTTAGTGTTAGCGTACGGGTTAGGATTAGGGGACGGGTTAGGGTAAGGCTTCGGGTAAGGGTTAGGGTTATGGTTAGGGTTAGGGTTAGGGGACGGGGACCGTTTAGGGGTGAGGTAAGGGTACAACAACGGTTTAGGGTGAGCGTACGTGTTAGTGTACGGGTTAGTGTTAGCGTACGGTTTAGGATTAGGGGACGGGTTAGTTTAAGGCTTCGTTTAAGGGTTAGGGTTAGGGTTAGGGTTAGGGTTTGGGTTAGGGGTCTGGGACGGTTTAGGGGACAGGTTAGTGTACGACAACGTTTTAGGGTGAGCGTACATGTTAGGGTACGGGTTAGTGTTAGCGTACGGGTTAGGATTAGGGGTCGGGTTAGGGTAAGGCTTCGGGTAAGCGTTAGGGTTAGGGTTAGGGTTAGGGGACGGGGACGGGGACGGTTTAGGGGACAGGTTAGGGTACAACAACAGTTTAGGGTGAGCATAAGTGTTAGGGTATGGGTTAGTTTTAGCGTACGGATTAGGATTAGGGTACGGGTTAGGGTAAGGCTTCGGGTAAGGATTAGGTTTAGGGTTAGGGTTAGGGTTAGGATTAGGGGATGGGGAAGGTTTAGCGGACAGGATAGGGTTCGATAACGGTTTAGGCTGAGCGTACGTGTTAGGGTACGGGTTAGTGTTAGCATACGGGTTAGGATTAGGGGACTGGTTAGGTTAAGGCTTCGGGTAAGGGTTAGGGTTAGGGTTAGGGTTAGGGTTAGGGTTAGGAGACGGGGACTGTTTAGGGGACAGGTTAGAATACGACAACGGTTTAGGGTGAGCGTACGTGTTAGGGTACGGTTTAGTGTTAGCGTACGGTTTAGGATTACGGGACGGGTTAGTGTAAGGCTTCGGGTAAGGGTTAGGTTTAGGGTTAGGGTTAGGGTTAGGTGACGGGGACAGTTTAGGGGACATGTTAGGGTACGACAATGGTTTAGGGTGAGCGTACGTGTTAGCGTACGGGTTAGTGTTAGGGTACTGGTTAGCATTAGGGGACGGGTTAGGGTAAGGCTTCGAGTAAGGGTTAGGGTTAGGGTTAGGGTTATGGATAGGGTTAGGTTACAGGGACGGTTTAGGGGACAGGTTAGGGTACAACAACGGTTTAGGGTGAGTGTACGTATTACGGTACGGGTTAGTGTTAGCGTACGGGTTAGGATTACGGGACGGGTTAGGGTAAGGCTTCGGGTAAGGGTTAGGGTTAGGGTTAGGGTTAGCGTTAAGGGACGGGGACGGGGACGGTTTAGGGGACAGGTTAGGGTACGACTATGGTTTAGGGTGAGCGTACATGTTAGGGTACGGGTTAGTGTTAGTGTACGGTTTAGGATTAGGGGATGGGTTAGGGTAAGCCTTCGGGAAAGGGTTAGGTTTAGGTTAGGGTTAGGGTTAGGTTTAGGGGACAGGGACGTTTTAGGGGACAGGTTAGGATACGACAACGATTTAGGGTGAGCGTATGTGTTAGGGTACGGTTTAGTGTTAGCGTACGTGTTAGGATTAGGGGACGGGTTAGGGTAAGGCTTCGGGTAAGGGTTCGGTTTAGGGTTACGGTTAGGGTTAAGGTTAGGGGACGGGAAAGGTTTAGGGGACAGGTTAGGGTAGGACAACGGTTTAGGGTGAGCGTGCATGTTAGGGTACGGGTTAGTGGTAGCGTACGGTTTAGGATCAGGGGACGGGTTAGGGTAAGGCTTCGGATAAGGGTTAGGGTTAGGGTTAGGGTTAGGGTTAGGGTTAGGGTTAGGGGACGGGGACGTTTTAGGGTACAGGTTAGGGTACGACAACGGTTTAGGGTGAGCGTACGTGTTAGGGTACGTGTTAGTGTTAGCGTACGGGTTAGGATTAGGGGACGGGTTAGGGTAAGTGTTCGGGTAAGAGTTAGGTTTAGGGTTAGGGTTAGGGTTAGGGTTAGGGGACCGGGACGGTTTCAGGGACAGGTTAGTGTACGACAACTGTTTAGGGTGAGCGTTCATGTTAGGGTACGGGTTAGTGTTAGCGTACGGGTTAGGATTAGGGGACGGGTTAGGGTAAGGCTTCGGGTAAGGGTTAGGGTTATGGTTAGGGTTAGGGTTAGGGGACGGGGACCGTTTAGGGGTGAGGTAAGGGTACAACAACGGTTTAGGGTGAGCGTACGTGTTAGTGTACGGGTTAGTGTTAGCGTACGGTTTAGGATTAGGGGACGGGTTAGTTTAAGGCTTCGTTTAAGGGTTAGGGTTAGGGTTAGGGTTAGGGTTTGGGTTAGGGGTCTGGGACGGTTTAGGGGACAGGTTAGTGTACGACAACGTTTTAGGGTGAGCGTACATGTTAGGGTACGGGTTAGTGTTAGCGTACGGGTTAGGATTAGGGGTCGGGTTAGGGTAAGGCTTCGGGTAAGCGTTAGGGTTAGGGTTAGGGTTAGGGGACGGGGACGGGGACGGTTTAGGGGACAGGTTAGGGTACAACAACAGTTTAGGGTGAGCATAAGTGTTAGGGTATGGGTTAGTTTTAGCGTACGGATTAGGATTAGGGTACGGGTTAGGGTAAGGCTTCGGGTAAGGATTAGGTTTAGGGTTAGGGTTAGGGTTAGGATTAGGGGATGGGGAAGGTTTAGCGGACAGGATAGGGTTCGATAACGGTTTAGGCTGAGCGTACGTGTTAGGGTACGGGTTAGTGTTAGCATACGGGTTAGGATTAGGGGACTGGTTAGGTTAAGGCTTCGGGTAAGGGTTAGGGTTAGGGTTAGGGTTAGGGTTAGGGTTAGGAGACGGGGACTGTTTAGGGGACAGGTTAGAATACGACAACGGTTTAGGGTGAGCGTACGTGTTAGGGTACGGTTTAGTGTTAGCGTACGGTTTAGGATTACGGGACGGGTTAGTGTAAGGCTTCGGGTAAGGGTTAGGTTTAGGGTTAGGGTTAGGGTTAGGTGACGGGGACAGTTTAGGGGACATGTTAGGGTACGACAATGGTTTAGGGTGAGCGTACGTGTTAGCGTACGGGTTAGTGTTAGGGTACTGGTTAGCATTAGGGGACGGGTTAGGGTAAGGCTTCGAGTAAGGGTTAGGGTTAGGGTTAGGGTTATGGATAGGGTTAGGTTACGGGGACGGTTTAGGGGACAGGTTAGGGTACAACAACGGTTTAGGGTGAGTGTACGTATTACGGTACGGGTTAGTGTTAGCGTACGGGTTAGGATTACGGGACGGGTTAGGGTAAGGCTTCGGGTAAGGGTTAGGGTTAGGGTTAGGGTTAGCGTTAGGGGACGGGGACGGGGACGGTTTAGGGGACAGGTTAGGGTACGACTATGGTTTAGGGTGAGCGTACATGTTAGGGTACGGGTTAGTGTTAGTGTACGGTTTAGGATTAGGGGATGGGTTAGGGTAAGCCTTCGGGAAAGGGTTAGGTTTAGGTTAGGGTTAGGGTTAGGTTTAGGGGACAGGGACGTTTTAGGGGACAGGTTAGGATACGACAACGATTTAGGGTGAGCGTATGTGTTAGGGTACGGGTTAGTGTTAGCGTACGTGTTAGGATTAGGGGACGGGTTAGGGTAAGGCTTCGGGTAAGGGTTCGGTTTAGGGTTACGGTTAGGGTTAAGGTTAGGGGACGGGAAAGGTTTAGGGGACAGGTTAGGGTAGGACAACGGTTTAGGGTGAGCGTGCATGTTAGGGTATGGGTTAGTGGTAGCGTACGGGTTAGGATTAGGGGACGGGTTAGGGTAAGGCTTCGGGTAAGGGTTAGGGTTAGGGTTAGAGTTAGGGGACGGGGACGGGGACGGTTTAGGGGACAGGTTATGGTACGAAAACGGTTTAGGGTGAGCGTACGTGTTAGGGTACGGGTTAGTGATAGCGTACGGTTTAGGATTGGGGACGGGTTAGGGTAAGTCTTCGAGTAAGGGTTAGGGTTAGGGTTAGGGTTAGGGTTAGGAGACGGGGACGGGGACGGTTTAGGGGACAGGTTAGGGTTCGACAACGGTTTAGGGTGAGCGTACGTGATAGGGTCCGGATTAGTGTTAGCGTACGGGGTAGGATTAGGGGACGGGTTAGTGTAAGGCTTCGGGTAAGCGTTAGGTTTAGGGTAAGGGTTAGGGTTAGGGTTAGGGGACCGGGACGGTTAGGGGACAGGTTAGGGTATGACAACTGTTTAGGGTGAGCATACGTGTTAGGGTACGGGTTAGTGTTAGCGTACGGTTTAGGATTAGGGGACGGGTTAGGGTAAGGCTTCGGGTAAGGGTTAGGGTTAGGGTTAGTGTTAGGGTTAGGGTTAGGGTTAGGGGACGGAGACAGTTTAGGGGACAGGTTAGGGTATGACAAAGTTTTAGGGTGAGCGTACGTGTTAGGGTACGGATTAGTGTTAGCGTACGGGTTAGGATTAAGGGACGGGTTAGGGTAAGGCTTCGGGTAAGGGTTAGGTTTAGGGTTAATGTTAGGGTAAGGGTTAGGGGACCGGGACG